>NC_142246.1:8558906-8884740 GCF_052056855.1 Sturnus vulgaris
ATTACTGTTATTTTCTGTTAAAATTCAGAATTAAATTAGAATTTTGTTATCAAAAAACCCTTCAATTTCTTTACTTGCAGGGTGATTATTATGTTCAGTCAGAGATCAATTTAAAATGTATTTTATATAATGTGAGAAGGTCAAATAATCACATAATTTACAGTTTACATCATTTACAACAGTCCCTTTAAATTGCACACTCATTCTTGCCTCTGCTCACATTTTCTTTGACTTAAGATAGATGTTTTATCCATATGCAATTAATCTATTGAAATTTGCAGTTCTGATGTTTAGTGTTCTTCTTTCCCCTGAACAATCCACTTCCACTTTGATTATCAAGCCTATTGTGCTTCCATCAGTTTTTCTCCTTCCCAAAAAACACTGGCTGCCTTGGTGCTATGCATGTACCAATTGCCCCAGCACAACATGCAACTGACCAAACCACTGTTGCCAAATAAAAAGTAGGACAACAAAATTCTGCTTCCCTGTCCTTTTCTGGAGTCATGAGTCTGGGGTTTGCTCCACTATTTGCTTGCTATTTTTCATTATAACTCTAGAAATATCATTATCTTCTGCTTCTTTTTCAAAATGAAAGTGCTAAGTATCTTAAAAGCTATGTTGTACCGAGGAGCCTGAGCAGCAGTGTTTTCTCATAAGCCATGTTTTGTCAGGAAAATGGGCTAAAAATTAAATCACTAGTGACACAGCATCTGTAACCTTTGATTATCCAGATGTTTCAAAGCATAGTCCAAACACACTGTTTGAATAACAAAGATGGAATTTAAATGATAGGCAAATTTTAATAATTAATACTCAAAAGGCTAAGGTTTATCCTTATAGTGATTACTTTGAATGTTCATGTGGATGCCAGTGTCTCTTTAATGACTAGAGTTGCTTTACAGTATGTAGGGACAGAGTAGGTTAAGTTGTCTGGTTTTAAATGGACTTACTATGGAATGCTTATCATTAATTCCATTCAGAGACAAAAATTATATATTTCATTAACAGTATGAAAGAATAGAGGAGTGGCTGGAAGAGTTATCATAATCTGGTAGACAGACAAATCACTCTGTCTAAAATGCTCTCCCAGCCCCTTCTTTGGTAAACATCTTAGACACGAGCTACCGGATTGGATGCATCTTGAACTCATTCAGCTAGCAACATAATTTTCCCACATCATGCCAATTATCTCCTGTTGATTCCATTCATCTAGCTTTATACGGCTTAAGCCTCAGTGCCCTGATGTTCTGCTTTAGATAATGTCTCCTTCCTTGTCTGGAATAACTCTTTTCTGATAGGGTAGTGCTGCATATTCCAATGTTGTGCACCTGCTATCATTGCAGTGACTTTAAGCCTTGCTTGAAGTTAGATAAGATACTCATCTAACTATGAGATCTTACCAGATCCTCATCACCATGGTACTTAGTTTTTCTTCTCTTGCATTAGAACACTTTCTTTGTCTCCAAAGTGATGCTAGATTAAATTAATGCACCTGCAGCAGAGGATTTAGAAGCAGCATTTTGTCCCCCCAGCAACAGAGAGAAAAGAGCAGAAGGCAGATCTGTAGCCTTAGCAATGAAAGTTATCAGGAATTTGGAATCCTCCTTCAGGATGCTGATCTCTAGATTTTGCCTGATGACTGTTGTGTCTGAGTTGAGTTAAGACACTGAAAAAATATTCACATATATTTACATAGGACAGATTTACTTTAATTAAAAATTAAATATAGCACATCACAAGTTGAGTGGAATTTTCTTCATCGTGCAGATAAACCTCTCTCAAATGAAGTCTTCAGGTGAATGATGTCAACCTGTGGGAGATGTAAGACCTTTCTCTTAAAGACCTGTATGATGGAATCCATTCAATTCAAAGTCGCAGTGTCTCCCTATATTTGATGAATGTTCAAATATTTTCATTTAGGCAGAATAACAATGCTATCTCACTTGCACCTGTTCATTTGCTTGAACAGAAAATCACAAGCACTCATTCTGTAATATTAAGAATACATGCAAAACAAAATTATGGTGATATAATTACAGAACCATAGGATAAAACCTATTCTTGCAACTTTAGTGTTATTATCCTTTTAAGAAATTAGCTATGCATTGCTGGCTCAAATCTATTTTTGTATTCTATTATTCTACATGCTATTCTTCTATATTTATTTTAAAATTTAAGGGTCTGTGTGTTAGAGAAAATACACTATTGAAATAAAAAGCTTTGAAATTTCTGAATTGTCTTGTAAAAAATACAAAATACATAGTGTTTTCTTTCTAGCAGTTAAGAACCTGGTTTTTCTGTTTCATGTTCTGATTGCTTCTAAAAGCAGTTCTAAAGAACTTCTGAGATCATCAAAGGAATATCACTATATAAGAACTGGGCATTGTAATAGAATTTAAGATGAGGTAGGAATAGCAGGACATGATCAGCCTCATGGTGGATGGTGGGTAAAACCAGTCCAAGTTGTGTCTTTCATGTTTGCAGGCAGTGGCTGATCTGTATGGAGAAGCAGAACATGCTGTTTCCTGCAGTTACTTCCTTAAGAGTCAAAGGAATATATTGTGAATGTAAGCATTTCAGCTCTGCAAATGCCTACATGGATGTGATGATAATACCACATGAGGAAATTTCCCTTTTTTAATTTGTTTTCTAGAAATCTGTGTGATCCCATTGTGCAAAAGTGTGTTAAGAATATTAAGTTCAAATTCTCAAAAGTAAGGTAATTCAGCCGACCTGTAAGAATGCATTACAAAACAGTCTTTAATTACACACACTTCTGTTACTACAACCAAACTGTACATTAAAATACAAACACAGATATAATTCATTGCTGGTGTAATTCCATCACTTCCAGAAGGGAAATGGATCTTCATTTTCATGCTGTCTGAGTAGTGAAAGTTTTGGAATGTTCAAGACAGAGAAGTAAGCAGAATGATGCTGTTACCAAAATGACTACCAGTGACTTTGCTAGAGAGACAGAGCCTGATAACATCCAAACAGAAATCTGAGAGAAGCCCCATTCTACTGCTGTAAAGCAATGACTGCTGATATTGGATTCTCACTTGGCCAAAGACAAAACAAAAACATTAGAGATTTTTCCTAGCAATTCAGTTCACAAAACACAAAAGTTTCTGTTGTCTTATCACTGTCTGTGATAGGGATTATCAAAACTAAGATTGTGGACTTTGGCTCAGGCACACTTTGGTCAGAAACGATGTCCAGTCGTCCTACATTGCTATTTGCAATCCCTGCATGGCCTGGATGACCATTCCAGGGCTGTGTTCCAAGAATTCTCTAGTATGATGCATATTGTGCATATCTGGTATGTGCATATTGTGAAATTTCTTTGGGGACAGTGACTAAAACGCTACAAAAATATACATCACAGTGTTGATATCTGACTGCACAGTTAACCATTCTCTGCAGCAGTAGTTTCTAGACAAGAATGGAAATCCAAGGGGGTAATACTTATTTAGTATTGCAATGCAGATCAGTCTTTTGACTACCAAAAGCACAACAGATTAAAATATAGCTAAATTTAAAGATTAATTCCTTGGAAATTGTCACATTAAGGCTATGGATTTCAAGTAGCAGGTTTTCTAGATCTGTTGAACATCTGCAGCAAGAGACCTTGAGTCTCTTGGTTTGAAAGACAGGTGTCTGATAAGAAAGGCAGGAGCCTCTTTTGAGATGGAAAATGTAAAACCCCTCCCTCCAAGTTATTATAATTTTGAAATTAAGGAGCTCCCAGGCAAAGGTATTGGAATAGGAATAGTTCTTTACTAGGAAAATTAAAATAAACATACAGCAATACAAGAAACAAAGCACTGACAGAGTCAGAATACAACTTGACGCCCCATCAGTCAGGGTGTTGGTAGCAGTCCCATTAAATGGTGGCTGCAGTCCTGCAGTGACAGATGTGGTTCAGTTGGAGCAGTGCTCCTGTAGAAAGGTGCAGTTTCCCTCTAAAGGTCCAGTGATGATGTACAAGGGTCTGGTTTTCCTCTGGAATCCAGTGAAAAAAGGCTGCTCTGATGTTCCAAATCTCAGATTTTATCTTACCTAGATAGGAAATGCTTGGCTCTTCCCCCTGGGTGGAGCATCTCCCAATGGGATGATGTAATTTTATCAGCCATGCAGTGAGACTCAATGGCCCATTAACACAAGATATCTCTCTGGACAAAGGATAGGATGTGTAAGAGACAAAGAAAACTGCCCCACCTGGTTTTAACAGCTGACCCATTAACAGAGGATATTCCCCCAGGAGTTCTGAGGGCTGGGTCATGGAACAGGTAAGGAACACTGCTCCACCTGGTTTCAACAGATTATGATAGAATACATACTGCTGGTTACATCTTGCATTGCAACCTAAAACATTGAGTCAAATCTGAATTGTTTGTCGCTGAATTATTCACAAAATTCTGAGGCACCTTGGGTCTGGCACCATATTTGAATCAAGAAGCTCCTCAGTAGATCTGCAGAACTAAAAACTCAATACAAAGAATTCTATGGCTCTGTATAAAACAACTTAAGATGGGGCTGATGCCAAGTCTAATCTAATAAGCTCTGCAAGTCTCCATTTGAAGCTTCTTGAAGTGACTGCTTCCCAGTATGTCTCATACTGTCAAAATTATTTAGTGGACCTTTTTGCTTTTACTGTGATTATTTCAGCGTCATGCTTGTACTTTCATTTCCAAGAATTTTAATAGAAGAGCTAAGGTTCAAGTTTGGAATTTATATTGCTGTAACTGGTACTGGCTGAATCTGAGTGCCATTTTTCAAGTGTTTCAAAAGGCCATTTGAATACTTCAAGATTTAAAGAAAGGCTTTTGACCTTCTGGTGAACTGGAGTGGCAAACAAAAGTTCAAATGTTAATTGTTATTTCTCCAGCATGTAGACCCGTACAATCTATATGTGTGCCAAATTTCAGTATTTTCTTTTAATGGGAATATGCCAATTAATTATATTTTCCTAAAAGAAAAAGGCACATTGTATATCATATAGTACTGTTTTCAGCAATTCTCTCTGACCAGTTCCCAGGGAGCCGAAAAGAATTTAAGTCATTCAGGTGCAGTGCCAGGCCTGACATATTTCAGGGCTTCACGGGTCTTCCAATTATGGATAATCAGAAGTCCACCTTGGGTATATTAGACTCTGAAACTCTAGTGTAAAATTATACTAAAATCACTGTATTCCAGTTGTAATTAATTTTGAATAAAATCTTTGTTTGAAGCACATTAAAGATAAATCAACACATCTTTATGTTGTACCTCTAGTTTATTTTTTTGTTTTGACACAGAAAAATTTTTAATATCTATGAGTGTTTCAAAAAATACAGCTAAAGGACATGGGACTGTCCATCAGCTAATAAGAACCTAAAAATACCAGGCATGTTTGTAATTACAAGGTAAAATACAAGCAAGTTCCTCAGTGATGTTTATAGTAAAAGCAACTATCTTTTTGTAATCATATACACTATGTCTCCAACATTCATATTTAAAAGACACCACTTATTAGTTTCTTAGATTCTTCTTCAATGACTTGTATCTGAACACATGGATAAAAGATGAATGGAGTCACTTCTATGATTCAGTGTATGTAAAAGAGAACTGGATTGATCCACTGCTAAGGTAAGTAGTACTTAAGTAGCCTCTGGCCACCTCAAAGTTTAAAAGCTGGGGAAAGCTTCCTCTCAAAGCTCACATTTCTGTTGAAGTGTTTCTCCTATTGAAGTGACTCAGAACCCTTCTTGTCTACACAAGACTTTAGCAATCCCTTTTACTTACCCAGAGGCAAGGTTCTCTCTCAGATAAGTCTTTTAACAACTGTTGTACATTTGCTCCCTGATGCCCCTGAATAGTTAAAACATAGTACTCTGAAAAGAACTGAAATAGAAGGCTCAAATTATCTCAGTCATGCCTCATCAGTCACTTCAACATCTGTATGACATTAAGTATTTGAAAAAATGTTTGACTTCTCTGATTTTGGCTTTATGCATAGACTTGTTTATTCTGAAGGTCTTAAAATCCCTTCTGAGCAAATCAGACAAGCATATAAGCAAGATTTTAAAAGTTATTATTTATTTACACAGTTGCAGCACCATTTAACAACTTAAATGCTCTGAGGTGCATCCATTCATTGGTTAGGTGGTGATATAGCAGCAATTGTACCCTTTGCCAAACATTTTCATGTGGAGAAATAGTAGTTCTGCATCTTACTGGGTCACTTTTTACTCTCATTTTTACCCAGAACAGATAAATTACACCAATGTGGCTGCAGTCACACATCCTTCTCAATGCAGTATAGATTAACCCAGATGATGGTAAACAATGCTAGAAAAAAGCATGCTAGAAAGAATATATGCTGAAAAGGAGTTTTGCATCTGGTTCTGCCATATCCAAGTCCCTAGAATTAATCCTTTCACACTGTGTAGTTTATTAACACTTCAGCAAATATATAACCTAGATTTGGCTTGCACTACTCTGAATTCCACTGAGTTCTACGGGGGCCACAGGGATATAGCTGAAGTCAGAATTTGACTCAAAATATTCCATTGTAGTGATTCTAGTTATAACAAATGCTTAGAATGGTATAAAAATACAGATAGAGGGGTATGGAGATATGCATCCATATCCACACAGTTCTTGTACATACACATTCATGAAGGCTGAAGTTTAGGCCACTGCTTTTTTCATTAGCACCAAGTTTATTGGAGCTGTCCTTCACAGTCAGCTACACTCAGTGTAATGAACCCACATTTTGCCTGCAAGTGGCAAATGTAAGTTATACAAGAATGTTAAAGACCTGATTTAGTTACTGGGTTTGAAACATCCTTCAGGGGTCTGAGGATGCAGTGATTAATTTAGTCAGCTCAGTAGCTGAAATTATTTTAAATGTGTCTTTGTGTTCCTCCTTTTAGTATCAGTGAGGTTACTATAAAGAGTCTTATTTATTTTAGTGGAGCTTCATTACTTGCATAAGTTACTTGCAAGCCTCATCCTGTAATGACAGTACTACCTAAGGTAACAGTTATATAAACAACTTACTGTAAGTTTACACTGTCATCTGCTTTTTGAGTTTTGAGAAAGCTCCATTGCATGTGTAATATATAAGGATATAACATATAAGGAGGAAGAATAACCGGCATGAAGCTCTCACTGTAATTAGATTGTGATACCCTGTTTGTGTTTTACCTTTAATCTGCATCTCTCTGTCAATCCTTAGAAGTCTGAACCTTGATACAAGCCCAAAGCCATAAAAATTGAAATCTTCTTGGCTGCCCCCACAGCTCACTGAGTGTTTGCTGGATAATTCACCAAATTCCTTGGATCTTTCTATTTTTTCTATTAGAACTGCCTGTGCTTTAAGGTTAATCTGCATGTCCTCTGTTGGTAAATGTGGCAACACAGACCACTGTTCATAGTCTCTTCATCTAAGTATGTTAAGTGTGTAATTAGCCTATGACAGCTGCTTTTCTGACTCCTAATCTGGTGCTGCCACAAAACCAACTGGCCAGATAATTGCTTATTCCGTAAAAACTGTGGCTATTTCACCACTACTAATCTGGGTAAATAGTTTCTATCAAGAGGTGAAATAACACAGTGTAGCTAAATCCTGAGTACAGACTCATAGGTCAGTTTTATTAAAATTGAATGGCAGAAAGCATTACAGAATTTGCACCAATGCCAACCTCATATATTGTTCGTAAGTTTGTATGAAAAACAAAACTAAATTGAAAAATCTGGGTTTATTTGAAGGTGGCAGCCAAAAGTGCAGAAACTGATTGAAAAGCTCACAGATAAATTAAGTAATCGTACCACCACCGTCAAGACTTTGAGAGTCACTCAGCCAAAGGAATTTAATTTGACTGTACCCAAGCCACGTGCCATTCCTCCACCTTCACCAGCACCTCTGCCAGTACTGCCAAAAAGACAACCTGTAAGTTGGTTTATTTTTTGAAAGACACTAAATTTCATGTATGCTTGTGTACAAAATCTTGGTAGAGGAGTTAATAATATCTTTAAAGCAATTACAGAAAATTTACAGCCTTTGACAGATTGAAAACGACTTTGGCAATCATCTATGTTATTAAAGGTCAGATTTCTTAAAGACACAACAACAAACTAATTACTTTCATTTTGGTGAGTGTTCTGTAAGTGATTTATAAGCCAACCAGAGAAAACAGAAAAGCTTCATTCCTGAAAGTAATTTTCTGACTTTTAGAAGTAGAACTACAAAATGGCTATAAATTTTGACAGCATTGATATAAGTGTTTCTGGGTGCCCTTGGCTTTATAAGTTATTTTCTTTGGATAATGCACTGAAGGAGGTAAGAAAAGAACAATCAAATGAAAATGTTTCATAAATTTAGATATTTTTGTAAATGAATTCTCATTAAAATAAATGGAGAAGCAGTCTCCCTGGAAATGAGATGGACTCTAGGCATGCAGCTCCTCCTTGAAGGTGGAATTTTATTTTTATTTGTCTTAATGCTGAATCTCTAAAATTAAGGCTTTCAGTTTAAATTCATTGCTCATGTAAAAACGAGAGTAGATTTGTCTTTGAAATGCTAAGTTACTTTACTTATTGTCTCAGATTGTGATTTAGTTACATGGTACAAATCAGAGACCCACAGCTGATGTTATCTCACTGGGGTAAAGCAAACAGGATTTGGGATCAAACTACTATGACTAAATTAATAAATACTGCAAAATCATCTGTATTTAAATGCAGTGAGAAGTGAGCTTAGAAGTCATAGATTTGGGCACTATCTGCCACCTTGTATTAGCACTTCAGGTTTTAAATAATACATGTGTTGAATGCTCTTAGAAACCATTTACATCTTAGGATGGCAGAGCAATTTAATGGTAGTGTGTTATACAGTTAATGGGATTTTACATTGAAACAGCTTAATACCAGGCTCTGAAAAACTGCATTTAATAACTACTTAATCAGTATTGGAATGAGTCATGTTGCTGTCATTTTAGAACTTTATGCTGCGCAGCCCCTCTTAGAATAAATTTGCTTTAATGCAGATGCATTTAGTGAAGTTCGTTTGTGTTATTTGGATTATACTAAATTTGGTTACATTCTGGCCAGGTTTGCAAATTTAAAGCTTGTGTGAATCTAGCCATTAGTGCAGTAGTGACTAGTCTTCTTCTTATTTCTGTACCTCTCTCAGCAAATTAAGATTCACTTTACTTTGCCACATTGTTACCAGTATGACCAATTTACTTCCTAAAATGAACGGAGACTGAAAACACAGCTCACATGGCAGGAAAGGGTCAGTAAGGTGAGAGCCAGCCATAAGTGTGGCTCCTGTACAGTGGAGGGCTGTCCATAATTCAGAGGAACACAAAGAAATAAAGCTCTTGCACATTTATATCCCATAATCTGCTGCAGAAATGTTCTCATCCATTTTCTCACAAAAGTGTTCATTTTATGAGAAACCCATTTTTTACTCATGGTTCTCACGCAAGTCAAAGAACTTGTCACGTGGTTTATCAGCAGGGACTGTTGTAGTCACTACCCACAGCTCCTGCTCCACATTGGAACAGCTGTACAGAGCTGTATGCAGGCACCTGGAATTTGAGCAATATCTTATTGCATCCCTGTGGTGCAATTAGGTCATTCTGATTAACAGCATTATTATTTTAGGTACTGCCTTCTAGCATTATTTTATTCTAGGCATTTCTTTCCAAGTAAGATGAGATGTGTCCCATAGATTGGGTCAGGAGCTGGGATGGCTCTGCCATCCTTTGTGCTGAGCACACACTCCCCAGGGAGGGCTGGGCTGGTTATTGCAGAAGTCAGGGCACTTGTCTTAGTGACCTATAATGAGATGGGATTCCCCACTGGCCTTGAAAGTAACTGGCCTTGGAGTAATGTAAGCCTAGAAGTTTAGGATAATCATTCACTATCATAAATGTTCATCAAAAATGGGGGTCACTAAGTAAAAAAGAAAAATATTTTAATGTTTGAGATTTAATAATAAAACAATTGACTCCGAATATTATTGGTCTAAAGATTATAAATTAATGTCTCTACTGGCCTTGGCACACGTGTGGAGAGCTAGGCTGAAAGGATAGTGCAGGAGGGAATCTTTCCCAATGACTTGCAGCTGTATTGATTCCCAAGGAGTGGAATCATCTGTGTCCACCCAATCAGTTTGGGGGATATAAAAGAGTAGGTTAGCTGACTGCCAGTTACAAGCACTTGTAATTTGAGTTGGAGCTTGAGAGTCTGCTGGCTGAGCTGGGAGCAGGTAAGGGACAGATAAGGTAAAAAGATGTTTTGTGAGGGACAGTCAGGGTTAGGCAGCTGGGAGAGGGACAGTTTGGGATTAGCCTGTCATGCAGAATGAAAGGAGGCAGAGCTGTGTGGAGCTGCCTGTCAGACAAGGAAGCAGTAGTGTGTAAAGCTGCGTGAAAGAGAAGGAGTCAGAGTTGCATAGAGAGGTCTGTGAAAGAAGGCATGTAGAGTTTGCTACTCAAGGATTGGTGATGATTCCAGCCATGTCCATATTGACATAACTGCAACACACATGTACATAGACACAAGTATGCCCATATGCATGCACACATTCATAAATGCACTTCTACTAGGAAAAATGAGTGATTTTATCTTGAGGTTTGCAAAGGAAACAAATGGAGAAAAGTGCATAAACCTGAAAACATGCAAAATTATTTAGACACATTCAACTTCCTTGGCTATCTTGGCCTAGAGTAACAAAATCTATTATTTTAATGTCGGCACTATACTAAAATAATAAGATTATGTAATTATTTTATTCTTAAATTTTCTGTAAACCAGTCATATATTAAAAAAAAAGAGGCTGCACTGGGATGTTACTGTAATACCACTCAGCCAAATTTAATGTGTTTTTAAATATGTTTTCTATTATTTCAGTTGTGCTTCATGAGTGAAGTTGCTGATTGTTTAAAGTAATTAAATAGGTGAAATCATTTAGCCAGTATAGAGAATATTGTTTGCAAATATACAGACCCTATATTAGTAATCTTATCTATAAAAATAGGAACCCATAATACAGTAGCATTGCATTAGCTTTCCCTTGTCCATCTTATGGCAGTCACTTTGGTACTTATCACTCTTCTATTTTTTTTAAAGTTCAAAGTGATTACTATTTCTTTTCTTCCTTAAACTTCTTGTGGTACCTGCTCCCTAAATAACCTTTTGGTTAAGGGATGTCACACAGGCTTTGTGAGGCTGACCACTGCTGGGGAGGGAAAGTAAAGTTGGTGTCTCTTATTCCCAACCCCCTTTTCACATTTGGATTAAGTAGGTAGAGTTTGGCCTTTTTCGATCGCTGTTGCTGTAATTTACAATTTATTTATAGTGGCTTTTTATCCTCTTCCAACAATTGGGTAATTGCTGTATTGTCTATCTGCTTGGTACTCATCCCCATGGGCTGAATCACAAGGCAAAGAATGTTTTTTAAAGAGCTGATCGAAAAGGCTCCTCCTTCAACTACTTGGAATAAGCATAGCAGTTTCTGAGGAGAGATTTTCAGCTTACTCCAGCAGATGAGTGCAGTTTGCAGGTAAAGCCATGAGTAGGAAGAAGAGTGAAATAAACTGATACTCACTGCCTGTGGAACCCTTTGCAAATCCTCTGGGCTTTCATTTTGCCATCCATAAAAGTGTAATAGAAATTCTTAGATATTTCTGGGAAATACTTTCATTGCTACTTCACTTTAAAAGCTCACAAAAATACTTGAACAGTCTCACCAATGTATTTAATTGCTAACTTCTTCTGTTTGTGCATTTGTTTTACCGATAAAGAAGTCACATAGCAAAGGCAGTGTAAAGTTCATTAGATTGAGGAATTTTTGAAAGTGTAGTTCATTATATAGTCAAATAAAGCTAGATGGGATTCCCATGTTCCCTGAACTGACCTCCAATGCAAGACAGAAGGTATGTTTTCCCCATTAATTCTGTAACTTCAAATTAATCTAGCACATTTTTAGCAAGATAAATATTTAGGCAGATGTCCAGTAAACTGTCAGACTATTTCATCCACATAGGAAGGAGACATCCAGTCTGAGGGTTTACTCTGGGATAAATTCACTGCTCAAGCAAATACAGAAATCAGCCTGAAGTGCCCTAGTGCCCTGCTGATCCAATTGACAGCCAGTTATGTCCTGGTCATTTTAACTGACATGTGATTGCTTTTCCAGATCTTTGACTAATGCTAGAAGGACCCCCTGAGTCCTTTACCTCCCAAACATTTAATCCACACCTCCAATGGTTTTCCCTTACAAGGACATTGTAAACCAGACCATGGTAAACCAGAGCAAAGGCCCATTTTGCCCAGTCTATTTTTCCAGCAGCCCTTAAACACTGAAGGCTGGAAGACCAGAGGGATGGGACATCTGCTGTTTTTCTCCTGCATCCTTTTCAAGATCCCACTATTTCAGCTCAAAGACCTCCTCAGTTACAATTAAGTTCCTAGGTATTTATTAAACTTCCAAAGATTTCTCTTCCCTGAACTTCTCTGGAGTTTGTAACTTGTTCCTACTACCACCCACAGTGCCACAGCTTAACTTTATTCAGCTGCCCTATTTGGCTGTTGTTGCTGTGAAAATGAAGTTTGTGAAAGGCCAAACAGAACTGTTCCCATTCTGGAAACATTTTTCTCCTTTTGATAGGGCCTATAGGATGTATTGCTGCTTTAGCCTCTCTTGTACTAGTTCCAAATATTTCTTTCTTTCTGTTTTTTTTGACCAGGGGTTATGTTATATTGAACAGAACTGAAAAGCTGGGCAGTTCCAACAAATTGGAATCTGTCCTTGTCTTCTAGAGTGGCACTAACAGAAAAGAATCAATATTTTAAGAGAATAACTGCTGCTGTTCTATGGTAAAAGTGAATGAGCTTTTTTTTTTTTTGCCTGCAAGAATGTGTCACTTGGAATGTCTTATATCCCAAATTCTAGAGAATTTTGTCTTTTAATGTAGGTTCCTCCAAGCATCTATAAGCCTCCAAAGGAAAGAAAGCAACTAGAGGAAATCAAAACAAAAAATATCCAAAAAGCAAAAGTAAGTATATTTTGTTCTTCTTCTAGCCTTTCATTTCTTCTAAACTGATTCTTCTGTATTGTTTCATCTTCACAAATCTTATGACTTTATCTGAAACGTATCTGCTTTTGCAACTAACTAGCTCATGGCTAGTTACTCTACTCTGTTTTAGCACCCTTTTCCCACCTTCTTTATTTTATTACTAATTGTCCAGGACAAGATCCACCTTTTACTCACTATATAAGTACCATACAAGAAATTTTGCCAACAGCCATATAAAGTAGCAGAAACATGATTACTTTTTCTTCACAATGGTTCTTCTAGTCCCATGAGCATGTGGATATATAAGGTATTCACTTACTTAAGGTTTCAAATTACAAAATAAGTTAAATATTTTTGGATTTTTTTTTCTGTAGTAACTGAAAAATAACTACATACTATTCACTGTTTTAAAATATTAGCAGATTGTGACTTTTTTTGTGCAGACTTCATACTCTTACATATTCTTCATACATTCCTTTCAGCAGACTGAGAGAGTGTGAAGTCATCTGGTTTGTAAAGAAACAGGGTACATGGTCTGTGTATTAAGACAGCAGGAGAAGGGAGGGAAAATACAAACAGATCTAGCTATTTGATCCAGACTTTGACATAAATCTTGTTCAATGAGGTAGCTCATAGTTGAAGCAAATTTTTGTTGTCTTATCCCTGAAAAGGAATTAAGTAAATGTCCATTTCCACTTTCTTTCCCCATTCCCACATTGCAGTCACCATATCCAATCAAATAACAATACAAACTTGATAAAAGGTATTCAATGTGACTCCTTTATATCAGCACTCTCCCACCCTCATTCTGAAAATGCCTCTCATTTTCACTAGCCAGTACAAGTCCATTCATTACTGTTCTGGGTTGTCCTCATGACTGTGTGAAAGGGGCATTGGATTCTGTTACTAAACTATAGTGAAAGCTTTAATGTGTGGCAGATTCTAGGGGGATAAACTTTGCATTCCTTTTGCTGGCCCTGTTTGATATTTCATTATAAAACAATACATTATTTTCTTATGCTTTTATAGTTTCCATATTGTTCCATATACCATCAAAAATCTATGACAACTGTAAAATCATTTAACAACCAGCCATGTTCTACAGTACAGAAAATGCATTCATACAAGAAACAAAGATAAACCACCACAGAAATTATAGCTGCAATAACAGCAGTTTTTGTCACTTCTGGAATGTTATTAAAGGCATCCAAAGCATTCACAAAGGTCAATTCCCTAGACTGTTTGCTAAGCAAGCTGAAATGATGGGTCCTAGCAGAAATACGTATGAAAAAATGCCATTTGTTTCATAGCATTTTTGCAGAATCTGTAGCTGTGAGAACCACATCTGAGCATCTGTGAGGAATGACAACACTGGAAGCCACACTCTAGACAGTTATAGAAACAGTGATGTTATCAGCTGCTGCCCAGAAAGCCATTAGAAAAATCTAGTTTGTGTTTCACAGCCTTGATTAGAGATTTGGTTTACAACCAAAATAAATATCTGAAAACTGGAAATTTGTTTGCCTGTGCTTTCCTATATAATCACTGGGTCATTAATGCCAGGGGTGTGCTTATTGAATCAACCCTTGGTGCAGTGATCCCCTGATCATAATTCTCTGATGTAACTGAAAACCAAATGTTTGTCATTGCTTGTCAGCTGTCTGGAAGCAGTTACTGCCAATGGTACTTATGTGCCATGGATAATTATGACACTTTTAAGCTGATAACTGGGGATATATCTGCTGCTATCTTAGCAGCTTTGCTCATGACACCAAGCTGGGTGGTGCAGTTGACACACCTGAGGGACAGGATGTCATCCAGAGAGACCTGGACAAGCTCCAGAAGTGGCCCATGGGAATTTCATGAGCTGTAACAAGACCAAGAGCTGGTGCTGCACCTGGGTCAGGACAGCTCCCAGTGCCAGCACAGGCTGGGGATGAACAGATCCAGAGCAGCCCTGAGAAGGATTTGGGGTGCTGTGGGTGAGAGGCTGGACAGAAGCCAGCCATGAGCACTCCCAGCCCAGAAACCTCCCTGTCCTGGCATCATCCAGGGGCAGCAGGTGAGGGAGGGGATTCTGCCCTGCTCTGGTGAGACCCCACCTGCAGCTCTGCATTCAGCTCTGGGGCCCATCACAGGAAGGCTGTGGAGCTGTTACAAGAGCAGGTAGTGACAGTACAAGGAGGAGTGGCTTCAAACTGAAGTAGGGTAGGTCTTGATTCGATATTAGGAGAAAATTTGTAATTGTAAGGATGGTGAGGCACGCATACAGGATGCTTACAAAAGCTGCAGATGTTTGCAGGTGTTTAAGGCCAGGTGGGATGGAATTCTGAGCAACCTGGTCTAGTGGGAAGTGTCCCTTCCTGTGGCAGAGGCTTTGGAACAAGATGATCTTCAAGGTCCCTTCCAACTCAAGCCATTCTATGATTCTGTGAATAAAGTGCTTGGGGCTACAAGACTTTTTGAGACATAAAATAATTCTTAGAGAATTTAAATGTACCACACTCTTTAAGATAATTGTTTTAATTTTAGGATCTGCTCCTGAAAGCAAATACTAACCAGTTCAGGTGTGCAGTCATCAAGCCTGAAAAGAGAGAGGTATGGTACAAAATACATGCTGAAAAATTCTCAAGTAGGGAGATGAAAAATGACTGGAGTATTTAAAGACATCTTGAAAAATTATTAAAGCTATTTGAAAAATTATGTTTATTTGGGCTTAAGAATTATTATGTGCTATGATTTATAGCCATAGTGTCATTACATCCTTGTACCAGCATTTGCCTCTTTGAATGCATAATGTACAACCCCCTTTTCTTATACTTCTGGTGCTACTTTATTATTTTCCTAATTTTGAGACAAGCAGCCATACTGTGAAACTGCTCCAACAAATCTCCAAACTGGCAATATTTCTCTAAATCCACATATTATTTTTCCATTAACTTTGATGCCATAGAGCAGCTAAGCTGAGGGAATAATGGTCCCATTCATACAGAATCCTTGCTTTGGTTCATTCCCAGTTCACAGTTATGTCACCAAATTATGTATGTAATATATTCATTTCAGCATCAGTGATGCATATTCTATGCACTGTGTTCATCCCCATGATACCAGACAGTTTCACATCAGTATCTGTAGCTAACATCATTAAATTAATAAGCATCAGTAGAATTCTAACACTAATTAATAATTTCATGAAGCATGTTTTGACATCCTATTTTGTCCCCTCAGTATCTATTTCAGTTAAAAGCTGAGTATATTCATATATATATGTAAGTAATATTTCATAGTCAAAGAAAGAATCACTGTAACTTCTTAGCATTTTTTTAGTCAATATTTGGACCTACTTTTGTATAGCTGTTTTCCCCCTAGATTGGGTGTACATTGTAAGTTTTTGTGTGTATTACAATTCCAAAATAGGTCCCCTGTGTATTTGTTACTCTCCAAAAAATATTTGATGAATATTCAAGTGTTAGTGTTGATAAATACCTAGTATCTTTTGCTGAGTAATTGAAAATTTGTTTCTGAAATGAAATAATGTATTTTTGGTTTGAACTGCAGAACATACAAGACAGTATGGAGAGTAAACCATCATTCAAGGCTCAAAAGATCCAAAGCAAGGTGAGTAACCTTTAAGGAACTGTTGTCAGATGTAGTTGAACATTTGTCACACATGCAAGTCTTGTGGTGATGGAAACTTGACTTGAACCCGTGTTTTACATGGTCTTTGGCCAGGAGCATGGGATGGATTGGATCTGTGGTTCATAGATTTTGTCCTATGCACCATTGGTAATCCACAAAGAAATGTCAGGGACTGACAAGAGCAGGGCTACTGCACAAGAGGAGAAATCAGGAGCTAAAGGTGATGTAAGCAGAGGCAATGCCCTCACCAAGCAGGACACAGTATCTTAATGGGAGGAGGTCGGTGGCAGTGAGGGGTTCTGCTGACAGCAAGTCATCCTCGGACAAAACAAGGTAACCAGTCAGGTCTGGGTCCACCCAAAAGTCCCATCAGGAGACAAAGCTACAACAGCAACCCAGGTCCATGATAGCAGGGGACAGAAATGGAGAGAATCAGGAGTGGAAGAATTCTCAGCATAATGGAAACTGAAAGCCATTTCTGAGTCTAACTAGGGCTCCGGGGCCAGTGAGCAGATGGTGTGAGTGGAGGTCCTGGGTCAGACTCTTCAGGGTGATCAAAACCTTTCGGTGCCTGAGGTCAACTCTGTGCAGTTGCACAATGTAACCATATTGTCTTAACAGTGTTTCCAGTTACAATGGGAGAAGATTTTTGTAAAATAGTATCAAATGAGAATTGTCCCCAGCAAAAAAAGTATTGTGAAACCTTGGTTTAAGAAGTCAGCATAAGGACAGAAGAATCTTGCATCAGGGCATCACTGATTCAAAATGAGATCCTAAAGAATGCTGAGCAATCATTGCAGCTGATGACTGTCTGATACACAGTGTACAACCAGGCTGGATGTTTCTCTTGTTTCCTTCAGGCACATACTGAGGTCATGAAATCCACTATCCTGATTGCTTCTCTTGTAGAATTTTCAAGGGTCAGAGAATTGTAAACATGGGGAAAGAGCTGTTCAGCCTTAACAGTGGAACACATGAAAACTCACATTGCTGTTTCTGCAATAACTGCACTACAGATAATCTTCAGTTTTATATTGTTCAATCTGGCACCCTTCATTTGTTTCAAGTTCTTATGCAGAATAATTCCAGCTGTGCTTGTATTGGGTCTCAAATATCCTGTGAGCAGGCCTGCCTACTCTTTAAAACTATGTATTTAGGTGCAGCTCATAAACACTGTGAAAAGATTGATTCTCCACTTGGGGGACTGAGCATCTGGCAAGTATTTCTAAAGCCTGTCTGGCATTTATCACACACTGAAGTTATCTTTAGTAACAGTGTCAGCTAGTCAGTCTGCTTGCTTACAGTCCAGCAGCATTTAAATTACAGTAAGGTAATAAGATCCTGGTTCATTTTGCAGAAAAAGAAAGAGAAAAAATACCAAACCAGTAAACATATACATAGTTAAAACAGACACATGTAACCTGTAATTATTACATGGGCTCAGTTCAAAACTGTATATTCCACTGCCCTTTCTGATAATATAAAATAATAAAACTTTAGTGCAGACTAACAAGAGTCAAGCCATCTGTCTAAATTGCATCAAGAAAAAATGGATCTGGCACCCCCTGGCATTGATTAGGGCCACTTTTAAAACTCGCTGGTATCTCCTCTAGATGCATAAACAGTTTTATCTTGTCTAAACACATTTGCCTTAAGGTTGGTTAGGTGATATTCAAGATGCTGTTGTAACTTTCAAGCAGAGATAGGCATATTGTTATTGACTTTTAAAATACTTTCTATTGCTATTGCCTTCCTGCCTGTGCAACTGAGTAGACAAATTTTAAGAGGATGGTTTATCCAAGGTAGATTAAAATTTTATATATATGTCTTCAAATTCACGAAATTATATAATATTTTAACCAACTGGTATTTTGCTGCCCTCTTTTTAGAATACCTGAAGTATATGAATTTTTTTTTATTAATTTTAGAGACAATTGCTGCTGCACATAATATATATTTCTCTTGCTGTTCCAAAGTAGCTATTCATCCTTTTCACTGGGAGAATGAGACCATACAAATGCATCACTGCTCTGTCTCAGTCTGCCTCTTGCTCATATCATATTTGCTCTTTGCATATTTATTGGTTTTGGTGAGCTGTTGCATGTTCATTAGGTGGCAATAGTGAATATATTTTTCCACAAGAATTAGTGTTCTGTAACTTTCCCACTTACTTCTATTTTCTCATCTGGAAAAAAGGGAAGATATCTCATGACAGGAAGAGAATGAGTAAAATTCAGAACTTCCTTGATATTATATGATATAGAAAATCTATCCAGTTCTTTTACTTTTACCTGCCTGCCCATGTCTTGGGAGTCCTAGTTATTTTGACTATATTGCTGTATTTCTGTTTCATTGTCAGTTAGATTTCTGGTCAATAAACTGTGAAACTGAAGTTTAAGGTATTTCCATAATCGTTCTTAGTTCAGTTCTCTATCCAAATTGTAGTTGGTAAATAAATCAAATCTGTATACACAGAAAACTTTCAAAAGGATGTAAAATCTACATGTGTCAGAGAAAATGTCAACTCTAAGGAAACATTTTATACACAGTACGGGCATAAAATACAAAGTGTTCATATAATGCAGAAGACTTTGAGATGCGTTGAGACGCAGATCAAAAGGTAGACTGGGCATTAAGAAGTCCTAGTTAGTCAAACAAAAGAAATAAAATACGTTGGTTTGGATTCTTTTCCTAAATTCTTCAAGTTATCATTGTCAAGAAACTGACAGGTAATTACATTTTTTTGCATTAAATTATGCTGTGTAAAAACAGTAATTTTACCTAGTGAATTCTAGTGGAATGCACTTGCTATCTTCAAACCACCTAATTAATATAATTTATAACACATGCTTTTTTCTGTTATGTATTTTAGGAGATTTCATGTTTCTGCATACAATATTTGCAGTATGTAGCTTGAGTGATTCTGTGCACCTGTTTCTCAGCTACTCATTAAGTTCTTCATTTGGAATTTAAATACGTTTGAATTCTGAACAAAGAACTTGTCTGGATTTAAGTCAAATGTGTTATGACTAAGCTTTGTTTTCTGCAGGAATGATCCCAGTTCTTATTTCAGCAGCACTGCTTTGCCTTGGTTCACATCAGGTCTCTTACATGTGTCTGCAAAGGTGACCCATTTTCTCTGAATACCCTACCTGTGCAGGGAACAATTTTAACTAGGAGAGAAATTGATCCTTTCCTCCCTCAGTATTTAGAAGTTGTCTGGGAGTCAGTCTTAACACAATACTTTGAAGACTTAACAAAACAGCCACAGGATCTAGTCCAAGTTACACCTTGAGGTCTGAAAGTGACTGAGAACTGTTCTTCACTTCTGCTATATTGAAAATGGATATGGCAATGGGTGATTCCAATTGTCTTGGAAATAATTCTACATTATAATAATGTTTATTTATAAAATTATTCTAAGATCTTCCTATGAAAGGTGCTGCTTTTGTTTTACTTCATTGTTTTGGCTGACTGCCTTTCAGAGAGGCAGTTTATTGTCTTTGTCCAAAACAGATCAAATCCTTTCACAGTGTATATGAGCACTAGAAAATATGAAAGGAAGTGAAGACATTCTATGGGATTTGACATGGTCCAAGAGTGATTACAAATTTATAATCCACTTGGGGGACTTTGCTGATTTCTTAAGCAGCTTGAGTGGTTTATGAACAGCATGCAATTTCATTGTGAATGTCAGATTAATGCTAGATGAATGCTTTAAGCAAAATTTATGCTTTCTTGGGTCAATTTATTTAACCCACTGAGATGTTTTTATACTCTGTTTTATGGTTTACATTACTAAGTATGGAATATACATTCCCTTTCCTGACAGATTGACAATATACCCATTAAATTAAACACAGCGGCTATTTTGAGGGAGGGTGCCCTCTACCAGCGGAAATTGGAAGAGGAGCTCAGAAGGTATGACCGTGCTCCACCAAGGATTGCTTTTCACATCCCTGGATATAGGATAGTGAACCACATCAAAAATAATTAAGTAAATTCCAGGTAAACTAAACCGATGGATATGTTGTAGGGGCATTCTATTCTATAAAAGCAGTTGACAAATGAAGAGAGAAGTGGATTGAAGTGGACTGAAGAAAAGATCTACAGTAAAGTAATTCTTCTTGTGTAGGTGCTGTACAGTGTTACTGTGTTCTGATTTAGCACTCTGGCTAGTGTCCACTTTCAAAGTCCAACAGGGATCACTTTTATATTTAATCCCATTCTCCAGACTAAATAATGACCTGAATACACATCTGTGTCCTTTGTACAAGATGCATCTACATTAAGCCAAACAATTTAATATATTTCTATTTTCTTCAATGGTTGTGGTGAACTACATGCCAAGTTTGATACTTGAACTTGTTTGTACATAAAAATACCTGTCCATTTCTATCACAGTAAGATAGAGCACACTAAGAATGTGCTGTTCCTTAAAGATAAGCCAAGAGCTGAGAGTGACAGCAGGACATGTAGGGACAGTCACTGACAGCAGCTCCATGATACCCTGGCAGGCAGCAGGACAGATCCAGGGACAGACAGCGGGGTCAGCCAAGGGTGCTATGAGAGTCCAAAGGGAAGAGTCTGACTGAGGTCCAGCCAGGAAGCCAAGTCAAGAAGGCAGGGTCAACTCGGCCCCCGGCTGGGTGCAGGCTGATCTGTGGAGTAATGCAGGCAAGCACCAAGGCTGTTAACCCCGGTTTAAATGTGTCTCCTGGGAAAAAACTACATACACACCGACTGGGGCTTTTCATAGCTCTTCCTCACACGGTTCTTTTCACTCCAGTCCCATCCAGTGTTAGACAGTAACACTGCAGCAGAGCTGTCTTTGAACACGAGCACTGAATCCAGGATGGTGAGGAAGGGGGTTGATAAGAGGTTGCAGGTCCTTTTGTGCATTTAGCACTCTAAGAAATCCTGACATAAGGATTCCTCCTTATTCAGCAACGCAGATTTTCAGAGAATGTTTACTAGAGAGAGGGTGACTCCTGGATGGCCACTGAAGGTTGTGTTCTACAGCTAGCATCACATAACATTTTCACTAAAAAAACTTCACAGAGATAAAACTCATGTCATCTTGTTTTAGTATTACTTTTAATCCAACTGGCTTAGCAGGCTAAGCACTAAATATTGATAGCGTTTTGAGTCCTGGAAAGACCATGTAAGTTTGGATTTGATCTTTGGACCTAGCAGGTTTTGGTTCATGCATCAGGATATTAACAGGTAGATATAAAAAATCACTCAGGTTCTGTTATCAGCTATTCACATATATTCATGTTCTTCCATATTACATGTGCTACTGTTCACTCTAGCTGGCAGAATTTGTTCCACTTAGCAAAGGAATAGTTCCCTGTAACTTGACACTATTTTATCTTAGTGAGTTTTAATCTTCAGCTGCATTTTAACACAAAACAGAGACATATATATAGAGATAGATACATCACATGTATAAGCATTGGGGAGTGGCAGTAGGAGGCAATTCACTCCAAGTTTGTGTCCCTGCCCTAGTTTTTGGCTCATTCCCTCCTCTGCTGCAGGACTTTGATGGGCTTGCCCCAGGGTTCTGCTACGTTTTTCTCTCTCAGCTGAGCACAAAAAAATAGGCATGTGAATTTGCTTAACAGCTGAATTCTTCTTTGCCTCATTACAGCAATACTATTTAATTGACAAAATACAAAACAGAAATAGTGCTAAGCAGAAGTTTTTTGTTCTCTGTGTTAACGTGAACAAGAAGATTGCCATAGAGAAAAGTTATTTGTTCTTTCTACCTCTAAGCAAAGCAGTCCTCTGAGAAAATGTACATCCCTTTACCCTGATTCTCTCTACTCCTTACGAGAATCCATACATAGCTAAAGTTTGCCCTCTCTTGGGGCTTTATTTTACTGAAAACTTTCAGGTCCATGCTCTCAAGCACTTTCTTCCAGTCTGGCTTTCTCAGGCTTTACACATAGTAGAAACACCTCTTAGACTGGAATTAAAATGTATCTGTCAAATGACTTTGTGATGACTGCCTTTTTCCTCTGCAGAGATCAAACATTTTCTATCAAAGGCTACTGGAAATGTTTTACGAAGCAAGGCAGGGCTACAAAGCTAAGTCTCTAGAATAGTATACTCTTTTTCTTTACTCTCTTGCAGAATTGAAAATTTGCAACAAGGGGCTGGAGACCCATCTGAATTCTTGGAATGGCAGAAACAGATGCGTGGAAAAGATTTGGAAGAACAGCTGGCTGAAATAGAGTGCAGGAGGCTTCAAGGAAAACTGAGTTATGAAGAGGCAGTTCTAGCCCATCAGAATGTAATCCAAGAAAATAAGAAGAAAGCTGATCTGTTGAGAGAAGAGGTAATACATACAGGGATGCTCAAATTTTGCTGACTTCCAATCTCTGCAAATCATAGCACAGATGATGCCTACTATTAGAGGTGTAAAATTCTATGCAGTGTCTTTACTCACTGGCATCTGCAAACAAGGAAAAGGAGGGTATAACTTCCAGATACAGTAATGCTTATACATGAAAGTATTTTTTACAAGGTTTTTTTACTTGATTAACACTTATGAAGTCAATTGAATAAAAGCAGAGGTCAAAGCATGCTCCCTCTATTCTGTCATTATACAAATCCCTTTTGAACAGCTACTGAGATACTAAGCACCATTAGCATTGAAATCAACAAAATATAACTGATTTCTTTATCATGATAAAATGAGAGCCACAAATATGAAAGTATTTGTTTTCTTAAACTGATATAATTCAATTTACTTTATATTATCTGACACACTTAGATCTCTCTTAGGTGAAAATTCAGACAGAAAACCCTCTTTGGATCCATCTGTATGGAAAACTGAATATTTATGCCAAGAAATATTTTCACACTGTTTTCAATCTGGCAAATCACAGTTTCTCAAAATCATTGCTTGATCTTATTTTTATTTTCACAACTCACATTACATTTTCCCAGTGCTTGCTTTTCTTATAAACTAAACAGCTAATCAAGAATCACCAAATACTATAGATTTTAAACTTTTCATAGCCACCGTCACATCCTTTTCTATTTGCCCAGTTGTTGCTATGCCCTGTAGGCCGCTACCTCTCTCTTGACCATCTCACAAATGTCAGTGCAGTCTCTCTGCAGCAGGAAATGGGACCACAAATGTACAAAACTTTCATAAAGACCATGCTACAAAAGGAAAATTTGCTTAATTAGTTCCTTTTCTGTCCTATAATAACTTTCAGTCTTTTCTGGCATTGAGCCTTGATGTTTGTTTAGAACAACTATAGCAAGAACTTGAAGTGAACCCTAGTGTGTGTAACTGAGCATAGTGTAATTGCTCATACTCATTCCAAAATTATTGCAATTGTTATATTCACTTCAGAGCATGTGTTTTGTTTGTTAGCAGAAATGTCCCAAAATGAATAGATTTGAGGATATGCAAATAAGACTTCCTCTAACCCAACCAATTCCACGTAGGTCCCTTTGCTTGTCAACAAGCAGGGGATGTCATCCATACACAGATCTGCAGATGTACTGGGCACCCATTCCCCATTCACCCATGTTCAGCTGTCATGCTGACCTACTTGCTTCTTTTAAGACTCTGGTCTTCCATCTAAAGCAGGAAGAACAGCCAGGAGTCTAGTCTGAGAAAATCGATTTTCCTGCTTCTTGTTCCTTTGCTCTGACAAGAAAGGAACATAGTACCCAAAAGCGGATTTGACATTACAGAGCTATGACTTGGGCCCAAGAACATCCTGCAGGCACGCAACTAGCAGTGTATTACATTAGCATACTTCTTGCTATCTCACAACCAGATCCAGAAATTACTCTTTCTGTCTGCTTTTGGAAACATGTAGGAGGGAATCATGGAAAATAGAAGTACAAATGTCATGCAGGGCAGTTGTGTGTAAATAAAACACAAAGAGGGGAGCTTAAATCTGGGTCTCTTTCTCGTCCCCAGCCATTGTCCTTTACTACTTTTGTGGATGATGTAATAGTTTGAATCCAATTGTCCTTGCCCTGTTTCAATGATTTTCAATGATCACCGCTTGGCAGGAGTTGTATTCAACTATTTGTTTGTGATTTAGAAAGCAGAGCTGATGCACCTGTATGCAGAGAAACGTCTACAGGAACAGAGAGAAATGAAAGAGCTGGTGGAACAGGTCATGGAAGGACACAAGAATGTAAAGCAAGTAAAAGCAAAGATCCAGGAACACAAACAACAGATAGGTATATATATTGCCAGAAAAATGAGAGGTGATGCTAAATATCTCCAAATTAGTTCATCTTTCTTTTAGTGGGCCAATTACAATTTTTACAGAAGGGAAAGTGAAATTGAGGGAAAGATCCAGGCTATACATTGCCATGAATGTATGAATATGAGTTCAGGAATCAGTTGGTAATGAGTAGATCAGAAATTCTAAGCTACTAGTCATGGGAATTACTCTTTGTTTAAACAGGAGAAATACATCGCTAATGTTCTGCAACCAGCTTCCCTTCCATCTAAAAAGCAGCACATGTAAATGACTATACTTTTTGTCAAATGCAGGCTTCTCTGCTTGTCTATCTCCATACTTGTATTCATAAGGATTGAGGCAGGCAAAGTGTTAGTCACTCCAAAATGGACTAGCAGAACCTTTGCAATTTGGTCATTTCTAGGATATGCATAGCTTGGAAGGCTATGAATGTTTTCTATTTTATACTATCCTTTTATTAAGTAATGAAACAGTATGTACAAATGAGAATAGAAATTACAAAGCAGTAATTCAAAGTGTCTGTGTATGTATATTGTACACTTATGTGCTGAATAGGAGGATAGATGGTGGAGGTGGGAAGTACTCATTTGTTTCTTTAATGATTCCTCCTACCAATACCAGACTGTTCCTCAAGTACCTTTAGATGAGCATTATTATCACTATTCAGGAATGAATATGAATTTTCCTTCAGATGGACTACTTGTTAAAATAGGCAAACAGCTAACTGAGATTCATTCTTATCTTTCAGTTCAGCAGGTTTGTGAAGAAAGTGAAGAACTTCTCCGGCAAGCTTTAGCAGAAAAGGAGGACCAGAATAGGAAAAGATATGAACTAATTCAACAAATACGAACTATTGAGTCTATACCTAGCATCAGACACAAGTTTATTGATTTAACAGAGGTAAGCTCAAAAGAGACGACTTCCATTTTTACATTAATGTGTACTGTATGTGTCTCACACGTTCAGAGGGATTACAGGTATATCACAGTCTGGATGGATGAAGTGCAAAGTGACCCCATACCTGTCGTATTTTGTCATATTGCATGACAAAAGTTAGATCTGAAATGGAACCTTGACAAAGTCTATAAAACGAAAATTTTATCAAGAATATTCTGATGGCAAGTGAAATTTAGTCCTCTTGAACCTTCTTTGAATTTTGCCAATAGGATCTGGGTTTCCCAATATCTTCCAAAGAGAGACTGGACAGTGGTTACAAGATGTTCTATGAATCTTCACAAATTCAAAGATTTGTCAGTCAGGGTAAGAACTGAATCAACACAAAATTTGGACTGATATATACTTAGTCTTATTGCAGTGGTGATGGCCATGGTAACTAGCACGATTAATTTCCTTTGCTTTTAAAACTGTTAACATTCAGATATATGAAAGAGATTGTCAAGAGAACCCAAAACCTTCTGAGCTGTTACAATTCTGTGTAAATTACTTGTGTAAGTCAATAGTTTATTGTGACTGAATTAACTGTATCTTAAACTTCTTGGACTTGCTGTTGATGCATAACAACTCATATGCCTGAGATTGGGCTCTGCAATAACCAGACTTAGGCAGCATCCAGAAATGTGTTATCTTATTTGTTAACCTAATCAGAAGCAGATTAGCAGATTGGACATAAGGAATAGGATTTTTACAATGAGTGTGATGAACCACTGGCACAGGTTGCCCAGAGAAGTTATGGATGCCCCATCCCTGGAAGTGTTCAAGGCTGGGCTGGATGGGGCTTGAAGCAACCTGGTCAGGAGGATGTTCTTGGCCATGGCAGAGTGTTTGGACCAGGTGGTCTTTAAGGTCCCTTCCAAATCAAATTGGTCTGTGATTCTGTATCACAACTTCATTGTTCCATTATACTATTACAGTAGCACTCTAGTGAATTGGCACACTTTTAGTGATAGCTTGTCTGGTTTTTCTTTCTACAAAAGGCTTTTTCAGGCTTAGTGCAATTAAGTATTTGTCCATAAAATTCCCATTAATTCTCCTAATTTTTAAAGTACCAGTTCTTCCCTTCAGGGTACTTTAGTTGCTTAAATACCAGCAGTATCTACTGCATGAGTATAGAACTTTTCTTATTTTAGGAACTACTTCACTGGCTTCACTGAGCATTTTTGAAATGCAGACACTCAAAACATTCAGCTTCTACCACTCTATGCCTCGAGCAAATTCTCTTTCCTAGATGTGTTTGATGTCTGCTTGTCATGCTCAAACACTACCACTGACATAGATAGATAAAGATACAGATAGATATAGATAGATACGTATATACCATGCTGCAAAACATTTCCCTTTCACTTCCTATGAGTACAACTCAATGCTCATTGACTAGTTTAAACTAAAAGCAAAGTGTTATGCTTCTTGCTATTTGCAAATCACTCTGAAGTGAAAGCTGAGGAGATCACAAAATCAGCGAGTCTGGAAGAAACCTTCAAGATCATCCAGTCCAACTGTGAACCCAGAACAATCATAATACCATTTCATTAACCTATGGTAGTACATCTTTTCCCAAGGTACATATTTTTATGTAAAAATAAAGACAGCATAACACTGAACTCTTTTACCAGTTGTCTACTGATGCTACTGGTGACCATTGTTGAGGTGATTGGCAGACATGTGGAGCACAAAAGCAGGAACCACTGAGACAATATTGCACAACCAGCCTTTAAATGAAAAACCAGTGGTGATCTCTTTTTACTAACTCAACTTTTGGAGCTTTAGGAAAAGAAGTTATGGAGACCAAAACTGCTGAAAATCTTATAGCAGTAGAAAGCCAGCCAAACAAAAGGTTTTTTGTCATACTCTGTTCTGTGGTTTTACTGCCCCTGGCCACTTACCCCCCACTCCCCTTACTGTCTTCATCTCTCTTGGATTTCCATTTGTTTCATTTGGAAAAGCCAGAGAATGATCACTGGAGGACAAGCACCTGACTATACTGCTTAGTTGGTGTCCCAGATCAGGGAAGAGAGACTGAATTGCAGTCAATTCTTGAAGGCAAAGGGAATGTCTGAGCATGTGTCTATGATGGAGCATCCTTCTCTTTTCCAGTTTCTTTTTCATCCCCTTCATGTTTAGTTTTGGGAAAAGCTCACAAGCAGAAAGGTCACTACTATTTTGTCAACAGCTCACTCAGTATTCAATAAAAGAGGGATTTTTTTAAGGTGGTATGGTACAAGATATGCACCAAAGGTGTGTACTAAAACCATGTTAAGATAGACAGAAGAGTATTAGTTGGAGTGAAATGGATTAAATTTTGTAAAGAAAGCTACACAGGATCTCACTGTTTGTGTGGGTTTATGCAAGTTTTCCATAAATGCAGGTGAACTGAGATGGTAACAAGGTGAGCATTGCTCTTTACTCCCAAGTAACAAGTGACAGAACAAGGTGAAATGGCCTCAAATTGCACCAGGGGAGGTTTATATTGGGCACTAGGAAAAATTTCTTCCCAGAAAAGGTTGTCATGCCTTGGAACAGACTGTCCAGGGCAGTGGTTGAGTTGCAATCCCTGGAGATGAGAAGTGGTACCTAAGGACATGGTTTAATGGTGGACTTGGAAGAGAGGAAAAGTATATATAAGAGCAAGGGCCTAAAACATAAAGCCTTTGCAAAGCTGTTTGAAAATGATCCATCTTTGTTTGTAAACTAAAGTGCAGGAGTCTCTCTTTAGATATCAGAATCTCATTATCATTCACATTGCAAAGTGGATATTAAAAAACCTTCGTTAAACGTTCAAGTTTGAATATTTTAAATTTGGGCATTATGATCTGAATTTTCTGGGTACAAAGTATTGTTTAGTCCTAGTCATTTCAGATAAAAATAGTAGATACCATTATAGGCCAAATGCACATTTTGGAAATAGATAAATACAAAAAATGCCTATTTTTAGTGTAAAGTCTGTTCTGGTTTCACACATTAAAAAAAAAAAAAAAGTAGTTTTACACATCTTAAAAATTCAAAAGTCTGATTAAAACTAAGTTAAGTATAATTTTTTGAGAGCAAATATATTGTACTTATGATTAATCTTCTATATATTTTTCAAGACTTTTTCTTTAAATGTTTTATGAAAGATATGCTCTAGATTTTTAAAACAGTTTTTAAATACCAGTAAGTTTAGGACCGTCCCTATATTTCTGGAAATCAGAATATATTCAGTGTGAATTGGAACACAATCAAAATATTCTGGTTTTACTCATTTTACTCCCCTTGGTATTTACAGTGTTATTTAAACATATATTTCGTGTTCTCTAGACTGGTGGCCATGGTTTATTTGGTGAAATGTCAATAGTGGAGCTGCGTGAACGCCTCGCCCTACTCAAGGAAGCACAGAAGGCAGCAGAGGAAGAGAAGAGAGACCAGATAATTCATGAAAAACAAGCTAAGGAACAACTTATTCTAGACAAACTGGACCAGATTTCCCAATTCAGAGCAGAACTTGGACGAGCAGCTGCTTTAAAGTCAGTATAAAACAGCATGTGACATTTAAGACATTGCAACTTTGTTAATATTTTGCCAGTCCTTGAGGAGAACAAATAGAGAGCAAAGTGCAGCCCTTTTATCAATCAGTATGACTTTTGTCAAGCGTTACACTGGGGCCAGGATTTCCTTTTAATTCCTGAAAATAATTTTCATCAGATTTAACAAATCATTTTCATCATTTATGGTTGAAGAAACTCTATAGGCTAGTGTTGACAGTATTGCCCCAGGATTCAGAGCCAATAATATATATTTAGAAAGAAGTTTTGCCTTTCTTCTCTTCCTTTTCAGCTAATCAGAACTAATTTGATGTTATTAGAATCACTCTAGCTTGCCACTTAAAGTTGTTTCTCATTCTCATCTAAACTAATATTTGGGCTGTAGTTTTCTTCCTTGAATTTCATTTGTAATGTGAAAAGGAAAGTCTTATTCTAGAAGTTAAAAATTAAAAGCATGAAGATTTTGTAATAGCGACAAAAAGTTGTAAATTAAATACATTATAGCATTAAATCAAAAAAGAAATTATTTGCTTACAGACTCTCTGATCAAATTCTGCATTTATTATTAATATTTATTGTTAATTCTAATATGTATTAATAATTGTCATAAAGGATCCATAACCATCATAGATGCTTCAGATATGCAGAAGACGGGTTCCACACAGATTTTAAAATATAAGTTAAAGCTATTTACAAATAAAGCTGAGGAGAAAGCTTGTGTAAAAGTATACAACATGGCACACAGTTCTTGATCTTAGACCATATTTGCCACTGTTTTCTTTCAAATTGTCTTCCATCTTTTCACTTTTGTGGCTTTGAGAGCTAAGTCTTTGTCTTGCCATATTTATTTTGCAAACTGATGTTCAGGCTGACATTCAGAAGACATATTCTATCAGGCTACAAACACATGTTTTTAGACATGTCTTAGATTCACGTTTATTGCTGAAGTGGCTTCTCAGAGTTTGATTCACGTTATTCATTTATCATCCAGTTCTACGTCGCAGTTACAGAAGACAGTATTGATGTATTCCTTTAGTTTTCACTCCTCTCAGCTCTAATTTGGTTTGTTGCTGATAGTTCATCTCCAAAGACTGGGGTTTTACTATGTTAGTACTTGAGAAGATAGTTTAATGTATTTAATGAATCGATAACTGCAGCTGCAGTGGATTGACTGCACAGATCAGTGACCTTCTTTTCTATGGCATGTATCAAGAGAAGATTTCAAGACTTAAGAACCTGAAATGGAGTTGGAGCTGGAAATACACTCTCGTTGCTAAACACTCAGTATTGTGAAAGCCTATGGGAACAACTCAAGCCACTGCTTTCCACTAGAGATGCAAAGTTGCATTAAGAAGTTGTGTGCCACATAAAACCTGTTTCACTAGCACCTGCTTAAAGAATCATCTGTTCTGCTGTATGTGCAGTCTATGAATTTTGTATAGGGCTGGGTTCCTTTAAACTAGACTCTAGCTTAATTCAGAACTAAAATTGTTCTGATCCCAAAATAAGCTGTGCTTGAATGAGAAGCTTTGATTCACTTTTTGTTCTGTCATTTGAAATGTTTTTTAGAACAGACCAACATGCCAAACATAGTAGAATCCAAATTAAATTATACACTAAATTTCAAGCCTCTGAATCAATCAGTCAATCTGGTCATATTCTTGGTAAGTTATACAGTAATTTTAATGGAGCTCTGTTTGCTTTCTAAATAAAGAAATAAAATTTTTCATTCTAGATATTAGAAGATATTTTCCTTTCATGGTTCCTAGGCAATTTATGTATGTAACTTGGAAGTAATTCCTATAAAAAAGGCATTATAGTGTAGCAAAAATGTTGTTCTTTGGGAGTGTATTTCATGCATTTTCATACAGAATCCAAATCTCTGGTGCTATTTCTGTTAATACAGAAATATGGCATGCTCTCCATGGCATTTACAAATGCTAGACATTTTCATGCAGTTTTTATTTCTCTATATATAAAGTATGGGTTTTGTGTATTAAACCTTATTTGCAGATCTTGAATCCTGAAATACCTCTCAAATCAGTGTGCGTGATTAATTGTTTGGGTTCTATTCTTGATATGTTGCACAGCAGATGTAAAAAGCTAATTTTTACGTTTATAGAATTGATTCATCATTATAGGGATAGAATAGCAAATCTTACCAATGGTCCTCATACGTTAGCCTTATGCATCAATGTAAAATTATGTGTTATATCCTAAACTGCATTATGTTGAAGGCTACTACTAATCAGCTAAAATATGGCAGCTAAACTCTGCTAAACAAACCTGCTTTAGTGACAGCTGGAGTTTAATCGGGTCCCTACCAAGCAGGTTCCTTTCAATATCATTCACAAACAGACATCAACACAAAGGAAGCACATTGTGCAAGCATATAATGAGCAATATTAAACAAAATAGGAAATGGAACATGAAAAATTACAGAGACATTGGCCTTTAATAGACTGCAGGCCGTGACATCTATCAGAGCAGTGGCTTTGTGAGTGCTTGCAGGATGGCACAGACGCAGGACGTCACTCTGATTGCTAGAATTTCACACAGTTTGAAAATCAGCGTTGTATTTTGAAGTGGACAAGCAGTTCTATTCTCAGCTTTCAAACTCAAGCACCAGCAGATTTGTGTGTGTTTGAATAATGCTAATGTACTCAAGTTACATGCCTGTGTACTTGAGATACAAGTCCTTTTCATTCCAATGAGGGACATCTATTACTGCAATCAATCTAAAGCCCTAAGAATCACACCATAGTTCAAACCAGTTAGTTTGAGGCTCCCTCCATCCACGTTATCTGTGGTTTGGGGGGAGAGTTACTTTGGGTTGGACTCAAAGTCTGGTACTGCAAGCTCTCACCAATCCTGTGTTTTAAAGCTGTCAGAGAAGAGCAGCACTAATCCTCCTTGACTTACTTGTATGTGAGGAAAATGGAACAGACTCCCACAGCTCAAAAGTTCCCTACATCCCCATCTTGCACTGTGGTACTGGTGTAGCACACCCAGCACTGGGTCACAAATGATGGTGTGTTTGCCAAGATGGCAGAGCACTCCTTTCTCTCCCTGCCACTGCCAGTGCTCAAATGCCTCCCTGACAAGAGGCACTGACCACACACACTGAGAGAAGGGAAATCCCTCTCTCTTGGCCTAAGGTGGAAAAGGGTGGGCATAGTGTGAATGCAGGAAATGCATTGTGTGGGCAGCTGGAGCAGGAAAAGGAGGAGAAAGAGAAGGAGGAGGTAATGAGTTCTTCATTACCATTGAAACAGAAAGGGAAAATTTATGAGTAATTATGGATCAGAAATATGAAGATGTGAAGAGAAGCTGTAAAAAGCAAAGCCAGGTTTTTCTCAATGGTAACTGAGAGGACAAGAGGAGTATCAGGAAACAATTTTTACTGTGAAGATGACCAAGCATTGCCCAGAGAGGTTGTGGAATCCCTATCCTTGGAGGTGTTCAAAAGGCATCTGGACACAGACCTGGGCAAGCAGCTCAAGGTGGCTCTGCTTAAGCAGTTTGGGTGGTCAAGATCACCCCCATAGGTCCCTTCCAGACTCAGCCATTTTGTGATTCAGTGACTGAACTTTGGTTATGCAGCTTCAAAATTTTTACTTCAAATGAGGAGAACACTTTATGAATAACAATAATTTCCCCACCTAAAACTAGGTGTGTAATAAGTTAATTGTTTTGAAAGGGAGTCATATTTTGAGTACTTAAAATACATTAGTAAAAAACAGTAATCAGTCTAATACTGTAGTGTTCCTAAATGTCACAATAGTGACTGCCTTAATAGTGTTAACAGATACATTCACTTTGCTAACTGCAGCAACTTAGAATTATATGGTGCAGGACAGAAAGAGGCAGGGTACTGTGAAGTACAGATAGGCCTACTCACTGAGACTATGAGAATTTTATTAAAAATATTGTTATTTGCACTATAAGCAATTCTGCTTTTAAAAAAATTATTTTGCACAAGACTCCATTTTGTAAGGTGATCTTATAAATACGGTCCTAGCTGCTTGATATTTTGATGCCTAAAATGGTCAAGTGATCATTTTTACTCAACTTCCTACAAGTATTGAGTCAGTTAAGAGCTGTCATACATCTATCTTATATTTTTGATGCAAAGTTGGAGTTTGAAAATGTACACGAAGAGCCAAATATGGATTATAGGAGGAACTCTATGCAAATCTTCAAATTCCCCATTTTTTATATATATAGCTGGAAAGAATTTTCATAAATTATCACATAATTTTCTATTGATCTGGAGAGGATTTTTCTGTGTACTAGCCCATACTGACTGGCTGTTACCTTACTTTCCTAGGAAATACGTGAGATGAGGTGACAGAGATCATAAGAGGTTTTTCTATCCTGAGCCCTCAAAGTTCTCAGCTGATGACAAAAACCAGAATTTTAAAATTTCTTTCTACATTCCTTCTTCTCTTGGAGTTTGTGTTATGATATGGTGTGGCATCTGAAAATCTATGAGATTGGCAGCTTTTTGGAATAGTGTAGATGACTGGCACAAGACTACATGTAGAAGAGAAATAAATATTATTCTGGAAATAAGCACTATTGAAAATGTTAATATAGAAGCCACTGCTGCTGCTTCCTGATTTAAACCTCTTGCTATATTTCCTTTAATTGTATTTACAAGAATCTGGATTTGCATGTAAGGAAAGGTTTTGTTGTTTATTCTCACTGACAAGATTTAATAATCAAGTATTTACTTCAAAACTTATTGTTTTATTTTCCTGTATCTTCTGGAATGCAATGTCTTGATACAGTGCAAATAGAAATAAACCATGTCCTCAATTAGATTAAGTGATAGTACACAATTTTTAGATTTACAATGTAGTGTTAAAAATTCATTTCAGTGTAGCAGAGTATATCACAGTCTTCAAGAGGACAAGGAAATGTTATCCTAACCAGACAGCATGACACATGGAGCAGAGGGGTTCAGGGAGTGTCTCAGGAAAGCCATTGGAAATGGGAAGCCAAGCTTAACTGTGTCCCTTACCTAGAGTTCACAGTCACGTCTCAGAATGTAACATAGGTCATATTTCCCATTCATCCAGTTCCCAAGGATTTGGGGACTTCTAGTCTGGAATGGCTGCACTGAAGAAAATCTGCTGTCACAGAGAGTTTCCTATAAGCAGAGATAAAGCTAACAAGGCAGGCAAAAGCCATCTCTCCCAAGATGAAAGAAGTGTTTGGATCCTTGGATTCTTGATGCAGACACTTTTTAAAGACAAATTGGTGGGTTTAGTGTCAGAAGGAACTTCCTTCTTCCCCACTTGCCAGCTTCTTGAGAAGTGCATCTTATACTGAAAACGCTCAAGATATAAGGAAAGAGTTCAGTTGTAAAATATTTCTTTTCAAAAGTCAACTTGTCTGTGAAACTAGTCCTGCCACTGACAGAATGGCTGCTACAGAATCAGCAGGACAGTGCCCCTGTGCCCTCTGCTCAGGTCATTTGGAGTCTTTACTTAGTTTCCAATAAAAGCAATTGTAACATTGCACAACTGCAACATAAAAAGACATTTTATAAAACTATCCTTCGCCAGCTGCACCTAGCAGATCTAACATGGCTATACAATTGTGTACATTCCTTGGAAGATCTGACACTTCCTTTAGCTCTGAATTTAGCCAGAGAATCACAGCTGCTCATGACATAACATTAATTCTACTAATCTAATTAAGATTTGATCTTAGTAAGCTAAATTTGAGGACAATGTTGAATAAAAGAGAAAGTTTGATATTAAGTGAGTCACTTTGTAACATGGTGCAACCTACATGGACAAGTTGTGAGTAAATTGGGCCAATTGGGTATGTAAAACCAGATAAAATGTAAATTCCAGGGGACAGAAAAGTGGCTACTGTAGAAGGGAGGGAAAAGGAAGACTATCCAATAACATCTCTGGTATTCCTTACTTTTATGCTGCACAGGCTGTTACCAATTTATGCTCACACAGAGCAACTAACCTTAATTAACACATCACCATCCCATTGATTCTGTATCTGGGCATTGGGATTACACGGAAAAAAATATCTTTTATTTGCCAAGGAATACAGCAATCAAGTTGAATACTAATGATCATATAAGGCAAACTCCATAGTTCACAAGCAAAGAGCTGCAGTATTATCCCAGGTTTTGCACATTTTTTTTTCCTAGAGAATGTCATGTCAGGCATGAAATACTTCATATATTATCATCGTGCATCCTGTGGGAAAAAATTATTCTATGTGGTTTAGTAATGCTGTTCTGTAAACAACAAGAGGCAAATTGTGAGTACCACATGCAAGTTATATGATTTAAATCTCTTTTAAGTCTAACTGGTTCTCAGAAGCAAGAGCAAATTCATTATTGCCAAGGTAATATGTGCTCAGATGGGCTTATTCTGTCTGATGGTATTATTTTACTTTCTCATTGTTTCCTTTTGACTTTTCAGGCAAGAAGAAAAGAAAAAGTCCCAGTCTGGTGAAAGACCCAAGAAAGATGAACGCATTTTAAACCTGCAGAAGAAGATTGAAGAAAAAACAATGGAGCGTAAAAAGCAGGCGGGACTCTTGAAGATTATCCCCCAGAAAACCAGAATCGTGTCAAACAAGGTCTGGTTATTACATAAGGAGAAAAGCTCTGCAATAGACCTGCTGTTCACAGACGTTTGCTCAACTGCCAGCACTGGCAAAGGGGCAGAGGCAGATGGTGCCATACATGGCTGGCAATAGCAGCACCCTGCCTCCTGCCTAGGCACAATTTCTCCAGCCGTGGCCTTGACCTCACCTTCTTTTCACACATTCTGCTATCACAGAGGAGGGCTCATCCATTCAACACCGCTCTTACCACCACACACTCATCCTATCAAGACAGTATATTACCCAGTCTCCAACTCTTGTCTTTCCCAGCTTCCTATCGTACACATCCCATCACACCATACTGGGATGCTCACCCCTCTCCCACACAAGGCATGTTACAGTTTGTCATTCCCGTGGTTTTGTGGAGAGTTGCAACAGTGTTTAAGTCATCTTAAACTGGGCAACGCACTCTGCTTACTTTTCTGTTTGTTCAAACATGCCAAGTTTGATGCTAACGAGTTTCCTAATCATCTTAGCAAACAGACCATGTTGTCAGCCAGCAGGATTATCAAATAAAAGTTCAATGTATCCTCTAAAGAGAACCACTGTATCACCTGCAGTCTGATCATCTCTGTGTCTTTCCTGCAGGATTCTTTTCAATGGAACCATTGGAAAGAACTGGAACAAAGTCGGGAAAGACAGTTCAGGATCCTTCAGCATGGCTTCATGGACCGAGAAGCAGCTCAGAAAAGGGAGCTCATTATGGCAGCAAGAAGTGGAGCCAAAGCCTGTGTACTGCGCTCTGATCTAAAATAAAACACATTTGGAACAAATTCAGGCCTGCTGGAAATATCCCAGTGTACCTATTTACTACAAGGTTGAGTTTTATTCTTTATTTCACCTTTATAGTGTGATTAGAAAAATGTGGGTCTTACAGACACAATAGAACAAAAATGGGGGGGTTAATATAATTTAATTTTTTTTTTAAGTTTAATTTTTTAATGTTTTTTATAATGATATAATGACTAATTATATAATTACTTTTTTCTGCTAGAATCAAAAGCTTTAAGAAACTGAAACTTTATCATTAGAGCTCCCACAGCATAATGGCAAATATCTGTGTAACAATGTCGAGACCTGTATTTCTGGTTTTGTATACTACACCATGGTTTGCTACTCGTTTTTCCAAAAGAATAAAAATGAGGGCAAACCTCAAGGAATATTTGTTTACATTATGCACCTTTTCAGAAGGCATGGTCAGCCCAAGTTCCTAACATGTCTTCTTACATGACAGTAACTATGTTAGAGGATTGCCAGTTTCAACACTTTTAGAGGATGAGCAAAAAACTGTTTAGAAAGTTCAGACAATGTGAAAGCCTCCAGAGGTCAGTCTAGATTCAGTGACCTGGGCAGACCATCTCTCTATTTGCAGACATAAATTTCTTCAGTCTTTAAATAATAAAAGAAGAACATAACATTGATCTTTTTAGGGAGCTGCTTCCAGAAGAAGTAAAAGTTGTTACTCACCTAGAAGATAATTTGCCCTCTGGCAATTTCTATACTGTATAAAACAGATTTTAAATCACAAAACTTCTCCAGGCACAAAGCCAAGGGGGATATAAATCAGAATTAAAATATGCCCAGCAGTAAGACTATGTCATGTATTTCTATTTTAACTCAATGCCAGTTACTAAGTGTTTAATTATGGCTATTGCAAATATTTAAATTGAAGGAGACTCACTGACATTAGAGTCAGGCAGCTGCTTCTAATACTCTCACAACATTGCATTTCTCATTTTTTATTGAAGGAGGTCTAACGGAATTCTTTTATTGCCATCTAGCTGTGAAGATCACTTCCACAACCCACAAGTTGATAAAATGTGCTATATATTTCACTCCAAGTAAATGCTCTAGTAGTCCACAAAGGCAATGCAGGGAGGGCTCATGCTCCATAGCAGGAGTTTAGGAACACAGGAGAGTGAAAAGAAGGAATCATAAAAGTAGAACTACATAGAAAAGGGAACTATGATAGCACGTCTAGTACAGTATTGTATATCTTTAAATGATAAACTCTTGGTTGCAGGGAGTTTGTCTTCCTTTGTGGTTGTTCAGCATTCTTTTGCACTGTATTCAGAGCAACAAAGCTAATTGATGACTCTAACACCTTGATTTTCCAGAAGCCAGCAATTAACAGCTGACACTCATGGTCTAGGATATTGCATGGCTGAACAGTTCTCAAACTTTTTTATAAGAATTTAAAAAAGAAAAAAAAAGCATCATTAAGCAGATATTGAGGTCATGGAAATTTCAAAACCCCATCACACTGCAGGCTTCTTCCTCTGTGATTTTGGACCAAGTTTTCAAAACTCTTATTGAATTGCAATCAAGCTGATTCAGAATTATTTCTTTCTTCATATTTTCTTTGTTCTCAAATGAAAAGACTGAGGAACAGAGGAATCTCAATAATCCAGCTGTGGAATTTTTGCCTTCAGAGTCACAAGTAGCCCTCTTGCTACTTCGGGATCTGATTCAAACAATCATCTTCAGAATCAACATTTTGAGGAATGTAGAAGAATATGTTTTGAAGAAAAAAACAATATATTCCTATATTGGTATTCTTGTTTCAATATAGCTTATTGATTTTTCAGTGATGGCAGGCCTTGCAGCAGAATACACAGCATAACTTAAAAAATACACCCTTGCTCCTGACAAATGGGTATAACTTGATGCTGGACACAGCAGATCCAATCCAGAACCACTCTGCTCCCGGCTTCTAGAGCACATTCCCTCATGCTCCTGTATGGTACATGGAAACCTGAGGTGAGCAATGCAGAGTCATCAAAGGTCTGGTGGGACCTGTTAGCCTTGTGTAACAAAAGCAGCTGCAATGCCCCTGGAGCCAGGTGAGCTGTGAAGCCACAGAGCTCCCTGAGACTTGCTGCCTCAGCTGGTGCCTGTGGCAGGGACCATCCACCACCTGGTGCAGCCACACACAGATAATTGAGTGAGCAATGCCTCTACACTTGCTTCACAGAAACACAGGTGGATGAATAATTCATGATTCATTCATTTACACATTCGTTACACCATTTGCAGCCAAGAAGAGGAGCCTGAGTGAAAAAGGCTGACTCTGAAATCATCCATCAAAACAGAGTAACAAAATCAGAGGTTGCACTTGTCTGATCACAGTGATGGACTCATAAGTAAACATTTATAGTGCTGGAAGCTGCACATTCCAGAGATCTCCCATTTCACCACAAACAGCCAGACCACAGAAGCCTTCACATGCCACTACAGTGTAAGGAGGTGTAACAAAGCCCAGATTACCTGAGGAAGACCAACGGGTTTTGCCATGTGACAGGCACTGGACACAGGGTGCTCCCCACTCAGGTAACACTGTCACTGCTGGTGACATTTGGTTCCATCTTCCATATCAGCCTCAGGAATGAGGGAAAGATTATGCTCAGTGACTGCCATGCCAGGTAATCCAAACTGCCCAAAAGAACACAGGTGTTTTATTATTTAAATGAAATTAAAGACACAGAGATGGTTATGTTGGGATGGCAAGGAAAAAAAAATATCTAGTACAAATCTCCAGCATTCCTCACGCAGAAGAGGAGAAGGGAAGGCAAGTCACTAGGGAAAGCTACCAGTTCATCTGCAAACAGCCCGATTGCCAGGCACGGGGCAGTAAGAATCCAGAGAAGGACAGCTGCATATTGCACTAAGGTAAAACTGTTGGGGAAAACCCTTTTTGATAATGAGGTGAGGGCCTTGAAACACCTCTGCAAGTGTTTATGAGTTAGATATTGTATCTGGAGTAATTATTCCATGGGTAAGAGGTCACAATCTCCCACACTGTTGGCTCTGATGAATTTTGCTCAGTCTTTTGGAAACACATGGAGAAAAATAATTTCTCCACAGAAAAAGTGGTTAGATATTGGAATGGGGATGTTTAAGGAAACGCTGCATATGGCCATGGTCTTGTCAGCAAAAATTGAGAATAAAACTTCTTAACACCAATACAGTGTTAAGAAGCAGGCATTACTTTATTACAGTGCTGGATGTACAGGGGGTAACTTGGCCTAATGTGCATGCCTGGCTGAAGATGATATAGGTGTTTATTTGCCAGGGATCACAGAATCACAGAATATGCTGAGTTGGAAGGGATGCACAAGGATCATTGAGCCCACCTCCTGGCCCTGCACAGCACCATCTCCAAGAATCACATCATGCGTTGTCCTGAGAGCATTGTCCAAACACTTCTTCAACTCTGTCAGGCTTGGGGCTGTGACCCTTCCCTGGGGAGCCTGTTCTAATGCCCAACCACCCTCTGAATGAAGAACCTGTTTCTAATATCCAACCTAAACCTCCCCTGACACAACTTCAGGCCATTTCCTTGGGTCCTGTCACTCACCAAAGAGAAGAGATCAGTGCCTGCCCCTCTTCTTTCCCTCACAAGCTGTAACTGCACTGAGGTCTCTGTCTTCTCAGTCTCCTCCAGGCTGAACAGACCAACTGCCCTCAGCTACTCCTCAGACAGCTTCCCCTCAAAGCACTTCACCATCTTTGTTGTCTTCCTTTGGATGCCCTCTATTAGTTTAATATCCTCCTTATATTGTGGTGTACATATTAATTAAAGAACTGTTAGATATGAAGTTGCCTAGGTTTACCCAGTGAGCCTCAGAGGGGCCTCTTGAAGGTCTTAGGAACCCCTGGTGGTCTGCCACGTATGGTGTTGTTTTTTGCCTTTGGTATAAAAGCTGCACAATATTTCTGAAGGAACTGGATTGGGCTGACTTGGCTTGTTAGAAGGTGCAGTAACCACCACACAGATCCATTAATCTGCATGAGCAGTTAGTAACACTCTGGTTGGTGGTGTTGGACTTGATGACCTCAAAGGTCTTTCCCGACCTAATTGATTCTACAATTCTGACATTCTGCGAAACGTTTCCAGAAGACGGGGCGGGGGGAAGGGGGAGGGGGGGAGAGTGGAAAACACCACCTCAAAGCTCACACACACTCCACCTCCAGGTACAACAGCTCCAGAGAACACAGCAAAAGCACGGTCTGGCTTCGGCCGCCCCTTTCAGGGTCTGTCAGGAGCGAATTAACCCGAGGATCAGGAGACCTTTCCCGAGGGGTGGCGAGAGAACTCAGCGGGCCCGGACAACCCCGCACAGGCCCCACGCCCGCGCGGAACTACAACTCCCAGCATGCCCTGTCGCAGCAGAGGAGGTGGGGCCGCCCCCCTATACCCGTCTGATTGACGTACACGTTGGCCACTCCGCGAGCGCAGAGCCGCGGCTCCGCCAATGGTGAGCGTTCGGGGGCGGGCGCTGCCGTGCGCCGCTGCCGGCCGGCTCTGAGGTGAGTGCGGCGGGCCGGGGGCTCGGCCGAGGGGGGAGCGGCGCTACCGGGTCCGTCCCTCCCGCTTGCCCGAGGGTCCGGGGCGGCAGGTGAGGGAGGGGAACGGGAAGGGAACGGGGAGGGGAAGCGGAAGCAGCCGTTCCCGGCCGCAGTGGGGGGAGCGGAGGAGATGCGGCCGTTCCTGCCGGTTGGGCCGGCGCCGCCCGCGCTCCGGCCTGAGGACGGTGCCCCAGCCCGTTCCCCGGGTGCGGGCCTGTCCGAGGGACTCCCCCGCAGGTCCCGCCGAGAGCCGCGTGACGGGTCCGCCCTCCTGGGCCCGGCCGGGTGCTCCGGGCCCGGCTCCGCCACCGCCCGGTTCACGGGGCGGCCCCGCCGCTTCTGCCCTGCCCTGTCCTGTCCTGTCCTGACCGGCGGGCGGCCGCAGCGCCGAGCTGTGGGCACGGCTGGGGCTACCGCCGTCCTGCCCCGTCTTCTCGGGAAGACGGGTCTGTTCTCCGGAGGAACAGCCGGGGCTCGGTGACTGTAGCTGCATGAAGTTGTCGCTCTGCCCTCCCATTTTGTGTGACAGCAGGAGTGGGGGGAATGTTCCTCGCCTACCTCAGCCCGCACCTGCACTTCAATACAGGATGTGGAAACACTCAGCTTGGGGTTTTTTGGGTTGTTTTTTTTTTTCCTTTCTTCTGTATTTGGTTTTTGGGACTATTGAAAGTGAGTTGTGGCGTCTCTCAGAGAAACTTGTGCAAGTAAGAGCAATGAGCTTTTCTTCTGGCCGGTATCCATTTTTCTTTGCTGTGTCTGGAATAGGACATGCGCCCGATGAAAAGATTGTGTGTTTTGTTCTATGGGTGGGTTTGGGGGATTTCTTGGTTGTTTTTGGAACTGTTTCGGGTTTTTTAGGTTTTTCATGAACATGTCATATTTGTCTGTAGATGTAGCTGCCTGCTTAGAGCAGGCAGACTGGTGTATCTCTCTGGTAAGTTGGTTATCTCTCACCTGAACTCTTTTTATGGTGCCTCTCACCAAGGTCTTTTAGTATGGGAACGTTTTACCTAATTTGAGTAACAGAGACTCAGTTTCCTTTTTCATTGAAGTTGGTGTAGTGCATTTGAGAAAATGAAAGCATCTTTAAAAGTACTGGAAATACTGGGTAGGAAGCTTTTAAAAAATGAAAGATTAGTGTTCTCCATGGTAAAAATTAAAAAAAAAGTTAGACTAGCACTTTGTGCCTGGTATGTGCATCTTCTGAGGACAAAAATCTTGTTATGCAGATGCATCTTTGATTCAGTGTTTCCTGTTGTTAGGGGTCCAAAGAGACATCTGGAGTAGAAATGAGAAGCAAAGTCTTAAGGGCATGGTGCTGCCTTGAAATGGCTACCTAGAACAGAGGCTAGACAGAGAATAAAGTGGCCAATATAAATTTGGTGTATTTGCATATCAGGGGTTAATTGTCCAATTACAGCTTCAGGTAATGAAGTCACATTCCGCCGGTTTGCTCCCCCCCAATTTACTTTTGTTTAGATTTTTTGGGCCTGAGGCTGTGATGGTGTGACCTTGGTTTTCAGGCCTGGAAGGATTGTTTTGTCTGACCAAACTGTGATGAGAGCTTGCTAACACTCTATGTGAAATTCAGAGTTATACACTAATCCGGTATAGGATCTTGAAAATACATAACTAAAACTTAAGGCATTGTTTGGATATCCCATTTTGACAAATTCAATATATAATGGTGTTGTCAGCTGTGCCTTGCACATTCCCAGTTTTTGGATTGACATTATTGGTATCTTCAAGTATGTCCTTCAGTGTATTTGTTGTGATGAATATGAGCTTAAGTCTTGTTTGTGTTAGTGAGACAGGGAAAATGTCTGTCTTGGTTCAGACAATTTGCCTCCGTTCATGTGGGAGACCAAGACTTCATTTTGAGAGTGGTACAAGAAAAGTTTTCAGTATTCTAGAGAATCAATTGTTTTTGAGTGGTAATTCAAACATGTTTAATTGGCTTAACTTGAACTCAGTGAAAATGTTGACTTTTTTTATAGAGGAAAAAACAGACTTAAATGGTGAATAGCAGTAGTTACCCTTCCTAAAGTGTAAACATTCTTAATTTAAATAGCTTGACCTTCTTTTTTCTCAAGTACAGAGGAAAGTTGGTACTTGTAGTCTTTGAAATACAAATAGTATTTGTTCTGAGATCAGCACTGCTTAGGAGCAATAACTGCATGTGCAGAGCTCTGCATATGACAGGAAGGGGTACTGTACCATCCTGCAATGAAGCAATAGAAAGTCTTTAAAAGTTACAAGTATTGGCTTGCTAAGTTGATCTAAGCTTTTATACAAAAAAAGTCTTTTTACTTTTTAAAAAAATCATAATTTTAGAATTTTGAATTGACGTCTGCGTCCATCTTGCTACAAGTCTCACAGATAACTGCAGCTAAAGCTGTGAGTGAGGTGACTGGATGTCTATGGGTTGGGGGGAGGAGGTTGCTGCAGTAATTCCTTTTATTATCAGCTCCTGGGAGACTTTGTGGTGGGTGAGTGCTGGAAGAGGAGTCTTATAGGCCTTATCATTAACTTGGACTTTCCAGTCCTGTGTAACAAACTGTTACTAAATTAAGTGGTCGTACAGTTTTGAAGATTTTTAAGGAATTCTTCCAGATGAGTGTATCTCTTAATGTGCAATGTGTATACCCTGTTCCTGTACATTACTAAACTTGATCTGTGGTTTATTTAAGAAAGTAAAATCTGCTTTGTTTTCAGAATGTTTGGGCAGTTGATGTTCAATGAGGTTTCCCAAATAAGCCAATAATGTGGAAATCTATAGCCCCACAGGAAAGATTTGTTCTTACAAAATAAAAATGTTACTGGATCATAAGGCTCCTTCCATAGTCAATAAATTCCAGCAGCTGGATTTTCTTAGTAAAGAGGACTCTCCTGAGATGAGCCATGTTGATATTGATGAACCTACCTGTGATGATTTGAGGTAGTTTTACTGTGATGGCTTCCTTGTGGGTATCTATTCTCAACTTAATTCTTCAGAAGCAGCTTCTGAAGATGCTTTGAGCTATCAGCAGCTGGAACATTTGTGCCTTATATGTACTCTCTGCATTAATTATAAAGAAACCCAATTGTCAGTGTACTAAGATCCTGAAAATTGAGCCATCTAAATAGCAGCGGTGTGCTCTGTCACTTAGCTCAAAAGGTGGTTCTGTCCTCCACTGCAATTGAGGGTTGAGGCAAGATCCTCTGAGACATTTCTCAGTAATCCTGTGTTCACAGACATTACAGTAATCCTGTAAATAATCTGGTTTTCTGTATATGGATAAAGAAGCATGTGAGTATTTAAAGTGGATAGGATGGTCTTAACATGTCTTTAATTGTGTATTACTTCAATTTTCAGCATAACTTTAAGTTTGTTGGTTGTTGGGTTCATTTTTTCTTCTGTTACAGCTCTCCTTTGGCATTTAAGTCACTCATAGCCAAAGAGAATCCCTGCAAGTTTTTGTTTGGAGTCATCACGGGTGTTCTGTGCAGTGTTTTTAACCCTTTCTAAAGATACTTACCTAAAAAAACCATTGCACTGGGTTGTATTCAGTGTTAAGTCTGAACAGCACCAGGTCTTGTGAAACCACCTGGGTATTTGACATTTAAACCCATGCTGCCTGATGAATACAATAGGCTTATTTTTTGCTGTCTTTCAGCAGTGCAGATATGTCAGTGTTTCTGTTCTGAAAGATTCTATTTAAAAACAGTTCTGACAAATTGTAATTCAAAATAAGCTTATATAAAGTTTATTTCTTGCTATTTCTCAGGTGTGTGCACCAACTAACAATCCCCAACTTTTTGATGTCCAGGTATTTTTTCCAATTCAATATCTGAGGGGAATGGAGGAAAATGTCTCTTGGCTTTCTTGATGAAATAAAACTTACAAATAATCTAACAGCCTAACTTCTTAATATACCTCATGTGCTGCTCACTCTTGTTCATCCTTTTGCAGTGTGCAGAAAACTGGTTTACCTAAGTAATTTTTCATTTAATTTCTTGCTGGTCAATGAAGATAGTAACTTGTCTTGAAGAAATTATTTTGAAAGAGCAGATATGTAAGGCTTAGGAATGGTTCTCTCCCTTGCCCCCCTTGTGCTGTGTCTCCTCCTTCCCCTCCCATTCTATCACTGGCACTAAGACTTAAACCGGACCAGCCAGGATGGCAAATGAAATAGGGACGAGAACGGTTGAGAAAGCCTGGAAAATAATTTAATAATACCAAGAAAACAAAAGAATGTAAGCTGAACACAGAGTGGAGCAACCTCCAAAGACCCCTCAAAGAGGTAAAAATGAAAATATGGAATCTTTGGAGCAGAGCAGTGAACCAATGGACATTAACATTACCTTATATGTAAAACATGACTAACCAATCAACAACAAGAACTCAGAACATTACCTGACATGGAACCAATATATTAACATATCTATTCCCATAATCCCATCCTTCTCTCCATGACCTAATCAGATGTTTCCCTTCCTAGCATCTCATTTCCCATGGTGTTAGGTTGATGCTCACTTCATGGTCGGCCAAGGCCAACTCACTGTCAGTCTCCGCCACTCCCACACTCTTCCCTCTGTCTCCTAAAATCTCCAAACACGTGAATATGTCATATGGAACTAGGAGCTTATATAGCACCTAGAAAATGTGCTCATAGAACAGTCTTTCAATTCTTCTGGTTTTGGTTTGGTTGGATTTGTCTATGATTGCAGCATTAGGCATGGTTTGGTTTTAAAAGTTCGTGTCTCCTATCCCAGAAACTCAGTAAAGTGACTAAAATAGGATCTTCCAAGAATTTTGATAAGGCTCACAGAGAAGCTTTCTTTCTTTGCAAGTGAAATGAAATCTAGACCTTAAGAACAGTGGGATGAGGTGTTAAAAGAGAATTCTCATTACCTGGATGAAAAATCTTATGGAAATGATTGCATAGGTGAGTCCTGAATTGAGGAAGCAAGAGACTGAAGTCAGTCTGCCTTCTCTGGTAGCCTGAGTCTTGAACATCCCAGGTGACAGTATGAGACTATTTCTTATCTACCAGAAAAATGGAACATGTCAGTTTAGATTTCTAAAAAAAAGTGAGAGAGAGTGTTACACATAATAGTTCTGTAAATGAGATCTATTGTGCCCGTGGACTCACTAAGCATTAAGTTGGCATATGTGGTTCAACTGGGGGGGGAAAAAGAAAAGGCATATTGACTACCAATTAGGCTTTTGTGCCAGTTTTAAAATGAAAAAATGAGAAAATTGATGCGTGGTGTACTGTGTTGCTTAAAACTATACGTAAATATACCTTTGGGCTTCGTAATAAGTGCCAAATTGAGTGTAAGCATTTTTCTCAAGCATGTTTTGTTTTAATAATGTCACAGTTCAGTGTTAGTGGGTCTCTTAAGAAAGTGATTTAAGAAATTAGTAAGTTGAAGCAGGAAAAGATCCACAAGGTTTCCTTTAATTGAAGGCTAGGATTGACTGCCAGTGCTGTTCCATCCCACTGCGTGTTCACATGTTTCCTCATCTGGGAGTAGACTACAGTGTGTGCTGGTCTTCGTGGCAAAAATCAGTCGGCTCTGGAGACAGTTCAGTAGTTCTTGTTAAACATAGATGCCCAGTTTTGGACAAATTTAGGAGGAAGCGTGCCTTCTCTAATAGAAGACTGGTTTTAGCAACCCTCCCCCATGGGTTCACACACATTCAAAGGAATTCCCTTGGAGAAAGTGAAAAAAACCCAAACTGTTAATTCAACAATCAGATTGCTCACAGGCATGAAAAAAAAAAAAAGGAATAATGTTAAATAATGAAACCTCTTACTGCTCTGAAGAGATGGTGGATTCAGAGTCCTTTCTGTAGGCGTGGCTCCGTTCTCTCTGGAGCTGGAGTGCAGCATGGAGGATCCCCCGAGCAATGTTCCGGTGTTTTGGGCTGGAGAAAAGCTGAACAGTTCCAGAAGAAGCCATGTCCCAGGAAAAAAATTACTTCTTCAGCTTACAAACAAGAAGCTAGCTAAAAAACAAAGAAAAGCTCTGTCTCTCTCTCTCTCTCTCTCTCTCTCTCTCTCTCTATGGAGAAGGAAAGCTGAGAACTGGGAGTAACTGAGAGGCTTATCTCTGTGGTTTTGAATACGGGCGCCAAAATAATTCCACTACTTCCTCCCTCCCCAATCTAACTTGAAGCTACAGGACTCATATCTGAGCACAGAGCAGACAGTAGGGGATACTGGACCATACAGTCACCCCAAGACACATAGTTGGTATTTTCCTGGCCCTTCCACCATGTCCACTCGTGCCCAGCCCCAGCTCTGCACTGTGTGTTGGGCAGGTGGTAACTGTACCACAGCCAGGCTCCAAGGTGACCCTTCAGTACCCTGTCAGTTACTCAGAGCTGTCTTTATGCTTTTCACCTCTCCCCCTTGGCAGGGAGCTGGGCATGCACACGTGCAGGTAACAGAGCAGCTACAGTGAAATCATATTCTCCTGCACATTGGCAAGTATTTTGAAACTGAAATTTGTCTGCTTCACTTGCTTTAAATTTGTCTCAAGCTGTTTGGCTCCCACCTGTTGGAATCTGGAGATGGGTTGTAGAATAAAGCTGCTCATCTGGAGTTTAGGTTCTCTGAAGATAGCTGTTCATGTCAAAATTCCCACTGATTCCTGCCCACAGACATTGCCTTGAGTATCATTCAGTTGCTTTTCAGTTCAATGTCATTGGGATTTCTTAATATTTTTCTAGAGCTGTCAAACTCACTTTTTCAGATGTTTAGTTCACGGGTGAGAATGGCTGAGGCTTCAGGTGCAGGTGTCTGAGGCTCACTGAACTTGGGGACTTCCCTCCCTTCTAGCTTTGGGCAGAAACTGGTGGCTCAGGAATGGAAATCTTGGAGCAGGGGATATTGGAGACTACAAGCACTGCAGACAGGTAACCTTCTCTTTTCTTGTTGATAGGTTTGGAAGAACATCATCCTCTGACCTTCAGAAACCTGGAGTTTTTATCAGTGAGCTACCTAAAGGAATCTAAGGAAATTATAGCTGTAGTTTCCTTGCCATTACTTTTTTGGTGTTTGTACCTCTTTTTCAGTGGTTTTAGATCAAGAAACATTATGAGCACAGTAAGTATTTTGCTAGTCAATGCAAACCTGAATCTTGAAACATGTTTTCCATTGTATTTCTGCAAACTGTTTTAAGAGTTTGTAACTAATACACAGGAACATAAGTATATTGAATCTTCTTGTAAGTTCAGTAAAGATTTTTAATCTCTCTAGGTGGTAGCAGTAGTACAGAAATGCTCACAATGTTGGCAGAGCCTGATAAATTGTAAACTAGTTTCTCATTTGCAAACCATCATGATAGGCCTTTTCTTGGTGAGGGAGCTGGTAAGAGATCTGGGGTGATGCTTTTTTCCTTGCTGAAATCAATTCAGGTAAGAGTAACCCATACCACCTTTTGATGACTATTACAGCCATTCCAGGAGTCTCTTCTGTACCCTTGTGTGCTTTCACTGATGCTGTGAAATTGAGGGCTATGTTAATATTGCTTGCACTAAGTCTTTGTTCTCTCTTAGGCTCAACGGAAGCGCCGTGGAGGAACAGTTAATTCTAGGCAAGCTCGAAAAAGAAACAGGCTTATGGCTTCTACTGCTGAAATGGCTTCAGAAGCAGAGCCAATAGAACTTGAAGAAAGTGGTAAGCTTTCTTTTGAAATGATAAGAACATAAAGTGCATCTGGAGAGTTTGAGTCCGACTGAACATGTGCTTTTTGCCAGTTTCTAGGCCATTTACTGGAGAAGAAGGGGAACATGATTTTAGGAAGTGCCTAGTATGGCATTGCTAAACAACAAGCCTACTAAAAACTGGTTTGGTTTGTTACTGAGCTACAACGCATTTGCCACTAGTTGAGTTGTACAGGAAAGATCCTCAAGAACTGCTCAAACATCTGCATATCTATTCAGATTAGATGGGAGTTACAGCAACTGCCACTATGCAGAGTTACAAACTAAATTTGGGAATTCCCAAGTTTGAAGAAGATAAGGAAATCCCAATCCCTCAAGGGAGCATGCACAGCACAGTACTGTTATATCCTGTATGATTCATGTTATATTTCTGTGTGACAAACATTCTCCTCTCAGATGAATTGTCAGTTGCTGTTGTCATCCAGCAGAACTGTGTGAGAAGCTTAGCTGCTCTTTTGCATTTCAGCTTGCTGAAAGCAGGGCTGGCAAAGCTCTCTGTGGATTGCTGAGGGCAAAGCTGGAGTGAAACATTGGACTTGTTCCTGGAGAGAAGATGGACAGGAGATGGTTGAATCTCAGGCTGTTACCCAGTGGCAGGCAATTTTCCTCCTTTGCAATCTGACCTTGATTCTAACTTTGTTTTTCAGCTGGTGAAGAAGTAGTAGATCTCACATGTGAATCTTCTGATCCTGTAGTCGTTGATCTAACTCACAATGATTCCGTTGTGGTAAGTAGTGAATAGCACACTTGCCTAAATATTGTAGTCAAATTAGTTACCTCATGTGTTGCCTGATAGAATCTGACTTTAAGGGTAAGTTTTAAGTTCAGAGTTGGGTTGTCAGGGCATGAAGGTTCTGTGTTACAGATAAAGAAGCTTCTCTGGAGGTGCACTTGCAGTTAGTGATAGGGTAGTATAAAATAACTTTTTGCTCTAGAACCTGAAGGTTATATAGATCAGTCATAGGCAGTGTAACATAAAGAGGTGCAGTTGATAGTTGAAGTTTTTCTAGATATATCAAAGATAGAATCATAGAATTGTTTGGGTTGGAAAGGACCTCTAAGATCATCAAGTCCAAACATTCACCCAGCACCACCAAGTCCACAACTAAGCCATGTCCATAGGCAACACATCTTCAAGTCTTGGAAATACCTACAGGGATGGTGACTTCAAGCCAATGCTACTGGGCTGCCCTGGGCAGCCCCTTCCAGTGCTTGATAACTCTTGGTAAAGAATTTGTTTCTAATACCCCTATAGGCCAATGATTTAAAGAAAGAGCCATGGGAAAGAAGAGTAATTAAAATAAGTTCAGGTTAATACTCCAAGAAGTCTTTAAAAAAACCTTTTTCCTGCTCTTTTGAAAGCTAGAATAGTCTTTGATCCAGCTGACAATGTTGTTTATCCCTTCAGTTTTGGGATGCCACTGCTGCTGTGCTAAACATAAACAAACAGTAGGGATAGCATAGGGAGTATTTCTTGCTGGGGTTATTCCTGAGCCTTTGCAAAGGAAAGGCCTCAAACTTAACAAGAGAATCTGCACTTACCCTGCTCCAGTTCCACCAAGAGCAGGTTGGGGATTGGGTTCTATTCTTCAGCAGCTGCCATAATATGAAGTGTTCATGGACATCAATGCTGAACTGGCCTGTTTGAAGAGAAAGAGGGAAAGAATCCTCTGAAACTCTGAAGCATGGAACTGAAATGGGGGAGCAGGTACGAGTGGGTTCAGGTGGTTCATAAATTGCCTCTATTTCTACCCCATTGAAGCAGAGCCATCAGCATCCGAATAGTGGTTTACAGTGAAGCATTTAATATAATACTTTTAATATTCCTAATCAAAATAAGAGTAGTAGCCTACTGTTCTTAGCTTGTTTTGTTGGAACTGCTGTGCCTAGGTGGTGTTTGTATGTAACACTAGAGGTGCACAACAAAGTCTAATTGTATTTTCTTTTCTCTCCCTTCCCATATGTATTGATGCAAGATTGTTGAAGGTGAGTTGACATTTTAAAATCGATAATGGGATTCTCCTCATTATAAGAATTATTTCTTGTTTGCCTTTTCCAATGAATTTGAGCAGCATTTATTGAAACTGCAAGAGGCCAAGGAAATTGCTAAAGCATCTGGCCAGTGCCTTAGAGGATTAATCTAGTCTCTGTTTGTTAGTCAGTATCAGAGCTGGTAGAAAGTATCTGAAATAAAATATATCAAAAGCTGCTCTAAATACTTTTTATTATTTTCTAAAGATAAAATTTCTTTAAGCCCCAAGTTGACCATAATTTTAATTAGCACTGGAATATTGGTTGTGAATGAAAAAAAGTTTTGTTTAACCTGTATTACAGTGAAAGAGCTAAAGAAAGTAATTTGTGCTCATAGTATTCACTAGTCTAACATGCCTCAAATTTTGCAGTGAGAAGTATTAACTGTTTTTCTACTTTAGATGTTAAAATAGTTACAGGTCTAAAGAAGTTAATCTTTTACATCTTTCAGATGTGGTTCTGATTACGTTATTGAAGATGTATTAGTATGTTGTCAGTTACTTATCTAGAATGTAATCTGTTCTGTGCTCTGAATGAAGCAAGAATAAGTGAAAAATGCCTACACTAAAAGTTGTAGCTGAACACTTAGGCAGGAAGTGGTTTTAATTTTGTGACTTTTTATGTTGTTTTATTGATTAGTAGCTTGATTATTTCTACATGAATGCTGGAGTTGTAGAGACAAACTTGAGTTCAATCCTCTCTCTTCCAGAACACAGCAATTGTTGCAGTTCCTCAACATAGGATTGTAGCACTTTCTGTCAGTAAGAATTGGGAGAATTATCTTCCTTTTATAGGGGAGATTAATTCACAGGTAGTGTAATTACATGGAATGTGTGACACTGAGGATCTTCAAGATTAAGTTTTAGCTGTTTGTGGGGTGAAGAGAGCAAATGTTTTGTGTCAGTATGTAGCAGAATATTCACAATGTCTGGACATGTTTAGTCTTAATATTTGGAAACTAGTTTGTTTAAGATTGCTTTTTAACCCAGCTGAATATAGTCTAATCTTGCATTTCAAGGATGATTCTAGGGAGAGGGATAACAGTGTAGCTAACTTAACAAAATTACATTACAGAGAACCAACGACAGAGGAGAAATCTGAGACTAAGAAGCCAGCGACAGTCAGACAGCTGTGTACTGAGCAGTGATGATGAAGATGAAACAAGAGATAACGATGTGTATGTGGCTGATAAAGCATCTCGAGAACTGGGACCGCTGGAAGAGGAAACTGCAAGTTCAAAGTACGTATGCCTCATGACCTACCAAAGCACAATTGAGTTGTGCTTCTTTTGAACAGACAGGACTAAGCTCTATTTGTCATCACCTGACTTTCTTTGAAGCCTTCACTTACTCAGTTCCCTCTTTCAATGAGTATCCCATGTTGCATGATAGTCAAATGACGCCATTTTCACTGTAGGATGAAAAGCCAGCCCAAAAGAGATCTACAGCTTTGTATACAGCCTTAAAGATGAGTGTGAGGTATGGCAAGGATGTGGGAATTAGTCACAGGCCAGAGCTCATAATGTATTGCATTTCCTTTTCCTACAAAGCTCCAGTAGTTACATTAGATATAAAATACTTCTGTTGGTGTCCATGACGTTTGGTATCACAAGACTGGCAGGCACCACACTGGCAAATTCCAGTGAAAACACTTATACATTCCCTGCTTTTTTTTTTTTACATACTGTGCCAGTTGCTGCTTTTCTCCAAGCAGTTGCTGTCCTTCCCAAGGTATACTTGCCAGGTGATCCTGGGGGTCATGCTTTTATGGTCAATTCTTGTTCTGTCTCATGGATGTTATGGAGCCCTGATATGTTTGCATATGGGATGGGAATCTTGCTGTTTGAGTCAGTTAAGACCCCATTCTGCAGAGAAAGAGTAAATCCTGCTGCAGTGTGTTAGACTAAGGAAATGAAATCCACTGTCTGTGACTAGGCAAGTGGAAGTGATGCCTTAAGTTTTTAGCTTTTATATTTTTCAGATTCTGTACTGCATTAGAGTATAACTCTGAACTCTATATAGAATGATAGTTAGCTTTATTCCCATTTTGATCAGACTAAACAATCCTTCTGGGCCTGGGAACCAAGGTCACACCATTTGCCTCAGGCCCCGGAAAGTGTAAACTAAAATGAACTGGGGGGGAAGCAACCCGAGGGAATGTGATTTCATCACCTGTAACTATAATTGTTCTATATTGTAACATATAATTGTCTGATATGCAAATAGACCAAACTTATATCTCTCTGAGAAACTCGTGACTCTTATCCATTTTGAGTGTGGGCTCTGCGAGGCTTTGCACTGCTCAAGGTGTATCCATTGAAGGCCTTTTAATAAATACCTACTTTATTATTTTATCTAGCCTCTCTTCTAGGTAGCCTCTCCAAGGCATCAGAAGGACATAAGAATTGTAGCATAAACTTCTTTTAAAGTGTTTTTGGTTTGTTTTTTTTTTTCTGTGAGGAGCAGGGGAAATACAGGGTTAAATGAAGCTGATGTGCTTTGAGCCTTTTGGATTACTGAAAGGCAGTATAGGAGAGAACTTGAGTATGTAGCTTTTGGGTGCCAGGTCATAAATATGCCACTAAAAAGTCCTGTACTATTCTAATCCATAATGTGCTTTGCCAGTGGAGTTGTAGATATTTAAATTTTGGTTGTTAAGTACTTCAGAGAACAAATACCACTAATTGGATACTATAAGAAAGTAATTGTTCCTTCAGCCTCCTCTGTTAAAGATTGCACCTTCCTGCTCTTTGTAGGTAAAGGCTGAAAGAGCTCAGTGGTGCAGTGTTTAACATTGACAAAAGGGTCCTTCCTGGTGCTGGGGATTGCCGGAGCCATCTGTAGTGTTGGACTTTCCATCCTTCTAAGATTATCATCTATTGTAATTTATTACTGAAGTGTTATAGCTGGTGCCTCAAGAATTTGAGGAGTAAAAATGAGAGAATTATTGGAGTTAAATTCTGTTGGTGAAAGTAGGGGTAGATGTTAGTAGTGCTCCCTGCTAGAATTGAAGATAATACGATCTCATGCTTTCTATGCCTGTTTGATTAATAAATTAAAAACTGTGATTCAGCATGGGTGGTGACATAAGAAAGCCAAGTGTTTAGGGTAAAGAGTTCTGGAGGTTTAAAGCAGAGATTAGTTTGTAAAGAAGAGTGTCAGGAAGCTCTTTTTGTTTCTGCTAGCTGATGTTATTCAGCACTTGGGCTGGGATGTTCCCTAGGCAGCCGAGCTGTGTGTTGCTAAGTGTATGTGCAGTACTGCTGTCCTGGAGGCTGAAGGCAGCAGAGGCACATCAGTAGCCACAGCTCAGTAACAGACACTGAGCTGGTCTTTCTGCCTTGGAACTAGAAATTTGGGGTTGAGTATTCCTCACGTTAGTGTGTTCCTGACCTACATTTTATAAGGAGGACTTCTTGGAATGCTTACGTTACTGGGCTGTTGCTAAATTAGAACAGAGGATTTTTGAACTTCTGACAGCCTCTTCCCTTTCTAGAATGACTTGTTTCCAAGGCACACATCAGTGCTTTTGTTACAGAGCTGTCATTGATTGCCTGTTGGAGATTAGTGCTGTACAGAGCAAGGGACTGCTGTGAGTTCTTGTGCTAGACCAGGGTGACTGTGAGTGCATCTTCCCCCTAGGGAAAACCTTTAGGATAGGGAGACCCAATCGTGTTATTACATGCCACAAACTGAGGAGTTGAAAAGAAATGCATCATGGCTAGTCAGTGCACTCAGATAGTGACATGACATTTTGTGTATGGGTAACCCTTGATGTGCAGTGAAATTAATGGCTGCATGTTCTTTCTTGTTCTGTTCTCTGTATCACAAGGCCGTCTGGTACTGTTAGCTGTCCAATTTGCATGGATGTCTACTCAGAGGTAAGGATCCACTTGCTGTCATCCTTTGTGTTCTATGTGAGAGGGAAAGGGGCAGAGGGGGACTGCACAACTCACTTGGCCAGTATAGGATGTTAAGAGAGCTGGCTTGAAGCACAGAGCTTGCCTTGAAGCTCATAATAACTTGTCAGTCTAAGTCACTTCTTCGTGATGGGGGTAGAGGGAGGAACCCTTGGCAGGATGGCACTGAAAGATCTTCAGGTTCCTTACTATTCTAAGAGTTGGAGGACAATTCCAGATACTGTAAGTCCTGTTTGTGTCATAGCAGTAGACCAGCAAAGTTGAATTCTTTACTTCCAATGCCTGCTTTGGGTTTCTTTTCTTCCAGATTGTACAAAGTGGACGACTGATTGTGTCAACAAAATGTGGTCATGTCTTCTGCAGTCAGTGCCTCCGTGATTCCCTTAGGAATGCCAACTCTTGCCCAACCTGCAGGAAGAAACTCACTCACAGACAATATCATCCCATTTATATATGAGTACTTTTATTTCTCAGGACAGACTCAACTGGATTTTGGGGGAAATGTTATATTTTCAGTGCTCTGAAGATTTAAAGAGCAGCAGGTTGTGCACAAATCCAAATAAAACTGGTTTTTTTGGAGACCAACTTGAACATATCTAGACAGCTTTTTATGGTCCAAGTTGCTTCTTGTTATGTTCCTGGTTATCATGCTACATTGATGACTGTGTCTAAACTAGACCAGCAACCTAGACCAGGAAGGAAGCAGTTCATCCATTTCCTTCTGCTTTTTTTAATGCTTAAATGAGGGAGTGTGAATATTTTGTTCTTTCTTACTCTATGAATTATTCTACTTTCACATACAGGTATGGCATAGTTTCCTTTCAGAAGACAGATTAGCAATTTCATTGCATCTTTTCTTTTCATCCTGTAAGAAGCTCATGACTCTTGCATTTTGCATATCATCTTTGCCCAAGTAGAGTGAGTTCTGTACTGATGGATTGTTTCTTCATAATTCAGTCTTAAATTGACAACAAAGGTTATGCAATAAAGTAACCTGCTGTTAACCAGCAATCAGGTGTTTCGAGCAGAAGATTTGAACATGCAGATGATTTTAGGAGCTCCATGAGATCTCAAGTACACAGACACATTGCAGCATGTACAACTTGAAAATAATTCCTTAATTGTTTCAACTGCTAAGAATTCCTGTATTTTAATCCCAACACTGAATTTGTTTTCTAACATGATGAGATGGTCTCTTGGGTTTACTTGTGCTGTAACACTCTCTCCTAATAACTGTCAAGAATAGAGTCTTCTCTAGGCTTCTTAGTGATGAACAAGAAGCAAATTCATCTGTATGCTGAATACCAAACTACCTACAGATCTTACTGTATCAGCTGTTCCTAGTGTAATGCTTTAAGTTCAGTGTGTTCACTTGGCTGTTCTCACTGGTTGTTACACTGACACCTGACTGGATGCAGCCTGGTGAATTGGATTGAAAATTAAACAATTGTACTGCCATTACTGAGTGGAGGCTTTAAAAACTGTTTGGTAGCAACGTTCACAGCTTGTTAGAGAAAAATTTAATCTCCCTTTGCCCTGAGAGTTGTCCAGTTTTCTTTAAATGCATTTTTAGAAAAGAAGTCAGATGCATCTCCTAGGAAAGACAGTTTCTCTAGTTGAGAAGGCAGGAATACACCAGTTTATGCACTCTTAACAGTCACTTTTTCCCCAGGACTGAGTTCTAAATGTCTATTTTGAATTTACAGCTAAAATGTCTGAGCTGATCTGGAATCCAGGGTGAGCTGATACAAACAGGCTCATGTAGACAAGATGATTAAAATCAGAGGTTTATGATCCACAACTGTGGTAGGTGCATCTATGAAAAACTCCAGAATTAAAGTTGGCCACCTCTAGGCAGTTGGTTGCTTATAGAAACCACTATAAGAATCATTCTGTGCCCTGGTGCAGCACAACTGAAGGATGTGTTAAGTTAATATTGGTGTCACAGACGTCTTTGCTGACCTGTCCTTGGGATCTGTAGGAAGCCTTTAATTAAAGAGGCTCTTCTAAATTAGCTGTCTCAAGCTGCCTTGCAACCCAAAGTAAAATTGACGTTTGTTTGTTTGTTTGTTTGTTTTAATTATAATGTTTTGGGATATAGTAAAAAAGAGTTTTGTTACATAAAGGCTGCCTCAAGAAATGCAGTACCTTCCCCACCCTGGTTTGGACTGGCTTTGGTTCAGTGTTAGCAGGAACATGCTGTGTCTGTATTGTGGCAATGGGGTGACTCCTGCAAAGTTCCACACAGGTAGTTCCTGTGTGCTGCCATGGCTTAAGATGAGCTACAAGCAAGGACTGTGGCTGTCTCAGGATACTGCAGTGGCAGTGATGGCTGCATTTGTGTCCCGAAAAGCAGAGAGTTGATGCTTAAAGTATTAATTGTGTGAAGAGAAGCAGCCCAACATTCAAACTGTAGAGACCCATAGAGGTTGCAGAAACTACTTTGTCCCAGTAGCTTAACCAAGTAACAGTGAATTATGGCTGCTTTTCCTGGGGTGACTACTATGTGGAAGGAATGATCAGAAGAGGATTTAAGGGATTACTGCTGAGGATGAGTCACTTAACCATGCATCTTTCACAGTCTACTAGCTGTAGCCTAAATGATTTTGCACAACTTCCTCCATGTAAATACCACTTTAGAGTTAGTGTCTCAGTAAATGGATCTAATCTAAACTTAGATATCATAAACTATAACAAAAAGTTTTTAGCTTTTGTGTACCCTGTGAAGTGCCACAAATTTTGTGCATCTCAAAACAGATATTATGTCTCAGTACATGGGAAAAAATTGGAAATTCATTACATGCTTTTTTCTTCAAGGGAAAAAATGTCTGATATTTCAGTTCCAGCAATATTTCACATTGGCAAGAACTCATAGAAAATAAAAAAAATCTTTATATTATGTAGATGTCTGTCTTGTTGTATATAGTTCAATTTTTCCTGTATTTAATTGTATTCAAGTCTGTCTGCCCATCTATGTTGAACTCTGCTGGTAGGCATAGGGTTCTCTTAACAGGTGAAAAATAAAACGATTGGATTGATCAATCACAAGTGCTTCTTCTTTTCATCGCACTGGAGTCACTGATTTGGGGGGAAATAATCCAGAAGGCCAAAGCTTTTCAGATGCTGGGACCAGTGTGGGTTGTGTGGGGCAAAGGAGAAGGGCAGTGCCTGGGGCAGGAGGGATGTGGGGGCGAGAGGGTGAAGTCCTGCTCGGGGCAGGGCAATGGGGCGATGCAAAGAGGGGCTTGTGAGTGGTGGGAGCCTGGTGGCCAGTGCCAGAGAGAGCAGTGAAGAGGGTGGGAGGTTGTTGGGCCATCTCCCTGGGGGTCCCATTGCCTGCTGGGTGTGAAGCAGCCCCTGGAGAGAGGGCAAGGAGGAATGCTGGGGAGAGAACTGGGCACGGGGTACTTTCAGTCACCATAAAGCTCACTTGATTTTTTTCCTCCAAAGAAACTAAAAAGATGCTGTTTCCTGAAGGTTCTTTGGCTTATCCATCTTAGTTGCTTTTACTGTATTTTGTGCTTTTTTACTCTTTATATTGTACACATATGGAGTAGCTGCCTTTCCAAACGCTGATGAGTAATTTGCTATTTCATTATGCTTTTGTTTTTATCCTAAAACAAGCTTACAACTTTTTTTGCTTTCTGCTGTAGTATCTTTGCCTTATTACAGTACATTCTGTAATAATGGATCTTTTTTTTTACAAGTCACGATTAAAGTGATAGCCTCCATCATGCAATAATGTAACCTGCTGTTCAACAGCTGTCAGATGTTTTAAACAGAGGGCTGCCTGTATGGACAGGAAGACTGTTGTTATGGGGAGTCTTTGCTGCTTCAGTTAAGCCCTTGATCTGCTTCTGGTGGAATATTGGATCCATCAGATCCTGTCTCTGATTTGCAGCCAGATTTGGCACTTTGGGTGGATGAAGCATGCAGAAACTGCAGAAAAGCTGTTCTCACTTGGGGTTTGATTCTGTATCACCCAGTTTTGGAAAGCAGAAGGGGTGGACATGAAACATGAACCAGATAGAAAACCAGGTCGAGGGCAGACCAGCCCTGGTCTAAGGAGCTGAGTATGAGCCATGGTCCAGTGGCTGGGCTGAACATGTGATCTGGAAGTGAAGGCTGAGATTGGGAGGATGGTCCTGGGGGCTGGAGTGGAGACCACAGCTATGGACTGGGGACCAGAGCAGGAACGTTATGAGCTAGAAATTGGAACTATAGAGGAAAATATACAGAGGTGTTTGTGTGTGAGCAGACAGTTGGCAAAGGGGAATTGCCGAGGGTAAGTGTTGGTGTATGGCAGGTGAAGCAGATTAGCAGGGCCATAGCTGCATTCTGATTGCAGAGCTGAAACCTCAGTTTACCTGGATTAGGATGGTGACAAGTCTGAGGCAATGCTGACAGGTGACACAATGCCATCTATGAAGTTTTTGTTAATTGTAGAGGTGTTTCCTTGCATTGTGTCTGATCTGCACTTGATTACAGTGAATGCTAATTTCATATTTCTGTTGAAATCTATTTAATAGGTTCTGTTATTTATTCTCTAGGTCGAGAGCATGCAGTTGAGCCCTTGGGCTTCTGAGGATGGTTGAGCCTCCAAATACTTTGTCTTTTTATGTCAATGTTCCCTGTTGATGTAAAATCCAGCTTGGATGTTTGGGTTTCATCTAAATTCATTGTGGCTTCTAGAGTTGACTTAGGGCCTGCAAACAATGAGATGCTTTAGAGCTGCTTCACATTCTATCTGTAATCCTAAGTTCTACAGTTTCTCTTTGAGGGTTCTGGGAAGGTAAAAGGAACAGGCATATCTGGTCTGGGGCTTCCCAGAGCAGAGGATTGCCATCTCTGTCAAGGAGAGTTGTTGGTGCTGTGTCCAAATGCAGTCCAAGAGTCTGATGTGTCCCCTTCAGAGAGGGTCCCACCCATGTCAGTGCAGGGTGAATGCAGAGGTAATGTGATATATTCTGGTTTTGTTAGGAATGAGATGGAGGTCTCAAAGACCATTTCAAAAATATTTTGAATGGTTGCCACATCTTTCACTCAGTAAAGCCCTTGATTACACCAGCAAGGTGTAAACCTGAAGGCCTTACTTCTCCCTAGTAACTCTACTACTCACAGATTGTAGATTCAGACTTCATGTATTTTTATTTTCAGTAGTAGATGTTACCTTGAGGTTTTAGGTAAGCAGTTAAAAGCAGATACATTAGGATTGGAAATGAGAATGGAGAACTGCTTATTTATAATCCTGTTTCCTCTCTCATATTTCATGAAGAAGATATTAGCATTAAAAGTGTTACACAGAAAAATAACAGGTGATGATATTGATTTAATGCAGAGGTTACAGAAGTCAAGGGATTAATGGTCACAGAGGTGTGTCTATATGAGCACTTGCAGATGTCAATTTTAAACACATTCTAATTCTTTATATGGGAACTTTTTTCACACGGATTACACTAAATGTGTTCATACATAGTGAGGGATTTTTCTTGCTTCTTGGTAAAAGAGAAGGGCCTATGCTTTCTCTAGCAGTAGTTTATCCCACTTAGTGCCTTGTGGAATGGGATAGATAGAGCAGCATTATTTTTTTATGCAAACTATGTAGGTCTTTTAGCACATCTTGATTTGCAACATCATCACAAGTGGGCAATTCATAATTAGTGTGATTAAAAGCACATATATTGCTGTGGAAAGGAGCATGAAAGTTAGTCATTAAAACTCTGCTGCAAGGAGGTGGTGTGCTATGGCTTCTTTTCTTTGCCATAAATTCCTCCATAAATCTAATTTCAAGCCTTGCTCAGTAGAGGAAGGATATGAAACTGTGGCTATTTCCATGACCAGTATTACAACACCATATCCCCAAATCATTTATTAGATGCCACAAAGATTGAAGCATATTTCTAACTAACGCAGAAATCAAAATTTTAGACATGGATCATGCATATATTTGTGCCTTCCTTCTTGCTGGAGTGCAGACAAATGAATTTTAAAAATAGCCTGGGGTGAGGGTTTAAGTCGTTCGTTTTACAAGGCTCTTTAAAAGCTTCTTTTCTAACCTGCCAAATTATGGGATGGCTATAATTTGTTTAAGTCTTTCAACATTTAAGGAAGTGCCTGCTGCACGTTGGAGCATTAACACCCCTGAGCTGAGCAAATGGAGCGTGGGGCTGCAGGAGCAGCCAGGACTCTGCTGGGAAGGGAGCTGCCTGCTCAATGCCAGGCCTCATGAATTGCAAAGAGCTAATTGGGAGAAATGCTCACAAAAGACTGATTTTCTGACAACACTTCTGCCTAAAAAATATTTTAAGTGCTTTGGGTATTCCAAGGGTTCTCTGTCTGTGGAGACAGTTTACTAGACTTGCCATCAGTGTTCCTTTTATTTTAATCTTCTCCCACCACTCATATCTGAAGGCAGAGAGCACTGCATGGAACAAAATGCTGCTCAGCCACTGTCACCATCATTCAGAAAGAAAGGGGACTTCTAGCTGGAGATGCTTAGACCCTAAAATCGATTTTTTATTATTAATTTTATTTGATCAGCAGAAATCAGCCAGTTCCATAAAATTCTACAGCCATCTGCAGGAGCTGCAAATTTTCCCCCACAGCTGTTTTCAGAAGGGAACAGAGATGAGCAATTCAAGCAGTGCTGGAGGCTGGGGATTTAATAAATGCCACTGGATTCCCAGGCATGAAGTCAGGCAGAGCCTTCATTCTGGAGCCTTTCCCTGAGAAAGCAGGGCTGTTGTTTGCCCTGTGTTCAGGGATGCCAAGGGGAAAATGCTGACACCCAGTTTGCTGGATCTGCTGAACCTACCACTCCCTCTGGCAGCAATGGGGTTTCACTGGGCCACAGCAGGGCAGTGCCTATTCATCTCAAGAGATTAATTAACTAATTGTGTCATGTGCACAGCAGCACCTTGGAAATGCAAGGGATATAGAAATGGTTTGCTATTAAAAAATGGACAGGAAAGCTGTGTATACTCTTGTTACACCTCAACATTGCTACCTGGATACTTTATAGGATTTTATTTGGTTTTACTATTGTTTTGTGTCTGTTAGGATGCCTGGAAAAAGCTTTTTGGACATTGTTTTGAAAACAAATGTTTATGTATTTATCTATCCTACACACTGATTTTACAGCTTGGATATTCTGGACAGGAGTGAGACTGTCAGCTCTATCCTCCTCAGTCATCCCTCTGGGCTTCCACATCTGAAATTGCAAATATCCACAAGACTGCACCCTTGATATCTGAAACATCCCTTGGGTAAAGTGTTGTGTTTGTAGGCTGGGAAATACCTTGTGGTCCTGAGCTTGTGTCCTGCATCCCCCATTCCCTGCCACAGTGATGCCCAGACAGAATCATGGCAAGCCAGATTAGGACATAAGGCAGTTCACTAGGACAGAAAACACTTGGTGTCTGATATAGGTTCGGCCCAACACATAGGAGGAGTTGGAGGCTTTGCTAGGACACCTCTGGTGTTTGATAGCACAGCTTTGGCTGGCTCCAGGACAGGCAGGAGCTCACCTCCCCAAACTGAGTTGTGTTGCTCCTACCTCGTGCTGCAGCCAAGATCCTGTGGGAGAGACCGTCCAGCACTGACGTGCCTGGAGTGACTTGGGAAGCTGCCCCCTGCTTCCAGATTTCTTCTGGAAAAGGGTTTTGTCCCAGGTGGGAACATGTGGGCAATGTCCTCTCAGATGCACTGACCTCAGAGGCAGGAGGAAGTGACAGCCCACAGGAGATTTGGGTTTATGCCAATCCTTCGTACAGGGTTTTGTGCCACGTCTCCCTGACTTCTGGTTGTGGGATTGAACAAAATTTACAGATAGGATAATACCAAGGTGAGGAAATACAATGTTAGCTGGTACTCATCATTTTGGTCTGTGCACACACCCTGATAGAGGTCTGGGATAAGTGTTTCTTAGCCAAGTCCAAAGCATATGTTTATGTAGGACACCATTATCTTTATTCTTCCTATGGTATAGTGCCAGCTTGGAAGGAGCCCTGACACAATGGTTCTTGGCAAAAGCATAGTCTAGACAAGATGGCCTAGCACCCTGTCCAGATGAATCTTAAAAATGTCGAGTGTTGGGGAGTCCACCACATCCCTGGAGTGTTACCCCCATGATTGACTCCTCTCTGTGTGAAAAAATTTTCCTCTTTTGTCCAATCTCACCAGGAGTAACTCATACCTGTTGCCTCCCCTTTTCCAAGTGACTCTTTGGAAAAAGGGAGTCTCCATCTTCTTTGCAGCCACCCTTTAAATATTGGGACATGGCAATAAAGTCTCCCCTAAGCCTTCTTTTCCCAAGGCCATACAAACCCAGTTCTCCCAGCCTTTTCTGTTATGGATAGCTTCCCAATCCTCTGCTCAGCTTTCTGACCCTTCTCTGGACCCTCTCCAACCTGTCCACATCTTTTTTTGCCTAGTGGGAAGCAAAACTGAATATTGTATTCCAGGTGTGGCCTGACAAGTGGGATAATGACATATTTATCTTTGCTGGTGATTTCTTTGTTGATGCAACCCAGAATCCTGCTGGCTTTCTTTTTATATTGTGTTGAAATATTGTTGTAACGCTGAGTTGCAGATTTTGTTCATTAAACAACGGTAATGAAAATGATTAAAAATTAATGTCTGTCTAACTAGTCTATTTTTGCTTTATGCTTTCAGTAATTTGAAGAAATTAATGGTGAATAGCAAATTTTGTCAGTGCTGTGAATAATTATACCTGCAATTATTAGACACTTGTTATTAAAGTTGATGAGGAAGTTGGCAGTTCCTGTTTAAACTGCACACTGTTAATACTAAGGAAGCCAAAGGAAAAACAATGGAGATGATTAGGGATCTTGGTGGGATATATGGAAGAAATCTGACTTTTATTCATCCTAACAAGGGAACTGTTAGACAGGATTTAACACAAGTATTTAGTATATTGAAATTTATTGCAGTGACAGGCCCAGTAAGAGGGAAGCAATTATTAAAGGTTAATGGCAAACATTAAAATGTGTAGTTGTGGTTCTTCCCTTGAGCACTGAGCTGTGAGACAGGCATCTCAACAATATCTTACCTTAGGTTTTACATGTGAGACAAGAGGAGAAACCTCTGACCAATGCCTGGGTGGATGGAACAGAAAACGAAACAGATCACAGAAGGGCAGTCTGGATTCAGCAGTGGAGTCTGCTGGGACCCTGTCAGGAGCTTCCCAACCCTTGGAAGAGTCTGATGCTGGAAAGGGAGAAGTGCTGCAGTGAACCAGTAAAAAGTAAGCAATGTATCTCCATGGTCTCTTTGAAGATTGAGGTTTGAAAGTTAAAGCTTTGAACTGCTTCATTTTAGGAAATGAGGCACATGTGAAGGTCATTAAAAGGCCTTGTAGTTGATACTTCAGGCAAACAAACAAGCAAGGAACACTTTGATACATCAGGTGAACTTTGCCTGGATACCAACGAGCAGTCAATGAACTTTGAGGGAGCAAAGAACTTCTCCACTGATGTGCTCTTGCTACCAGGGGGACGCGAGGTTGCCACTCTCAAAACCCTCCACAAGCAAGTGCCCAGCCTGCCACAGGGGTGCTGCAAAATCTACAAAGTGTTGGAGTCCTTGCTGTGTGTGCTGCTGGTACCAGGCTGCTCTGGCTGCCTGCGAGCACACCTGGCAGACCTTCCCTACTGCACTCTATGAGCTGGGACCATGGGGGTGGTAACCCCTCTGTGCTTCTCAGAATTACTCTTGGCATTTTCCCACCTTACTAATTTATCTCTTTCTTTCCTCTTTATAAAGTTGAGTTATCACTTAAAATACCAGCATGTAACCTTGTTGGTGTTTTAATCTCACTTTTGGGTATGTTTAGAACCTGATTCCTTTCTGCAGCTGTGGATCAAGGCAAAACTTGCCTCTCCTCATCTTAAGTGCATTGGAACAAATGCAGCCATGTGCAAGCCCTGAAGGGACATTTGGGGTAGGCAACCTCAAAACGTTGTGGTGGTCACTTGTGCTCTTGATGCTGCCCCTCTTGGTTGGACACCCTGCTCACCAATGAGGGAAAGAACTTCTTGCCCCTTGCTGAAGAAAAAATCTTAAAAATATTTCTATGAAAGTAAATAAGGCCCTTGTCAGGGTTTTCTGGGCAGTCTAGAAATTAAGAATTACACAGAATCATGAAAACAAGAAAACTTTTTTTTTTCAAGAGCTAAGTATTTTCTTGAAAAACGCTTTTATTTATGATTGTGATCCTAAATCAGTGCAGGACACTGATACACAACATGCAGCTCTTGCTGACTTCCCCACACCAAAGTCCATGGGCCTTTGTGAGCCCCTGTGCTGAGCCAAGAGAGGAATCCCTTCCCTTCCAGCTCAAATTTGTTTCAATTCATGCTGATTATAACTCATATTAATTTTGTTGTCATGGTAATTTCTCTGTCAAGCAGTTGAGCGTCCTTCTAGGTGGTGGCTGGTGAAACAGTGCCTGCCTCTGGGGCTGCTCCCTTGCCATGGTGTGCCAGAGCTTGGCCACTTGGGAGCTCATTGTGACTTTGCCAGGTGCATTTCAGTGTGGACCAGTCCAGGAGCAAAGGCCAGACGAGCCATTTTTCTCCTTCTCCAGCTGGAGGCAGGACAGGAGTCTGCCAACAGCATAAAATATTGGCACTGCTGCCTGGAGAGGCAAAGAGCAGACTCTATTCAGAACAGAGGGCCACCTCCAAAGCTATTTTTTCCAGGAACCTCGACAACTGCTAGCACATTTGGTTGGTACAAGGCCAACTGGTGTAGAAGGGTCAGAAGGGGGAAGACATTGATTTGCCTGGCACAGAAGGTGGTCACTGGTGCTGTGGTGCATGCCACCACATCAGTCACCTGTGGGCTAGTGAGGAGTTGAGGATCCCTGAGTTAAAAATTTGCATCATATTTTTCCCCTGGAGGAAAGGTGCCCCATGTGCTAAAACAATGATCATCTCTGTGTGCTCCAGAGTTGGTGAGGAAAAAGAAATGCCTCAGATTAGAGAGGTGAGCAAAGTAAATACTCATATTTTTCAAATTACCTCAGCTCCAGAGGAGAGATTAACAGGCAACATTGGGATGCCTCCATTAAACAGATCTCCACCTAATGGTTTCAGCTAGACAGAAATATATTTTTTCTACTGCTCTAGAGGAGATGAGACTACTAGAGGAAAATAATGGATATTAACTTTCAGAAGCATGGTGATTTGGACTGAAATAAAATTCCTGTGGTTGACACTATGTGCTTGAGTTATAAGATCAAGAAGTGATTTACTTACAAAATTGCTACCAGGAGGTCTTTGAAGTGGTGAATTGGGGTAAAGCATGCCATAATATATTTAGCAACAGATAATGCAAATTGCAGGAGAAGAGGAGAGGAAAAGAAATTAACTCTTTAAAATGTTGTTGAGTATTTATGAGGAGGTAATAGGTTTCATGTGAATCAGATCATTAATCCTGGGGTCCTGGAGAAATGCCAGATCCAGTAATTGCATTTTGTCAGCCCAAGTCACAGCCACAGCAAGGTGCTGCTTGCTTGCACCTACTCCAAGCCCCTCCACCACACAGAGAAATGCTTTCCCCTCTCTCATGCCCCTCTCAGGGCTCCCAAGGCCCCTCCGAGGTTATCCTGATGTTTCAAGACCCTTAAAGATGAGAAGTGAAGCGTTTGTGTTCTCACAGGAAATATGTCAGTGCTGCTACCACGCTCCCTGCCAGCAGTGCCAGTCTGTGCCTGTGCACACCTGGAACTGCTGATGGCCACAGAGGAGGTGTCAGGCTCCTTCACTGCCCTGACCCGGCCGGTCAAGAGATGGGCAGAGCAACCCCAGTGCCAACAGTTGCTCCTCACAGGAATTGTGCTCCAGACCCTTCTCCAACTTCCTTGCCCTTCTCTGGGCACATTTCAGCACCTCAGTGTCTTTCTCGTAGTGATGGGCTCAAAACTGAGCACAGAATTTGAGGTCTCATGCTTCCCAGGGGTACGGGTGCACCCACTCCTGAGTGGGCAGCCAGGTGCCCAAGGGAGACTGGCAACAGCCCCCAGGAGCAGGGCAGGGCATCATCTCACCCCAGAGCTGCTGCATGAGCACAGCCCAGGCCATTATGTGATGTACCCCGAGCTGAGGACAAGGACTGCTTCCAGCCAGGGGACTGCAGCCCCCTGCTTGCAGCAGCCTCTTTCCCTTTGCCCTCGCCTGCCTTGCTGGACCTTTCTGTGAGCCCTGAATGCACTTGCAGGAACTGTAAATCAGTAACAACGAGCAAGTTCAGTACGTCAGAGACAGATTAAAAGACCATAACTTTCATGAGCAGACGTGTTAAGAGAGATTTATTTTGAAACAGCCTTTGAGCTCTTTGGTTCTCCCTGTGCTAGTTAGAAGAAATGTCTATTAAGTCTATAATCTGCCAGTAACTATATACACAAAATGCTCTGAACTGATGCTTGTAGCCTAATTGAGAGGCCTATTGTGCCCTCTGGATGTACCAGTGCTGCCTGGAACTCAGCACAGTAAATAGATATGCATATTTTTACACAGATAGAAAGCAGAGCTGCTGTATGCCAAGGATTTGCACAGCAAAGGTGTCAGCGTGCTTTTGATTTTCCATGTGAGTTTCATCATTTTCCACGGAAAATGAACTTTCACTATTTCCCTACCACGCCCTAGCCCAATTCCTCTGGGTACAAATAACAAACACATGACCTAATGCAGTGCTGTGCTGCTGGATGTGGAGGCAGAGGATTTGCAGCATCCCATGCTGATGCTCAGGCACCATTCCACAGTTGCCAGCAGCTCTTGCATGGTTGCCATCCTGCTGTTGGGACAGCCAGGATGGGGACAACCCTGAGCTCCAGAGGGGCACATTGTCTGTGCTCTGTGCCACACTAAACAAAGCTAGCAGAGTTAATCCTGAACTGCTGAACTGGCCCCCGGGTGTCTCTCTTGCTGTAGAGATCACTCACCTGCATCTTGCCTGCAAGCAGGTGAGTCCCCCTGCTCTTCTCCTTGCAAAGGAAATCCTGCTGTGGGGATGGTGGTGCCCCCATGGAATTGTGCCTGAGAAGGAGGGGAATAAATCACTCAGCTCACACAGACAGCAGTACATTTGTAGTCTATCACATTTTAGCATCCAAGAAAAGTGCTTTTGTGATGGATGATTTACAGATTCCTTTTGTTTCCTGAACAACCACAGACACGAGTCCAGCTTCCACAGGTCTCCACTGCATCAGAGGCCATGGTTGAAAAGATTTCCAGCTCAGTGGGTGCTTGTTTGCATGACCACAACTGTATTATGCTCCTGGTGAGGGAGGAGGGGAGATGACCAGGCTCTCTTCATCTCCATCCATCCTCCTCTTTTCCAGTTTTCTGGGCTTGATGAGCTTCTTTGCCAAGCTGGAGCACACCTTGCTTTGTTCTGACCACCAGCACATTTCAATGTGCTGACAACAGCAATTCAAAAGTCCATGATGTATTTATTTACTGCTCACCATCTTCCTGACTTCGTTTTGTAGAATCATAGAATATCCTGAGTTGGAAGGGACTCACAAGGATCACCAAATCCAATGCCTGGCCCTGCACAAGACAGCCCCAAAAATCATCCCATGGGCCCAAGAGGAGTGCCAGTGTTTCAGACCTGGGACTGGCTGCAGAAGCAGTGACCTGCAGCAGCCATCCTGGCCTTCAGGAGACTCCTGTGTGGAAGAGCAACCTGTAACACTCAGCTTAGATAAAGGCTCTCTGTTCTCTTGGGAAAGGTGCACAGCAGAGGAATGACTGCAGCCATGAACACCATGAGTGAATGGATGTTTGAGTGAATGGCCAATAAGGGCACAAACATCTGCTCTAAGGAGTGCTTGGTGGCTCTTTTGTCTTTCCTTCTGTGTGTTCCAAAGACTTCCTTTAAATTTCCCCATAGTAGAAACATATATACTGGATTGTGTGTAATAAGGATGGATCCTGCTGGAAGAAGCAGTGGTCTCTTGTTTTTTTCCAAGTTGCTGCACTGGCTTTATCAACTATCCTTTCTGGCATTACGTCTGGCATTGATTTCTCAGTGGCAGACAGCAGCCTGGATGAGATGTTGGTCTGGCCTTGCTGGACATCACACTATCCTGCAAGAACAGACTTTAACATTTTGAAGAAATGCCCATTATACCCAAGTGTGTATGGTATACAATTCTGGTTTCCACATGGAGCTACTAGAAGGAAAACCAGAAAGGAAACAAGCATATTCTGGAGTCAGCTTTTTGTTTTCTTAGCACACTGACTGAAATGTGCTTATTAAACTACTTGCAAAACCACAGGGTATTGTGAAATTTTGAGTTCAAGGAGATCAGTAGAAAGACTCCAGGGAATGTAAATCAGGTTTAAAATAATGTAATTTGTGGACTGTGGCAAAACTCTAGGAAGAAATTCCAGAAAGATATTTTAAAGCTCAAAAAGTGTTCTCCAAGATTTCAGGAGGTCCCAGGGCAGTGAGGGATGAAGTGCTGTACCCACAGCCAACCTTTCCCCTAAGCAGACCTCAGGAAGGAACATCAACATTTTGATTTATAAAGTCAGTCTTCCGTAGGCAACTCGAGACTTAATACTAGGCATAAACAACATTTGTAACCATTATCTTACAGGACAAAACTAAACCAGGAAAAATGATTGATTTTGTTGTTTACAGCATAGATACAATGCTCAGTCCTAAGTGCAAGAACTTGAGCTGCATTAGAAAACACGCATCTCATAAAATAAATGTCCTTCTTTTTCTTTTTTTTCTTACCAGTCTTTAAAAATTGGTTACTAATAGATCTTTTCTTTCTGTCATTTTCCTACCTCCTTTCAAACAATGGCCCATCCAAGGGCATCTCTCAGCTACAGCTGCTGTTACCTGCAAGAGAATACATAACAGGCTTCACCTCCAGGCATCACCTTGGAAACGGCAGAGAGGCTTTGTGCAGTGTCCAGAGGAGAGTGGGATGCTTTGCAGAGAAATGAAAAAGGCATTGCCCTTCTCCAAAGAGCTCTTGATCTGTTGTTGATGGCAGGAGCAGCACCCAGGTGCAGGCACATTGACGTGGGCTGATGTCAGCCCTGACTGCACAGCCCTGGGCACAGGGGGCAGGGCACAGCTCCTGGGACCCAGGCCTGGGATGCTGTGTCCAAGACCCGCGTTAATGTCAGTGGTGAAGTTTCTGGCAGTTGAGAGGAGATCGCACCTCTCAATGTCTCTTTTGTTATCGCGAGGAGGAGTCTTTGCACTGCGTCAAAATGTTCTGCATTGTGGAGGGAGCCTCTGGCCACTGCAGCAACATTACTCTGATTACAAGGAGTTGCATAGTGCTAAAATAAATCACATCCTCCACTGGCTGATGTCACCGTGGAAAGGAATGGCCACACTGCCGGCAAATCTGTGGCTGTTAATAGACAAAATGTATGCATACATGGAAAGGGAGTATTCACAAAAGACAAAGCAGAAAACCAGTAGCATTCCCTGTAAAAAAAAAAAAAAAAAGGTGAGTGACACAAACACAGAGCTGTAGAATGAAGTCAGGTTGTTGTTTCAATCTTCTTTTAATAACATTTTATCCCAACAGCCCAGTATTGTCACACACCCTCACCCTGTGCACATGGAATAGCTCTGCTGGCTGCTACAGAGTCAGCTGCAAAGCCTCTTGCGATGTTTTGGCCACCCCGGAGACCCCTTCCAACACACTGCCATAAATGAAACAAAGTCAAGGCCTGGGAAGGCACCTGTGGCATAGGTCAGCATTTGTCCTGCTACAAACAAAGGAGATCCTGCCTGTTTCACCTCATTACTAGGGAATTTGGCAAGAGCTATCCCGTGCCGAATTATAGAGTGCTGAGGGAGATGCCCTGTGCTGAGAGAGTCTCACAGCCTGCAGTGACATGAAAGCTACTTGTGCTCCTGACTGCACTGTGTTTATCATGATCTGAGCTGCTCTTTGTAATTTTCACACTGCAAAACACAGTATTGTGTAATCTGATGAGACTGAAGCTGGATAAAAGGTAGAGGGTTGGCAAAGAGTGTGACTGAGGGTCAGAAGGAGCAAGCACTAATTGTCTTCAGCTTGTCAGCTACCTGTGATATTTGCACACACCTTTATTTCTCAGGGTGATATGGGGATGCTGTAAGAATGAGCTCTGCAGCTCGCAGGCAAAAGGATGCTTTTACTAAAGGTGAGACATACTGAGAACACTCCTGACACTGAAAAGACATTTACCTTCACACTTGGTCTTGATGAGACAGAAAATTACCTGGGTTAAAGGTGGAGAGGCTGCACCTGGAGTGGAAAAAAAGCTTTTCCCTGCTCACTCCTTTCTCTATCCACCTTGGGAGCTCTCACCATGCAGCCTTCAACACTCAGCACTGCCAGCTGTCCAAAGAGGGAGGCAATGCCTCCTAGTGCCAGTGGCCACACAAAACCCAATGCACAATTTTCCTCTGTGGATGGAGGCAAGCAGGACTCAATTTCGTGGAGACGAAAGCAGGAGAATCTGTCACCAGCTGATGTACCAGGGCTGTGTGTGGGGGTTGTCCCTCTGGGTTTCCATCAGCCTCAGGGGAAAGATGTGGCCATGCAGAGCAATCTGGCAGCCAGGCAGGATGGCTACAAACCATGAGGAAGACAAGTTAATTTACTACCTTAACTCTTGAAGACTGCCTCAGGCTGAGAAAATCAAATCTTCACAGAGAGTGAAGCAAACGAAAAAAACACAAACATCTGCCTTTGGTGCTGCTGAGAGAGGGAAAAGAAGCTCACCTGCATCTCAAGATGGTGGAGGCACCAACAGGGCCTCAGGCTTTGGGAAGTGATTGCTTGTCACAGTGGGAATGAAGTGAAAACCATTAATTAGTATTGTAATTGGGGAAAACAGAACTCTATTATATGAACAAGGGGGAAACAACGTTTTTATTTATAAATGTTTCAGTTTTTTCAGCTGAAGGTCTGAGCTTGAAGATGTGCAACCATGAAAAGCCTCTCCAGTGCTGGGGAAAGCAAGGCCAGGACTTCCTTTCCTTACATTGATCATAAATGGGTGTTTAGTATTGTCTGGACTTGCTGAGAAAGACAGGAGGATATTTTTATGTACCCTAAACAATAATTTTTAAGAAATTTTTCTTTTTCTTTTTTTTGGAAAGAGGCTTCACCCCTTTTGCTGAGGGAACATGGATGAGCTCACATCTTGCAGTGGGGCATTTTTAGATTGCCACTACACTTAACTGTAGTGCACAGACCTGCAAAGTTGCTTTGCTCATGAGCTGACTTTGCACATGGGCATGATACAGTGAAAGAAAGAGTGACTCAAAACCTCGACATTTTTCCTAGTCCCGTTTGTCCTTTGTTCTTCTGTTTGAACTGCATTTTCTATGCCATCTTCTCCTGGTTTCTGCTAGCACACCCTCACCCCTTCCCCCCTTGGCTGCCAAAGAAGTTTGCTGGAGGCTTTTCAGGAGACCCTCATCACAGCTGAAGTCCTAGAAACATCTCCAAAATCCATGTCTTCCTATCTTGCCTGCAGTCACTACCTCTCTTCCTGTGACACACACAGGACACTCACCTGCTCTCTCTGCCCAAGTCCTAGCTCTTCCTGACTTGCAGCTCTGTGAGGTCAAGTTTCCTGGCCTTTTTTTGGGTTATGTCTTCCACAGCTGCTATGTTTCCTTCATTTACTCCTCATCACCTCCAAGCCCTGGCCCAGTGCCAGCTGGGGACCTGGCAGCTGCTTGCTCCCACAGCTACCAGGCAGAAACAGCTTCTTTTTCTTATTCCTTCTGACATGAGACAGCTTGGATCCCACCACCTTTCCCCTCTCCTTCTTCTCCTAGATCAGGTTTTTCATATGAGACAAAAAGCAAATCCAAATGTGATCCACAATCAGCAGCTATTTGACACCATATCCTATGTGTAAAAGAGGAATCTGCCCTAAGGGATCCTCTCCCCTCCTCTCCTCTCCTCTCCTCTCCTCTCCTCTCCTCTCCTCTCCTCCTCTCCTCTCCTCTCCTCTCCTCTCCTCTCCTCTCCTCTCCTCTCCTCTCCTCTCCTCTCCTCTCCTCTCCTCTCCTCTCCTCTCCTCTCCTCTCCTCTCCTCTCCTCTCCTCTCCTCTCCTCTCCTCTCCTCTCCTCTCCTCTCCTCTCCTCTCCTCTCCTCTCCTCTCCTCTCCTCTCCTCTCCTCTCCTCTCCTCTCCTCTCCTCTCCTCTCCTCTCCTCTCCTCTCCTCTCCTCTTACCAATAATTACAGCTGGGGTTGGACAAAGTCTTCATTGCACCAGACCTCCAAGGATAACAGGAGGAAAACATTCTAAAAACTCACCCATGCTAACTAGGCCAAGCAGATTAGATTTCTTGCAGTTTAACAGTACCAAGGGAAGCATTTTCAAATTTTATGCAGAACTTAAAAAATGATCAGTGATTATTTTTCTATGCTATTGTAATTCCACTGACTTTCTATATGATGTTAGTGTTGTGTTTTTGAAGAGAAAATGAGGGTTCAGATCAACTATGGCAGATTTTTTACAGATGAATCTACTTTATAGATCAGATTTATATAGTCCTTGCAGTAAGGTATCATGCCAGATAGACTCAGAAAAAAGATTTGCACCATAAGTTTTATTTCCATTTAATACTTGGGAAACTGAACCCAAGGAGGTTAAATAGAGGGTCAGAATCATGGAGGGGATTGGGAAGAAAGGAAACTTCACTCATCCTTGTGCTTCCTAAACCAGAGCAGAGCAGCATCTATGGGTAACCCAGGTTAGATTCAATTTCTAAAGGGGATCCTCAGTAGAAAGTCTCCTTCCAAGAAACACATTTCTGGCAGCCCTTCCCCTACCAGCTTCCTAAGCTTTCAAGCTGCCAAAAATGAATTGCTCTCTTTGACAAAGCTTTAAAATTAATTCAGGCTGAATCTGCTGCCCCTTCTGGATTCAAGTTATTATCCATTATTTTCATCTACAATGCATTTGGCTACCACATATTCTTAAATTAAAACATTTTTCGACTTTTTTTCTTATGCTCTTTGAAGAAAATAAAATTGCTTGAAATGGAGAGTGGTAACCCTTCTTTGAGAAGGCAGGATCTTCAAGTAAATCTTGAGCAGAGTATTTCTCACAGCAGCAAGTTATTTTACTGAAGCACATGATGTAGTGGTTTTATATATCATTTATTTGCAGACATGTAATGAAATATCTCTTCTTTGTTCAGCCTGTTTCCAATTTAGTCACCAAGAAATAAAAGAATTAGGAAAATACACCCATGTCTTATCTGGCACAGCAGCAATGCCATATTTTTAATTTGGAATGAGATGACTAGAAGTGCTTCATTAGCCAAAGACAGAGAGCTGTTATATGGCCTGTGGAAGCTGAAATGTGATAGAATTAAGTGTAAATAAAGTTACTATAACAAAACCCAGCTATAGCCTGTATCCCTTGACTTCAGCTGGCATGATTGTTGACAATAACATAGACATTTTAAAAGGGAGAAGGGAAAATTTATGATTTCTCAGTCAGTCTTGACTCAATTAGCCAGGATGAGAAAAATTTATGCTTGATAAAAGATTTCTGACTATTTAAAGTTGCAGGGTTTCTCACTGTTGTTCTGAATAATTTGGGCAACATTCTGGAGGGATTTGGAATGAATGGGAAAAGGATTTGTGTGGAAGGAAGGAAGGAAGGAAGGAAGGAAGGAAGGAAGGAAGGAAGGAAGGAAGGAAGGAAGGAAGGAAGGAAGGAAGGAAGGAAGGAAGGAAGGAAGGAAGGAAGGAAGGAAGGAAGGAAGGAAGGAAGGAAGGAAGGAAGGAAGGAAGGAAGGAAGGAAGGAAGGAAGGAAGGAAGGAAGGAAGGAAGGAAGGAAGGAAGGAAGGAAGGAAGGAAGGAAGGAAGGAAGGAAGGAAGGAAGGAAGGAAGGAAGGAAGGAAGGAAGGAAGGAAGGAAGGAAGGGCTGTGTGAGGTGCAATGTTTGCAATGCCCAATCTTTCCTTGTTTTACCCTTTTCACAAACAAATGGCACATGGTTGATGGTACAAGGCACTCTGAAAGTGGATGCTTTAAAAGACCTGGTTTCTCTCTGAGTTTCAAAATAATGGTATGCTCAAATATGTGTACTAAATGTTCCTTTTTCTTTCATGTACAAATTTGTTCACATGCAATTTCTACTACTTCAAAATAAATATATAACTAGATCAATAGATAATCTAGAAAAAGCCCCCAAACCCAGCAACTGTAGCTTTCTGCTAATGGTTTGTGCCCTGAAACAGTGTACATTAACAAGCCCATTTCTGCTGAAGCTTTTGATAGTGCACTTGACAACTCTGATACTGAAGTGGCACAGAAAATGCCTCTGCCAGCCTTGCTAATGCACAAACTGCTTCCTTGCACTTACAGAAATGCCTCTTGCAAGCACATACTGTGCAAACATGTCAGTGTTTATTAAATCTGGGGCTGAGATGTGGAACGGCCCCAGTCTCCTCTGATACCAAGGCAGATGATGTTCCACTCCCTGCAGGAACAGCTCTTAGCTGGTAAATAATGCTAAATTCTCATTCTTCCTCAAGTAAATTCCCTTTCTCTAGCAATCTCACACTCTTGGAGTGATGCCAGCCTTATCCAAATGTGACTTGCCCTTTGGGGAATTTCCTTGAATAATTTCTCTTGTAGGGATGAGAGAAGCTGAGAATTACGGCACCCTGTATTCATATAAATACCATGAAATGGTTGTTTACAGAGAACTGCTTATCAATCCAGCAAAAAACCCCACTGTGCAAATGATGTGAATTGGTTAGAATAACAGGTAACTCTTAAAGGACCTGCAGCTGAAACCCAGATGTATTTATACTTGGTGCTATGAGATTTCTAGCGGTTGGCATCTTTTTGGAACACATCATTATATTAACTGTTCATTTTCTGAGGATTAAAAGGAGACAAGATGAAAATGATTCAACAATGTAGGGGCAAGCCCAGTCAGTTGCAATAATCTCATCAAATATTTAAGTTGAAGCATAGATGCTTATTTGGTCTGGACTGGAATTTCACAGCTGGTATCTTTCATCTTGAACCAAAAGTAGCCCCCAACACCCCAGGCCTGGAGACATCTCCACGACACCACCTCTAAATCTCAGTCTCCATGGATATAGGCTGCTCTATGAAGGGTGGAAATGAAGTTTTCCATGGGGTTGGACTCTGTGTTTTCACAGTCCTTCCCTACCCTTCCCAGCTCTCTCATTTCCTCTCTGCCTGGCCAGGCAAGAGGCAGCATCTTTTATGCTATGCTGACATGGGCTGATTGACCAGTGAGTTCTTGCCTCCCTGACAAAGGACTGGAAGTGTTTTTCCCTTGGTGGGACTACCCTGGGATGTGAAAGCTAATATCTGCCTAAAACTTATAGAATGGCATACCTGTGTGATTGCTGCCTCTGTCAAATGGGACTGAAAGTGATTGGAGGATTAAATTCTTAATTGGGTCACTGAGACAAGATGGTAGCATTGGTTTTATTTCTTTTGCACACTACAGCTATAAACAGCTTGTAGAAATTATTTCCTAACTAATTTCAGTTTTCAGTGCTTTAACTTGTATGTCCTTTTGCCACCAAAAACCCCACTCCAAACATGGGATCTGTCCACTGCATGGCATGGTGTGAACCAGGTTAACCTTGTGTCAGAGGTAAAGGCAACAAAGCTTAGTTTTGGTGCTGTGTCCTCCACTGTGTCATGTAGCTGAACCATCAGGGTTTGGTGGTCAGTGTCTGCATCACAGCTTAGGGCACAAAGATGACAGGCTCATGGGGGTTTGACTCCATTCCTGTAAAGGAGACAGAGGCTTTAGATGGATCTCTTCTGTCTCAGACTCTGCTCAGAAATGGGGACTGCCATACTGCAGAAGAGCTGGGGAAGAGAGGCAAAAGTCAAGAACAGGAAACACAGGATTATCAGCTTCATGTGAGTTCCTGCCACTCTGAGCAGGACACCATAAAAGCCAGTGCCATAATAAACAGTGCCATGTGACCACATGTCCTCTATTACTTGGTGTTTTTAAGGTATTTTTATACCTTTGTATAAGGTATAATATTTGTATAAGGTATTACTTGGTATTTTCCATACATCTTCTGGAAAACATTGTCATCCAGAAACTGACTGGGGGGCATCCCAATAATAAGTAAAATTTTAAGGATTATGTTGAAGGTGGTGTGGTAAACTTGGTTTGCCCAGGCTCAAAAGCTATGCCTACAGCATCCTAAGGCCCTGTTCTCCACCTTGTTGTGTCAGGATGGACAAAAGATGCTGACTGAGACTGCTGTTACTTCCCCAGGGTCTTGCTGGTGTGGAGATGTTCCTATCTAGGTCTTTTTCTCTTCTGACATTAAAGAAAGATGATGCAAACCCATAAACCCCCTCATTGTTACTCTGGGTCCAACAACTTTACAAATGTCAACTAAAATTCATGAACTTGATTGCTCAGAGATGAACCGAGGCAAAGAGGAAATTTTTATCCTTTTTCTCAGTTGGGTTTCTTAGACATAGGGTGGAAACCCGGGTAATCCATGAGCTCTGTCTCTTCGTGTTATGAAGAGACTGCTACTAAAATGACAATTCAGTGACAGGGAAAAATAAAGTATTGAAGAAACACCTGACAGAAGAGCAACAGGATACTCTTTTTTTCCTCCCCGTGATCATAAATTTAAAAGCCAAAGCAGAAAGATAAACAGTAAGAAAGGTTCATAACTTTCTTTGTTCATTCTGATAATGTTAAAAAGCTCCAGATGAAAGGAATGCAAAAGCAGAACATGTTTCTGTTGGTACTCACAAAGAAATTGGACATGTGCTTGTAGGTGCTAACAGCTGCCAGGAGGCAGGTTCTGATTTTTCAGCTATCATACTCTGGATTAAAATTGACGGATGGATTCGACATCTTTTAAAAGATGAAATGAAAGGGTCAGAATAGCCCCAAACCTTGTTATAAAGCAGTAGCTGGAAACAGGAGGAAGACTCCTATAATAATTTGAACCTGACACACAGAACCAACCAAAAATGCTGGAAGACCACTCAGTGAATGGCTGCCAATGCTTCATTTCAAGGGTTAATGAGAGGAAAAGGCAGGGAAATCGAACATCCCTGGTGATTGTGGCTTTCAGAGGAAGCAGAGAGCCTGGGCTCCTGAAGGCAGGGAGCTGGCTGTGCAGGCAGGACTGGAAACTGTGAGCAAGGAAACTGCTGCTGTATTTTCTTCCTGTGCAGAGACTCTGTGAATAGAGAAGATCACACTATGAAAATATCCTCTTCACTCCCCCAGCACACCATCAAAGCTCTGAATGTGTAGGTTAACACCTATTCTGAAATGTGGAAATTGGATTTTCTTCCCAAATGCTAGCTGAGAGACAAAACATCATTCCCTACACACTATTTCAAGAGTTTGAAAGCATCTCAGGGCAGACTTGTCCGAGCTGCTCTGCTTCGTTGTGACCTGCTGCTGGAATTGCTGGTAGGAGGAAATCCTCCAGCTGTGTGCCAGTAACCTGCAGACACAGCCTTTCCTCACACCGGGATAACCTCGTGCTCTAGTTAGGAAAAACTGGAACCAGTACAGTCTTACCTGCTGTCTTAATACTCACGTGCAAAATGTTTCTTTGTTTCACAAGGGCAACAAGGGGACAGCAATGCTGCTTTTTAATGCAAAAAAAGCAACGTATTTCATTACATAAAATGCCAGCTGGCAAAGAAGCAACATTACATGACATAACCCGTATTTCAGTGGCCAGAATTAGGTAATTCTTTATACAACGCAGGTTATGTTTCAAAAGGCATTCTTCAGAACAGGCTGAAAGAGTCTACGCTAAATAGGGAAAATTTGAGAAAGAAAGGAATGTTTGGAAAAAAGTTGCTGAATTAAGATAATTTCACCAGAGATGTGTGTTCTAGCATTCCCATTTCAAGAAACTGACCTTCGTTCAGTGTTTTACTGTTACTTGGAAGGAAAAACTTTATTTTCTTGCTTTTTTGCTTCTACATTTATTGTTTATAAGTTCAGCAAAACACAGGAGCTTTCAGCACAGGCACTGAGAACAAGAAGCCAGGAATCACACATTTTCCCTGCTACAGCAAGCACCAAGTCAAGGGTTCCCTGGCATACTGTTCTCATAGTAGATGCCCTGGAATAAGTCTGATTTTCTGCAAGAATTCTGTGCTTATGGCTTTGAAAAGCACACAGTTTAAGGACTAGTGAAGGTTGTCTAGGAAAAAATCCAAGACCCATAAAGTCAAAGGGGTTATTAAACTCCTGAAATGAAGTTTTATTATCCAGCATGTGAGATTCCTTTTATTTTGCTCTAAACAGCTTCAGCATTAGATAAAGTCTTCTCAGCTGAGGCATCTGGCTGTGAAACAAATTCCAGAGGAGATTGGGTGAAACTACTTTTGGCCATCTAAAGGAAAACCTGCAGTCTTTTGCTTTACAGAAAGCCTTGCTAGAAGAATGATGTTACTTTCATTCTTCTTCAGTTCAGTCCCACCAAGCAACCAGAAAGTCTCTCAACCAAAGCCAATAAATTGATAACCTCACCCTCAGAACATTTAATCTCTTAGAAAAGGAGGGAACCTTTAGACTCCATGGCCACCCAGGAGCTTGCTGTCAATATCCATCATACGTGGAAGGAGCTCAGAGACTCTGGAATTGGGTGTGAGAACTGGAAGCAAGGTGATTAAAAGGCAGTCAGTGTACAGATATGCTGTGATGCTGCACACTTATGTGTAAATACATCCTTCCCTATACCTAGATACCTGCATGTTCACTCTCCTGTAGAGGAAAATGAACTTCTATTAAAATGGCAGCTTTTTGGACAGCAGAGACAAATTAGTGCAAGTTGCTGAAGTTGTCCAGACTAGACCCAACTCACACAGAATTCTACTGTCTCCCAGGATCTTGGTCAAGGGACATTACTGGAAAATTCTGCAGCCTAGTAAGGCTCTCTGATTACTATCTGCTATTGGTTGTTCAAGCTGGCAGCAATGAAACAACACAGAGAAGTCTGAGGGCAATCAAAAGAGACTTCAGGGCCCTGGGACAGCTGGCAGAGGGATCAGGAGCACAGGTACTGATTTCCTTGATTTTTCCAGTTCCAAGGAATAATACTATTAGGCAGATCCATCAGGTCAATATGTGGCTCCAAGATTAGTGTAATTGGGAATATTTTGAATTTGTTGACCATGAGATGACCTACTCAACACCTGGTCTACTGACCACTGACATGATGCACCTGTCTCAGAAGAGGAAAAGAGTTGTAGCACAGGAACTAGTGGGGCTCCTTGACAGAGTTTCAAACTAGCTTGGAAGAAGAAAAGGGATAAAACCAGACTCACCAGTAAGGAGTGATGGCACCGTACACCAAAAATTTGAGGAAATGAGCACTAATGGGATCCCTCAATCTGCTTTACAAGGTATTGGCTTCAATGTACCACACCTGAAATGGTTCTATACTAATGCACAAGGCATAAGGAACAAATCCAAGGAGCTTGAAGCTTTGGCCCAGTCCCAGAGATTTGACATCACTGGCATAAATAAAACCTGGTGGGATGAGTCCTGTTACTGGAGTGCCAGTTGGGATGCTTCTAGGCTCTTCAGGAGGGATAGGCAGGGCAGAAGAGACAGAGGGGTGGCATTGCATGGAATAGAAGGGTTAGAATGTATGGAGCTCACAGTTGGTGATAGCACAGTTGACAGCCTCTGGATTACAATCAAGTGGCAAACAAATAATGTGGATGTCATTGTGGGAGTCAGCAATAGATCTACAGCCAGGATGATGATGCCCAAATAAGTCTTTGAGGACCCAAGGGACACCTCCAAGTCAACTGCCCTTGTCCTTATTGGGGACTTCAACTTGCCAGAATTTAACTGAAAGCATCACAGAAGAAGATTCCTAAAAAACCAGGATATGCTTCAAACTGGCCATGGTGCTGCTTTGCATGCGAGTTGCTCCTTTGAGTTCAGTCTATTACCAATGTCATCAAGTAGCACCTGCAAAACTGAGAACTAAATTCAAAATTAAGAACCCTTTGATACTAAAGAAACCATAAATTTTAACCTCCCTGGCACAGAGACCATTATTTCAGAAACAGTAATGACTAACAGGTCTCTTAATTTTTAATGGTTATAACAGCAGTTTAGGGTATGGACTCCTTAGATCACTCTGTTTGCAACAGCAGACCAGTACAAATATTCCAGTGAGGTGGTAAAACTATATTGAGTTTTTCCAGCTACCCTGACATCCTGAAGGCAGAACTCAAAGGTAACTGTGACCTGAGCTCTCTATTCAGCCTTTTATTGACTTAATGGCTCACAGGGAAAATTACAATGCTGCTGAAACTGGGTTTCAAAGGAAGAGCATGGGAAAGCCCTGCAGTGATCTGCACTGTTTATGCAGTGAGTTTTTATATATGTCATTCCTGGAAAATGCGAAAAATTTTCAGAGTATAAATAATTTTCCCCCCAAAACAGTTTTGAAATACCATGCCATGCTTTAAATTAACAATGAGGTAAATTAAAGTTAGTTTGTTCAAATGACTGAGTTTATTTTCTTAGGGATGAGGTGGAATGTTACAAGTAATTTAATTCAAGTAAGGACAAGAAACACAGTCGCAGGTCTCCACAGCAGTCAAATTAATTTCCTCTGCCTTTTGTTCCGGTTCATACAAACATTCAAATCCACCATCAAAGTAGCAAGTTCATTTCTAAAACAATCTACTGGCTCAGCAGCTAATTGTAAGTTAAAAACAAGGTGTGGTAGCTAAGTTCAGTGCAAACCCATAAGTGTACTTCATTTCCCACTGTATTTACCTGCAGGTTTAAAAAAAGATCTCTAGCCTGCACAGTTTATAAAAACTTACTGTCCTGCATTGTGAATTTTAATATTGAAAACTGGATTAAAAAAAAAAAAAAAAAAAAGAGGATGTCCCTTATTTTCTGAAGTGTAAAAGGAAAACATTTGTTTCTGCAATAAGATTATCAGAATTAAATACTGTGATGTCAGACTAAGTAGCATTACTTTAGCTCCTGTACGGTTGAGTGATTTCACTATAATAGTTTCTCATAATAATGCTTTTTATCTGTAATACATAGGGGATAGAGAGACTGACAGAGCTGTAATCTTTCTTTCAGAAGCACGGTGTTAAATGAAGAGGGTTCAAGTGAAAATATAATTTGGAAAGGAAGATAAAGGCGGCCCTATATAAGACGGTGTCATCATTTCAAGTGAAAGATGTTAGCTCTGAAAATAATGCCATATACTATAAAGGTAAGTCAACCTCAAATTTGTACTTCAGGGTCTGGAATTTATTTGTTTGTGGCAAAAGGCTGTCTACACTTATGTGTACACAGCTATTCTTGCCACTGCTATTTGCTGTTTATGCAGGGCTGTGTGTGCTGAGCATTGAATGCATTTATGAAGACCGGGGCCCTGCCACAAAAAACCCTTTCCATTTAGTAAACCAGAGAATGAGCAAACATGTTCTCCTGGTTTCACAGCTGTCTGCACGTAAAAGCAAAGCTTCTCTACGTGTGGTGAGGTAAACTAAACCTGGAACAGCTTCAGTGTGGATGGCAGCTCCTACTGGCACTGCCAACCACTCATCAGAACATGCTGAAATCAGTGCCTTCTTCCGCTGCTCTCCTAAAACTCCTCAGGCTGTCTGTCCCATGATCTTTTAAAGAGTATATGGTCATTGGTGAATGAAAGGCAAATATGCCAGTGCTCCTGAACTATCCTCTGACCCACCGTCACAACCACTCAATGCCTTCACAATTTTAGTGCTGCAAAAGAGATTTTAGACTGCCTTAAGTAATCACCAGGTGTGCTCACACCTACGGTTTTTGCATTACACCACACAAAGTTAAAGCATTTCATTGCATCCAGAAATGGGCAATGGAGCTGGTGGAGGGTCTGGAGCACAGGTCAGATGAGGAGCAGCTGAGGGAGCTGGGGATGTTCAGCCTGGAGAAAAGGAGGCTCAGGGGTCACCTTATCCATCCCTGCTATAGGGAAGGAGGTTGTGGCCAGGTGGGAGTTGGCCTCATCTCCAAAGAAAATTACAGGATAGGAGGACACAGTCTTAAACTGTGCCGGGGAGGTTTAGGTTGGACATTAGGATGAGTTTCTTCACAGAAAGGGTGATTAGATATCGGAATGGGCTGCCCAGGGAGGTGGTGGAGTCACATCCCTGGAAGTATTTAAGGAAAAACTGGACGTGGCACTCAGTGCCATGGTCTAATTGACACGGTGACGTTTGGTCACAGGTGGGACTCGATCACAGACGTCTTTTCCAACCTAATGGATTCCATGATCCTATGGAGTTATCACCAGTTTTAATGTGCTCAAGTCAATGATTTTTGCATCACGCCACCCGGACACATCAAAGCACAGAGCTACAGCATTTTGCCTCTCCTGGGCATGTGTGTGAGTGTGCACTGTGAGGAACACACGGACTCATGAAATCTTTCAGGTTGTTAAAGAACTCTGAGACCAGTGAGTCCAATCACTAACCCAGCACTGCCAACCCCACACTAGACCATGTGGCAAGCTACTAAACCATCACGAAGCACCACAGCTACACGTTTACTGAACCCTTCCAGAGATGGTGACTCAAGCAGTGACCTCACTGCACGTGTAACCTCCATTTTCAGCCTGCCTTGTGTGGGCTATGGGGACGGTGGTGCCTGTGTGGTTCTGAGGGATGGCTGCACAGAGACAGTATGACAAAACAGCCCTACACTCAAGGGCTGTGTTATGCCGGAACGGCGGGCGCGCTGCGGCCCCTTACGTGGAGCTTTTCCTTAAGCATCACCTCACGCCTCATCCCCGAGCGCTGCGGCCCCTTTAAGGCGTCACGTGGCTCTTGGGCGGTGCTGTAGTCCCTTGACCGGGGTGGCAACGCGAGCCGGCGCGGCTAACGGCAGAGAGGGAGACTACAACTCCCAGCAGCCACCGCGGCCACGGATGAGCTCATCCGCCGCGCCCAGGCGGGCGTCGCGATGCACGCTGGGAGCTGTAGTCCCATGTCAGTACCAGTAGTAAGGTTATTTTGCGGAGCGGAACTACGTCTCCCAGCGTGCCGTGCGCGGCGGGTTCCCGTCAGCGCCAAGGGGGAGCCCCCCAACGTAAAGGGGGATCACTTTCCCCTTGTGTCCGCCATATTGGACGGTAACTCTGCCCAGCGGCGCCGGGGCCGAGCGAGTCCCCGTGGCCGTGACAGCCCCGCTTCGCCTGCGCCGCCCGGGGAGCCTCGGCCCTGCCCAGCCCCGCCCGGTCTCGCCACCCCCGGGCGCTTGGCGCGACCTCGCGCCCCTTCCCCCCGCCTCCTCCTCCTTCTCCCCGGCGCTCCCTCCTCCCGTGCCCGGGTGTCAGCACCATGAGTCCGGCCGACGCCAAGCGCGGAGCGAAGCGCCGGAAGAACAAGCGGGGCGGCGGCCTCGGCAGCACCGGCGGGCCGGGACCCAGCGGTGGCACCGGCGGGCTGGGCAAGGCCGGGGGTGCGGCGGCAGCGGCCCCCGCCCCGCCGGGCGCGGTGGGCGCCCTGCTGACAGCTCCGGGCGGCGGCAGCGGAGCCCCGGGCGGCGCCGGGGCCGCGGCGGGACACGGCGAGGTGAGAGGGGCCGGGGCGGGCGCGGTGACATCGCACACCCGCGCTGGCAGCCGGGGGCTGCACCGCGACATCCCCCCCTGTTCCCGGGCCGCTCGGGCCCCGGCGGGGGTCTCGGGGCTGGGCCCCGGGGCTGCGGGGAGGGGGCGGCGGGGCTGGGCAGCGTCCTCAGCTCCCCACCCTTTGTGGGGGAAGGGCTGCGCCGGCTGCGCGGGGCCGTGTCGTCCTGGGGTTTGTCCTGAAATCAGCTTCAGCGTCCCCATCCGCGGGGTCTCACCTTAATGGAGGAACTGTAAGAAATAGGCGGGCAGGCCTTGAGAGAGCAAAAAGCCACCTCCATTACGCCCTTTTTGCAATAGCCAACTTGGTTATTAAGCATAGGAGGTTCATTGTAGCTTGGACTGTGGTTGGCACTCTGGTGCCTTGGAATAATTCAGATCTGTTACGTTATTTCACATTACGGTGAAATTTATCTCAAATTGGTGAACCAAAACCACTGCAGAGCAGATTGTGTAGTTTAACTGTTTTTTTTTTTCTAAGAAAAATACTCAAGAATTAAGCCCTTAAAAAGGTGTCCTGTTGGTTCAAGTAGCAAAAGAGCAAATAAGTTCATGTTCCTTTCTCTTGTGAAGGTTACCTCAAGTTTTTGTTATCAACACAGAGCTTGTGTTCAGGTATCATATTTACAGCAGCATTTCCTGCTGACAGCATCTTCAGACTTCCATGTGCATGTCATGCCACCTGCTCCGTTTCCTCTTGCTCTCATAAACTTGTTGAGCACGTGAAGGGGAAATTAAAGAATTGGCTTTTGTGATGTAGCATGTCTGAAATACCATGATATAACAAATGGGTTTATTTTCTTCTCCATCTAGTTTTGTGCCCATCTGTTTTGCTGGGTCAACAGTCAATCTGGTGATTGTAGGTTGACTTTTTTCCCCCTCTCTATAAAACTTGGGTTCATACACTTTCATACTTGGCTACCGTACTTTAGATTAACTGTTTCTGTATGTCTGTCCTAATGTGATACTTAACTTCACACATAATTTCCTTTTGGGATAGTAGCTTATATGTGACTTAGATATCCAGAAGAATGATGTACCTAATGGCAAAGAGATGTGCAAGTTTTTATTTGCAACTTTGCAAGTCATCACTCAACACTATTCTAACTAAACCTGCAGCAGTAAGATGCATCTTGTTTTGTTTTACATCTTAGATCACAAGCCTTTACAGGCACAGGTTCTTAGCTGCTGCTAAACATCATCCTGCCAAGGGAAATAAAACCAGCAGAGAAGTGATGCTTAGAATGGGACATTGATGTGGCTCCACTACCCCCAATATTTTGATGTTTGTGTCTTGTGGTTATGTGTAGTCTAGAACTTTGGTTCTCATCAGACTGTATGAGACCTTTCTGAAATTTATCTTAAAAGCCAAAATCATTGCTAGTGTACCTACTTCGTGTTCCTTATTTCTTTCAGACTAGGTAGTTCCTAATAAAATTTCTCAGTCTCTCTGAAAGTATGTCGTGTCTTGAAAGTTAAATACTGTGTTTCAACACTAAATTTTTTGGGAGAATACATCTGTCTATTACACTTGCTTACATATTATTCATACCTTTGTAAGTGTACACAACATGTGACAATGTATTTGTAACTTTGTCTTAATTGGTCTTTTTTTGCCTCTACTCTTAGATGTGTATGTGATTTGTCAAATGTTTCTATTTCCATTTGTAGTGTGATGCAGGTGGTTCTGAAGACTGATGGGCAAGTGGGGAATTAAGTTAAACAAACAGATCAGTTTGTTAAACTAGAATAAACCTGCAGCAAAGGCCTTGATCAATCAAACAGTAAACATATTGGAATGAGGTTTTGAGGATTGGTGGATTCCTGTGCTCATTTTTTTGGAAGGTTTTTGCTTATACTCCATAATGTCCCTTTAAAGCTGTTGTTGTTTCCTCCACAGTGGTTTCAGTGACCTCTTTCTTGTCACTCTCAATAACTTCCCAATGGTCGTGACATGGAAATTGCCAGTACTTAAAAATTCACTGATAATCTTGTTGCAAAGGTGAAATCTTAAAGTGTCATTGCATGACTTGCTGATGTGACAATAGGATCACCTTAATGGTATATAAAAATTTGATAGTTTAGGGTACATGGTAAATCCAAGACTTTGTTTTTTGAAAGACTAGCAGATGTTCTTCCTGGATGAAGTTGAGAAGGAAAAACTGTATTTTACGTTACATATCCCTTTTAAATTAGGTACAATGTTTGTTGGCTAGATGGAGAGTAAGACGTGGTAACCAGACGTGATTTAGTTTCATCTTAGCCAGAATAATGTGAAGTTCTCTTTGGTGGGTAAGAGAAATCATCAGCTAGTTCTCTGCTGAACAAACTTAAATGTTTAATCTTTGAAAAGATGTAAAATATGACCACCGCCCCCCCATTAATTTAGTGTTTGCTGCACAGCATAGTGTGTTCTACTTGTTCTCGTGCTCTCATGTAGTTTCCAACTTTTGTCACCTGGTTTTAGGGCGCCATTCTGGATGGGGTGGGCATGTCCTTCTACTAATGTTTTTTTCTTATTTTTCTTCCAAAATTTGCCTAAAAGACAGAATGAAACAGGATGTTAAGGGAATGATCCTGTGTGCGGTCCACATTCTTGTGTGTGTGTGTGTGTGTGAATTATTGTTCAGAATAACATATACTTTGAACCTGCTTTATAAAACAGATTGGCTGTGGTTTAAAAATGAATGTATTTATGGTCCAGACTAAAAGCTCATGTGCCAGTATTGAAATTCTAGCTATCTCTGTTAGAGCTAACAAATAAATTTGAACTGTGGTTTTCATACCTCTTATCTGGAGGTTTTTTTAAGACTGTCAGCTAAATTCTGCCTTAGAATACATGCTAGGTCTTGTTCTGGGATGCAAGTGGGCAGCTCCTAAGGGGATCTTCTGGAAGGTATGTTATTCCATGCACATGCTTTATAGTATCAGAATTCGTCCTCTGTCAGGTGTTTTGGAGTGCTAGTGAAATTATGGGTGCTTTGGCAGTGTATCAGTGCAAGGGCGTCTCAGTCTTGAAAAACCTGTATCTGTGTCAACTTTAACTGGAAACCAAGTCACCTAGTTGTCCAGTGCTGTTGCAGGACTTCTCTGGGATTTTTTTCTTTTTTTTTTATATGTGTATTTATGGAAATAGAATCGGTCTTGCTTTCTGTTCTATTTGGTTTTAATTCAGTAATGCATTGCATCAGGCTTTCTTAATTTGGTCCTATAAATTTTTGACGGACAGTTGGATTATTGATGTGAGAAGCATTTGATTATCTCTAGCAACCACTGCATAATTCATACATATAGTATAGCAAAATTGGCTATTCGTTAGTATGTTCAGGTATTTTGGAGTGGAGAGTGGTATGTCAGTAGCTGATCAACTACAGAAATACTTTTTATTACAGGCCTGACCAATCTTGTGTGATTAAAGGGAATAATTTAGTAGCCATTTTACGATTCTCTCACTTGCATTTTTCAAAGTATTGTATGTCAAGTGTAGTAATGTATTGAATCTTCTTATATTTGAGACCTGTTTTAGAATTTCATAAAATACTTCAGCAGAGTATTTTTTTATTATGGGATACTGCTTTTTAAATAGAGATTCTATACATAGCAGAGTCTACTTTGCCAGTTTCTTCAGCAGCTTTGTAGCTCATTGCATTTTAGTGATATCTGTGTTTGATTTGTGATTTCAGATTTTCCCTGTTCTCTCTTCCCCTTCCATGATTCAAACATTCAAAAGAGGAGCTTTGTCAGGAGCTCAGAAGTTCAGCAAATAGCTAGCTTTTGTACTTTTATGTAGGGCCTTCTCCTCTCCAAAAGCAAACTTATTTTTGCCAATTTTTGTCAAGGCTCAGGTAAACTAGATAAACTCCAATTAATAAAACAGTATTATAACCTCTGCTCCTCAGGCTGAGGCAGTCGGTACTTAATAAACTCTTAACACTGACTTGAACAAAAACAAGCCTTTGTGACAGGTAGTAAATTTGTTCCTCTGATTAAAGGAGGTAGTTCACTTTTTAAAATTTTGTTTTGTTTTTTGTTTTGTTTTTTTTTGTAATAGTCATGCAGTGCCTGCCCTGAAGAGCTTATGCTCTGCTTTTTATAACAAAAGGAGACACAATGGGATAAAACTATTAGGATTTGCTTTAGATGGTATGGTTGAGTTAACTTGCTAATTTAGAGGCAGAATCTAAACAGAACATTTCAAACTTTACAACGAGCTTAGTGGTTGCATAACATTCACATTATTAGCTCTTTCATAGCTTCTTCCCATGCTCAGTTAAAGCATTTTTCAGCTAATAGACCTGAGACCAGGGGCACAGTACCAGTGACTGGGTCAGATCTTGTAATGCTGCTCCTGGGAAGTGTGTGCCTGTGTGTGTACTCATGACCTTGACGTATATTCAGTCCCTGAGCATTCCATTTCTCCTCCACCTCCTGCACCTGCAAAATCATGGGCAGCTGATAATGAGGATAATCGGTTGTGAATTATTAAATGAAACATACCATAAGTGTGTCCAAAAAGATCGCACCTGGTTCAGTGGTGTCTAATCCGTGTAAGCTAAGGATCCTCCTTTGGCTTTGTTAGGAGACATTCAGTTCCGGGTGTAAAGGCAGAGGATTTTTTTTTCCCCCTTGCTGTATTGGTTGCAAAGTGTGAAAGATTGAGAGAGAAAATCTTTACTCTAAAAAACATAGTGACTCCCTTCCCCTCCTTCCTTTTGTTTCTTGACTGTGGAAGCAAAACCTTGTTGATTTAATTTGGAATGAGATTAGTTTGAAAAGTTAGTTCTGAAATTGGTGTATATTGATAAGAATATACAAGGTTCTTGTCCAGTTCTTTTCCTGCGAGTTTTTGACCCCAAACAGTACCTGAAGCTTTATTTAAATATTTAATATTACATTAGTTTCCTGGTTATGGCATTTATCCTGTTGTAGGGATATCTCATCCGGGGGAAGTCTTTGGATCCTTTCTCCTTTACAGTAAGGGATCCATCCAGTCAGCCTCTCCTCTGGCAAGGGGAGCTGAGTAGATGCTTGGTGCCTATGGGACTAATGTTCAGACCCTGATATGTGTGTTTAGCAAGGGTGGTCCTCAGCAAATACAGACCTACTGAGGTGATTGGGAGAAATAACTGGGAAATAAACTTGCTTTGCTTAGAATGTATGGGACTTCATGGATGTGCTAGGCAGCGTTCCAGGTTTGTATGGATATGAGTAATCAAGGAAGGTTTCCCATTTTTTGGGCTCCTTCACTGATGGGAGAGGAGGTCATATATCCCCTTTTATTAAGGTAATGGAAACAGTTCCTACATTTTCCTTTCTTGTGCTATTTTTTTTTATTTTTAATTTTAATAGTGACCAAAGTAGCTGTGGACTGGTCTGTTTTGAAAAAGAATATTCTATATGTGGAATTTTCCTAGGATAATGAAACCTAATGAAACATTTGAGTTAAATGTCTAAAAGAATACTGCAGTTCAGTTCCTTCTTTGCTGCATATGTAGAGTTCAACAGGGAAATTGCATTTATTATGTTACCCTTAGAGGAACTGCCCCAATTAAGGCTTTTCTGAGAATGCAGTGGAATAAATATGGCTTTTTTTTGACACAACAATTACTTTATTTTGTGTAATAAAAATTCAAGGTAGCATATGACATTACTGACCTTCACCTCCGCACCTCTGAGGAAACACGCCAGAAATACTATTAAAGATATATCTGAGCAACATAACATTTACCTGAGGTAAATATTTTTTCCCTAAATACTTTCTTGTTATTTACTTGTTAAAATAGAGAATGTACAGCTGCTTTAGTGATGCAGAAGTTAGTCCGGGCACTGTTTTGCAGAGTAGATTTTGGGGGATAAATTAATGGGGCTGCCTGTGAGCCTATTCTGAGCTGTTCACCTGAAATTGTTCATATTGGACTGGTAATAGCACTGGTGAAAAACTTCCTTGGAGTGGGAACTTGAACCATGTTCTTAAATAATCAACTCCCCTTGTTTTGCAAAAGCCACAAAGGCAGTTCTCTCCATCTCAAAATTCCTAGTAATGATAGAACCTGCTCAGGCATGTGAGAGGAAGGCATTGCTGTTGTGCATCACTCTGTAGAGTGGCTCTCTCTCCACTCTTTATTAAAGGAAGCCTGGAGAGATTTTGGTGCAAGCTGAGTGCCTGAAGTTGGATAAGGTGAAAAACCTATGTAGGAGGCCATGCTTAGCCTCTACCTGCCGACTCAGTTATGGTTTCTTCCTCTTAAAAACCAAAAGATGTTGGAGCTCAAATAGGTTACAATACATGCCCCCTTGGGTCATATCTTAAATCTTAAAGAGTTACTTTGCTCATTATAAGGAAGAAACAAAATATTTACTTCATTGTACGTTTTTAGAAGAAAATCTCTCTGTGCTTCCATGAAATACTCCTCTGCATAGTCTCTCTTCAGGCATAGAGGAACAAACAGCAGTAGGTTGTAGGTGCCTCTGTATTGTTAGTTCCTGTGGAACATTACAAAGTCCTCATGCACGGTAGATCTTTACATTAGTCCTCCTTTTCACACACTAATCTGTTGATCTGGCTTGTAGTAGCTTTGACAGGTAGTTACTTGTGCAGGATGCTCAAAAACATGAGACCACAATCATCCAGGTAAATAATTAAGTTTTGACAAGGTCGCAGAAGTAATTGTGAAGTCCAGAGCTGGATCTTGAGCTGACTTCTCACTTAGGGCATCTGAACTTCGGGGCTTCTCTTATGGACTCATCTCCTACTCCTCTTAGAATGTGGCTATGGAAGGTAAATTGTTGTGGGAGGTAAATTGTGGTCCAGGAGAGGCCACAGTAGGCAGTGAACACTAATTTCTGGGAGGGTTCATGGATGGCAGTTGCTCTTAGGAAAAAGCTGCTGGCTTTTTTTTTTTTCTTTAACTGCATTGGCAGCAGTTCAGTGGTCTGTGTTGAGCTGCAGACAGATGGAGGATGTGATCAGCTGTTGGGGCAGTGTTTGCTGCTCTAAATTGCTGTTTCTTGTCTTCTCCAGGGAAAGGTGGCAGGCTGGATAGAAGTGTCTGGCTGGCAGTACGGGGGCCTTCACTGTTCAAGGTGTAAATTTTTAGATGCCCATCTTTGTTCTTCTAGATATTAATTATGCCTAAAATATCAAAAGTGATTGTTTAATCATGGCTTGCATTGCAATGTCAGCTTTGCTCACTTTGATTCCTAAGTCAGTTGTTGCTCTTTTTGGAAATAGTAGGTTCTCTACTTAAAGCAAAACCAAACTGTAGAGACCTGGGCAGCATTTAGTTTGTGTCACAAACCTGTGCATGTGCTGTAGCCATGAGCTTTCTAAAGATGGGGTATTAACATATGCATGCTCACTAGAATATAAAACTCTAGTGATTGATATCTGTTTATTAAATAATATAGGATTGATAAGTTAGTAATTAAATCCAGTAGTTGTCATTTAAAAATGTAAAGAGCTCCATGGATCCATAACTATTTGCAATTTTCTAAATTAGGAATAGAAGCACTGGCAACTGAAGTCTGCTCAAAGGATTTTACTACTTAGACTCCTGTGGACAACAGTGAATTAATCGAGATATATTTTTGTGTAGTTATATTTTTACTTCCCCCTTAAGGTTTCACCTTCTGCAGGCATAGCAGAAGTAACCTCAGAAATTAGTCCTCAGAAAGGGTAGTGGTAAGTAAGGAGTACAGTAGTAGGCATGTTTCTCTACAGCATCAGGAGCTGAAGGAAGTTTTACAGTACTGGGAATCTCAGTTACAACACTCATAAAGCTATTGAAAAGAGGGGAAATGCATATGGCATGTTGTGTTAGGACCATTTATCTCCTGAGCCAGCTTTCATCAAAAATTGGTCATATAAGATAATAAATGATCTGGATTTAGGGTAGTAATCTGCCTCTCAGGTGGGCTTAGCACAGCTGTGTGTTGGCAGGGCTGGCTGCTGCCAGAGCCAGTGCAGGATAACTCAGTGTTAGTGTTGAGCCCTGCCCACCAGCAATCATTTAGGAGTTCTAAACATGGATATTTGCCAACTAGACTGACATCTGGACAAGACCCTGAAGCAGCACTTTTTTTTATATAGAAAAACGCTGCTTTCTTGAGGACTGGTCTTTTTTGCCCTGCTTTTATTCTCCTCGTATGTCAGAAGAAACAGGTGGCAGGTACAGGCTTGGTAAATGAACAGAAGTCTGTGGGTAGTGAATGAGGCTGGGATCTTTGGAAGGACAGAATAAAACAATTTTTTTTTCCTCTTGAATGAAGTAGAAGATAAGTTAATGTGAATGAGATGAGAAAGCTGTAAAAGAGCAAGCGTTATTGATGGTACATGAAATATGCTTGACCTTTTGAAATGGGCAAGTGGGTTCAAGAAAGAAAGGCAGACTGAATGCTCTAGCTAAGCATGGCATGATGTAGACTTGTGTTCTGAATTTGACTGAGAAGTTTTGGTCATGTGCCTCAGGTTTTGAATGTCTGTCATGGTATCAGGATTGTAAAGTGAGGGAAGGAAAAGAAGGCTGTCAATTGGATCATTTTTGTGAAAGCAGTCTGTTAATTAATGCAAGCCATGACTCTAAAGTTTGTGTGTTAGGGGATATCTCATTATATGTGGTGTTGGAAACTGTATTAAATGTAATGTACACGTAGTGTTGTAAAATGCTGCAAGGCTCTACCTTGCCTCTTGTTCTGCTTTCAGCTTTATGCTGTCAAACTGCATCAATGATAGCTCCTTAGAAGCAAAAGATGTGGCTTTAGGCAGGGGTGCCAGACTTGAATATACTCTGCCACCCACTTCTCTCTTTGAGGCTCTTTTCAAAGAGAGAGAACTAGTACAAACAGCTGTATGTTGATGTTTGTGGTTGAAGTCAGTGCAGTAACTGTGAGCACTGCAAACTTTGGTTTCTTCTATATTTTGGGGCTAAATAATTAAGGTTTTAAACTAAGATTTTTTAAATTTCCTTTTTTAATGCCAAAACTTGTTTTCTGGCTTTTGGTGATTTTGGGTTTGTTAGTTTGTTTCTTCCCTGTGCTCAGAAATAGAAATTTTAGCTCTCAGAGCAGATCTTCCTAAACTAGGAGGGTGATGATACCGTTGAATTGTACACAGAATTGCTGAAGTTGGATGGGACCACTAGTGGGGTCATCTGGTCCAGCCTGCCTGCTTGAGTAGGGTCTTCCTAGAGCACATTGCACCATGGTTTCCAGACAATTCTTGAATATCTCCGGTGAGGACGAGTCCACATCTCTGGGCAGCATGTTCCAGGGCTCAGTCACCTGCATTGTGAGGAAGTTCTTTCCCATATTCAGCTGGAACTTCCTGTGCATCAGTTTTCACCTCTTGCTTCTTGTCCTATTGCCTGGCACTGCTGAGTAGAAACTGGTTCCATGTGCTTGACACCCTCATTTCAGATGCTTATAGACATTGATAAGATGTACTCTCTGTCTTCTCTTCTTCCTGAGGCTGAGCAAGTAGTTCAGATATTTCTAATATTAGGTGGTTTTTTTCCACCGAGATCAGTAGTTTAATTTAAAAATGCCTTAAGCAGAACATGTTGTCATAGGCAGACTTTTGTTAGTTTATAAATATTAAAGGAAGTTAAGGGACCTCTTCCAAGTTCTATAACCATATTAAACTCAACAGTTGACTATTTCAGATGTGTTATAAGAAATATTTCACTGAGATAGATATGACACTCTGAATTTGGATAAAACTAATGGTGATGCAAGCCCAGATACACTTTGATGGACAGGTGTGTGAATGAGAATGTGTGTGCATGTACTGAGGCTTTTTGAAACATGGTGTTTTTGAATGTGGGTTGAAGAGGTTGCTTCATAAGTGTAGGAATGAAGTAAATACTTTGGATGTGTGCATGGGAATTATTTTTGAGCAGAACACACACATACTTGGGCTAGCAGTGGACAAAGAAATGCTGGGGTAAGTACTGAAAGGTTCTTTGCCACACTGTGTCTCATCGTCAAACCAGTCATTGGCAACAGAAGAGTTCACCTTAAAAAGCAGTTCTGAGCCACAGTATGATTCTGCCAGCCTTTAGTGTTTAATTGGTGTGGAGTTAATGACCAAAAGATTTCTTAATTGCCATAATGCTTCCAGGCTGCTTATCTTCAATAAGCTGCTGCCACAACAGATGGCAAGCTAGTGGTTTAGGTGAGGTTCACTAGAAGTTTTTCACAAATTTGTTTTAATGGCCTTAACTTATCTATGTGGCTGTGGCTAATGTGTAGTTGAAACCCAGTTCTTCACTGGAATAGGCCTCAGATGAATTAAGGTTTTAGTTTGTCACCCAGCCAGAGATAGAACTCTCTTTTACTGTCAAAGAAACTTTGCAGTTTTATCTCCGTGATCATCTTTATTTTATCTTCACATCTTTTCCTGGCTACTCCCAAGATTTGTCTTCACTATACTGTCATTCTGCACTTCTTTTCAGAGAGTCTGCAGGGAGTTGTACTGGTGTCTGCTGTGATTTGAGACTGCTTGCAGCAGCGGCCTGAAGCTGACTAGGTTGGGGTTTTTTTAGCATCATACGAGTCTGAACCACAAGAATAAAAGTGGTCAAAGTTAAAGTTCCATAATTTTTAGATAGAGAAAAAAGCTTTCAAAAAAGATTCTTATGCTTTCAAAGGAAAAAAAAATGCAGTTATTTTTCTGTCTGGAAAAGAGGCTGCCATACTTATGCAGTATCCACTAGTTACACATTTGAAATCTTATGTAGGAGGATATGGAACTTTGTACTGAGAAACATTGCATAGTAACTAAGTTAAATATTAATTATTATTTAAGGCTTTCGGAAGTGCTGTCTTTGGTGACCTAGCTTACTGCTTTTCAGAATTATGTGGAAATTATGACAATCACACATTGAGTATTATTTAGACTGCTTGTTGTATTTTTTTTGTAAACTAGCTGACTGCATCTTTAAAAATTACGAGGAACATTCTTCTGTCAATATTTAAAGTAATTCTGGGCCTGTGTTTTCATTTTTATTCAGGGGAAAACTCTAGTGATTGTGTAAGGTTTAGGGGATTGTTCTGATCCATAGAAATTTGTTAAAACATTGCTAGAATTGGCCTGTGGTAATTTATTCTTTAAGTAGAACGTTCAGACAGAAGTCTGCATGTGTGCTTGCCTTTGTGGCTTTTACCTAGCGTCACAGAAATGAAGGTTTGTCTAAATGTGCAGGGAGTTTTGAAACAAACTCTGAAGTCAGCAGGTTGTACTTGATGTTACCTGTTGGTGAGTTTGGCTCATCTCTCAATCAGTAAGGTGTTATTGATGATTTGACAGCTAAGCTGCAAAAGTTGATAGTAGTCTGTGTCTCCTCTGCTAAAGTCTAGAGGACTGGTGTTAGACCTCCCTTCCACTGAAAACACTTAAAAAAACCCCACCAAACAAATCAAAGAAATTTACTCCCAACCCTGTTTATATTTGTGATAATCCTGAGGAAGTCAATATCCTTGTGAGCTTTTTCCATGACGTCTTAACTTGGTGGAATAGCCTGTAAAGAGTGCACAGTGTTACAAAGTGGAGGGTACAGAATCACATTGTCAGTTGAGTTGGAAAAGATCTCTGAGATACTGGAGTCCAGCCTTGACTGATCACCACCATGTCAACTAAACCATAGCACTAAGTGCCATGTCCAGTCATTTCTTGAACACCTTCAGGGATGGTGACTCAACCACTTCAATGGGTAGTCCATTCTAATATTTAACAACTGTTTTCTGAAAAAAACTTCCTTTTAATGTCCAACTATACCTCACCTGGCACAGCTTGAGGCCATTTCCTCTTGTCCTGTTACTGTTTGCCTGGGAGAAGAGACTGAGCCCCAGCTGGCTGCAGCCTCCTGTCAGGGAGTTGTAGAAAGCACTGACATCACCTCTGAGCTGCCTTTTCTCCAGGCTAAACACCCCCAGCACCTCTCCATGGGAGAAGACTTCTTATCCTCTAGACCCCTCACCAGGCTCCATGTTCCTCCTCTGGACCTCAGTGACTTTCTTGTACAGAGCAGCTGAGAACTGAACACCAGGACTCGAGGTGAGGCCTCCTCAACAGTGCTAAGGGTGACAGTCACTACACTGGTCCTGCTGGCCACACTATTGCTGATCGTGGCCAGGTGCTATTGACCTTCTTGGCCACTTGGGCACACCTGGCTCATGTTCAGCCACTCTCAATCCAGCCTGTAGCACTGCAGGGGTTGTTGTGACCCAGGGGCAAGACCCAGCACTTGGCCTTGTTGAACCTCAGATCACTGACCTTGGCCCACTGATCCAGCCTGTCCAGATTCCTCTGCAGTTTTCCTACCTTCCAGCAGATCAACACTCCCACTCCAACCCTCAGTATGTGAGGTATTGCCCTACCATTAAAAAGTAATTCCCAAGTAATTGTATTTTTACATTTTAATTGTTTTCCCAAGTTGGGAACAAATTTGTCTGATGGAAAAAAAATTCTGTGGTTTCTTTGTTACTCATGTATTTCCTTCTTTTTTGTAATAGGAAGCTAGTCTTCACTGTTTTATTTTGCTTGCATTGTCCTGTTTCTGACACTTCTGCCACAAATATATTCTTTGTATAGTGTGCTTGAGTAGTCTAACTTTTCAAAGTTACAGGCAAAGTTTTTTTAGTGTTGGTATTAACTGATGATCAGCAAAAAAATAGCTGATGCAATGGACTGGCTTTATTTATGCCTAGAAATTGTCCTTGTCTTAATTTTTTTGCCAAAATGGCTATTGTGTAGGGTGCTGTTTGTGATATGAGAGTTTGCATAGCTATAGCAGTAATCTATTAATGAATGTTACTGCATGATCAGAAAGGTGTTAGGTCTGATGACTATTTCTTCTGTAGGTGTCTCTGCTTAGTGGGCTTTACTGGAGTTTAGTGGAGCACAAATCCCTGTTGTTAGAGCATGAGAGGATCGCTGGAAGATGTCTTTCTGGAGCCTGTTGTGCCTGCCCTTCCAATATGCTGTTGGGGTTCTTTTCCTCTTAAGCAAGGTTTGACTGACACTCCTGAACAGGAAGGATGTCAGCAGCTCCTCTTTATGGAAAACCAGTCCATGTGGTCAGACCTCCTGAGCTAGTTGGCCTAGCTAGTTGGAAATTATACTGGATAGGCTCACAACTCCACCATATTGCCATAAATAGGGGGTGGGAGAGGCAAAAAGGATGTCTGTGTCACACTGCTACTATATGGATTTATATTTCTAATCAGGCTGTCTTTTTTCCATTTTCCTAATCACACTTGTGCATTTATGAGAGAGAGCATGTGTGTGGGTAACTGGTGAGCAGGCAGGTAGTCTGCCCAGCACAGTGTATCAGGAGCTGGGTAGCTTCCAGGGAAGTTGAGCTTTTTAGCTGTTTTTCCCTCTGTGAGTCATGTCAGGTAGACTCCACTAATCCTTGAGCTTTTCAACTTCTTTTACAATGTTAAAGCCCCTTAGTATTTGTAATTATATACCTTGATGCATATTAAAAGGTGGATGATTTGTCTAAAGAATACAATTTATTTTCTTTAGGATCGTTTTATGTTGTGGTTTTTTGTTGATTTGTTGTTGTTGTTTTGGGGTATTTTATTGCATTCTAGGGAGTAGACAAAAGTCCAAGCAATCATCTTTGTAAAGCAGCTCCTTAAATCTGACACCAAAGTTGATTGTAATATTCCAGAATCTCTTATCAGTGCCCTAAAGTTTTAACTTCAAGGTTTTTTCCAGGCTTATTTTTCTTATTCATCTGTCTCCTGTCCAATGGAGACAGTACTGATTCTACTTTTGTTACTTTTTTTTGTTTAACCTGCTCTTAAAATTACCTATTTTGATGGAGACTCCACGACTTCACCAAGCAGCCTATTTTTACTCTTAACTACTTTGCTGTTAATTTTCTATTGCCTAGATTTCTCTCTTGCTACAATTCAAACATTTTGTTGCTTATTCTGTTTGCTGTGGGTAGAGAGAACTGACTCTTGCTCTCCCCTCAGTATTCTCATCTGTAGGGTTGGTGTCCCCAGTTCTCTCAGCTTTTCCTGGCAGGTGATATTGTCTGTGTCTGGTGATAGTTCTGTTGTGGATTTTCTCCAGCTCTTCCTGTCTGGCTCGAAGACCTGTGTTCAGAATGAGTTGCAGTTGTCCCTCTGAGACTTACTGGAGCAGTATTAGGTGAAAGGATTATGTCTTGTGTCACATAAGCTATGTATCCCAAGGTAGCATTAGTTTTTCCATCAGTCTGACCTTATTGACTCCTCTTTTGCATATAGTCACTTGGATGTATTTTGAAATTCATGGTAATGTCAAGATCTTGCTATTTAATTTGGTCATGAGAAAGTTTCAGTACTTAAGGCTGTCAAAAACATTAATCAAGTAAATCATGACATTTATTCTTCCTCCCCTGTGTAAATCTTTCATTGAAGAGAATTTTATCGGTTTGACATAACCAAGGTGGCTGTTCCTCCTCTCCATATCATGTACGTACTTAACAAGATTGTTTGGGTGTATTTAACTTTTCTAGGAACTAAAGACAATCCATTCCTCAGGTGTTTCTACCTTCATTATCCTTTTTTCCTCCATCCGTTTTTGAGGTTTTAAAAAAAATTTTTTTGGGTGGAGGGTTGGGTTTTCTTTGAAGAATGAGGTTGTTTCTTTGTTTTGAAGAAAGGGTTTAAATAGTTCACCTTTTTCTAAGCTTCTGATTATCTAAGACATCCTCCATGGGTTTTCAAAGATAGGATTATTGATTTTGAGGTGGCTCAAAGGATTTCCTGAGGAAGTTTCTTGAATGTTATCAGATCTAGCCTACTTGGAAAAAATATAAGTATGGCTCTTTCCAATAGTCAGCTGATTCTGGGTGGATATTTTTGCTCATTTACTTGTGCTAATTGTGCTGGTCACCTGCTTGTAGTTGATCTCTTTGGTGAGGACTTGTTCTTCATCAATCTGTTTTCTCTCTTCATTCAGTAATGGAGAAATTCTAGTAGTAGTATACTAATAGAATGATTTCTTAGTAGCCTCAAGCTGTTTTGTAACAATTCTTTCATTTTCTGCCTTTAGCCTTTCATATTTGTCCCTCTTACTCTCTTGCCATTGTTATGCTTGTTACTCCCTTCATATGTGCTTTTTTGAGTCATTATTCTCTTGCTATGTTTTCTATTCTCTTGCTGTGCTTGGTTTTCTTGAATTTGTTTGTTTCTATTGTGTCATTTGAGAATTAACTCTTCTGTGCCTTAGACTTGTTGTCATCTGTGAGCTCTTATTTAGTGATGTGAAATCTGTCTCTTGCTGTTCTTCCTTCCTTTCCCTCTTCAGTAACCATTGAATTGATGGTTCACTTCCAGTGAAACTGTCTTATTGTTTACTGTCAACTGCTTTTTTTCTTGCTGTTACAGCTAAAGGAAGTGTTTCCTATTGCTTTCTGTGTTTTAAAAATGTACATTCCTCAAGCCATTCCCAGTAGGTGCCTAGGTTCTTATTATCTCCTTGTAACAAAGTCTTATGCTTTATTTTTTTTTTCCCATTTCAGGAAGGATAACATCTGTCTCTTGGCCTTTTTTGATAGTCTGTGGTAAGCTTGCAGCTTGGTAGCATTCATGTGCTTTTCTCATTTTATTATTTGCAGATTTGCAGGATACCTCTCTGCTTTTGTGATGCTTGTATCCTTTGGGTATAGGGCATAACACTCTTCAACACTTGGATTTGTTTGGTTTGGGTTTTTGTTTGCATGTTGAAGTTGTTGGGTTTTTTTGGTGAACTGACTGGATCCTTTTTCTGTTATTATTCCAGTGGGAAAGGAACTCTTACAGAGTAGATCATAGTGTTTATCCCATATTCAGTGAATTCTAACTGCTTTTTTTATGCTTTATACATTAGTATGTATCTGTCTAAGACTGATGGATTGGTTACTTGGATCTTATGGACATTTGTGAGTAATTACTTGTGCTTACTTCTAGGTTCTTGCCCTTTGAACTCTTGATGTTTTTCTCATGGTGCTAGTGAAAAATAAGTTTTCCCTCAAGCTGACAACCAGGAACGGCTTTTTTTGTATGTTAATTCTTTGTAATCTTCTACATTGTCACCTACCAGCATGCAGAACCTCATCACATGGTCAGAGAAGCCAAAGCTGTCCTTTGATAGCATTTTCAAATTCATGGGGTTGTCTGCTAAGAGAGTTTGTTCTTGGCAGTGTTGGGGTGTGGAGAGCTGATTGGGAGCCTCTTATTTGTTCTTAATTTTTGTTAGTATCCATGAAGAGTAGTTGGTGTGGTGAGTGACCATTGACCAGCTTTTATTTTCTTGGGTCTAAAAGAGGCAAAGAGCATCTGGAGCAGTATGCACCCAAGAAGAGCCAGCTTGTTCTTTATGGTGTTTTTTCTGATAGCTATTTACTTGGCTTTGTCTTTTGCAGTCTCCTCTTGAATTGCCCTGAAGACTTTGCAGTCACAGATGTCTTGACTCAGCTGCCTCCTGCTGCTCCTTAATGTCTCACCCTCCAGAAACAAACCCGACAATCCAAATCTCAAAACCTCTTTCTTAGAATCTGTAATGTAGAACTATGGGCACTGTATGTTTTCCTTGTAATCTTCCTCGTTACAGGAGATACAGGCAAATGTTCCTATAAATCCAGTCCAAGACATAAATTTGTCTTGCTGTCTCATTATAACCTTTTCATCCTTGGGTCAGAGGGCATTCCAGATGAAAGTTTTAGAGATGCCACTTCTTTTTTTGTTTCTTTTATGTGTATTGGAATCATGGTTGTCTTCCAGCCATTTACAGCCCTGCATTTTGGTGAGGGGTAACAGAGTAGGCTCCTGGGCACTCTGATCTGTTTCTTGAGTTGCAGCAGTAAATTTGGGTCAAAGGACTTCAAGCTTTACACATTTCCTCATTTGATTCAGTAAATGTCTGTTCCCTCCCATGGTGGTAGTTGAAGCAAACTGTGTGTTTGTGTTTCAGCAGTGTATTTAACGTGGTCATAAGAAAGTAATAAGTGATGTGACATGATGTGTGTGCGTGGTGAGCATTGAGGGCTTGGCAGTTTGAGGGTAATGAAGTACAAGGACTGAGGTAATCTTATGTGGATATTAGCTTAACTTGGGGTTTTATTAACTTTGTAATGATGTGTTAGAAACACAGCCTTTGAATGCAGTTCTGATGTTAAAGCTTACTTCCTGCATCTTCTGTAATTTTGCAGATTGCTCTTAACTATTAAAACTAGGACTCTGCTTCTTACTGATGCTGATTTTTGCAGAATTGAAATGGCTTAGAAATAGAGGATTATTTCTCTGGCTTGTACTGTCAGTGTCATATCCTAGTACAGCATATGTAATTTGCCTGACATTTCTTTTTTCTGTTGAGGGAAAAACATGTCTAGTTTTAGAAATTGCATTTGGTGGATCATTCTGAAAACGGCCTCTCCCATGTCCAGAATGTGGCTTTACTTAATGCTTTGAGATTTTGCTGTCAGAAAGATGTATGTTTAACCCTTTAACAGTTAACAAGTGAGGCCATTTTCTTGTAACAATTCCTGGAGTAGGGCTTCTGCAGCTATAGCACTGAAGTTACATAATCAGGTAGTTACTTCCTAGATGCTGTCTTACAGGTTTTAAGCCTGCCTTTGTTCATAGGGAAACTGCTGGCATATCTTGGGGTTGGGTTGGTTTTATGTAGTCCTATTTTATGTATTTCTGTTCAGGATTGAAGTTGAAACAACAGATTAAAGCTCTAACAACTCTAGCTAGGAAAAAAATTATAAGCATGGTTGTTACCTGTCAGGGCTAGTTGAGAGAATTTTGGGGTGTTTTAACTACCTGCTTGGAACACTTTGCTCATTGTACTTGGGAAAATGAATGCTTGAATCGTGTTCATTATTAGCTTTTGATTTCTTTTTTTAGCATACGGCTGTGAAATCACTGAGAAAATGTTGAACATATTCCTAGAACAGAAAAGGCAGAATCCTGGTAGGAGGTGGATTGGCTGTGTTCTGCTGTGTCATATTTAGCTACAAAGAAGGGAAGTATTGCATGTGGGAAGGGGTATGTGCTTCTAAAGAATTTGTAATGTGTGTAATTAAAACAAAATTCCCTTCCCTCCCTTTTTCCCCTGGAAAGCCTGGGTTCTTGGTAGTTCCACGTATGAGTATTACAGATACAAGTATGTTTTCACTCAAGTTCAAGCTTGTCTGCACTTAAGTTAGTTCTGTTATTTTGTATACTTGCTGCCATCTCAGCTTGTCAGCTAGGGCAGATAGCATTTAATGCTGTGGTGAAACTCATTATATACAATTAATTCCTGCACATCCTGCGGTGAAATACCCGATTTCCTTCCCCTATGATTGTATTTTGGTTTCAGGTTTTCAACCTTGCTTTACTTTGCAAATTATCCATACCTTTACACAAAATACTGTTTTGTATTTTTTTATTTTAAATGCAGTCTTAAAAGATATGCAAGAGCTTTGTAAAAACTCTTGTAGGCAAATTTCTCTTCCTCTCCCCTGCTGCTGAAAAAACCTCCCAGAAGACAAAGGCAGCTCTTATATTACAATTGAGTTGCAGATGTATTTGGGTGACTGCAAAGCAAGCTTTTTCATGTGAATGGTGATAAAAATGTGAAGGGATTGGGGCAGCTGTTTTGATTCTATCTGTAGAAATATGTAAAATGCCTTTCACTAGCTGATTCAACTTCATTTGAAATAGATCTTCACTGTCCTTATCTTCAATTCTACTTCATATCCTTCGTGCTGTGACTGATGGTCTTGTCCTTCAGTTCAAGTGTATTCCAGGACACTGACTCTGCTTCCCTGTCCTCACTTTAATGTTGTTTCTTGCCCATCCCCAGTACCTTTGCAGAGACCTGTATTGCTTTGCTAAGCTAAATGAGGCAGGCCTCTTGCTGCCGACCCAGTTTGGCTGTCACCACGTCTGTTCCACTTAGGCATTTCTTGAGGGTGGGTGACCAAATGAGGTCTCCTCCAGAGGGCTGTGAAGCAGCACTAATTCTTCCTTCCCAGTGCCTCTTGAAAACAGCATGATGCATCTTGAAATCATGTTTCTTTTTCCCAGTTGTAGTGATCAGCATCAGCCATTGGTATAACAAAATCCCTGTTCACTTCCCAGTCCTGACAGAGAATTAATCTGAGAGAGGCTCTTTGCTTGCAGATACAGAACGAGATGATTTTCAGTGTCAATGCACCTTTAAGACGTGCAATTTTTTTGATGAGGAGATGGGAATTAAAAAATTCTGACAGTTGGAAATGTAAACCATGAATAATAAGTTGAATATAATGAAACAGAAGAAATTATGGAATCATCAATACAAGTAATCAAATGTGCATCTGCACGATCATACTTGTTAAAAAATAACCAATTTCTAGTAATGTGTTCTTAATTTACATGCTGTACCTCAAATCAGTGCAATGCAAAATACAAAGAAGATAAGGAAATTAATTCTCTTGGCTCTAATCTGAATAAATGGTCTTCTTTAGCCAAATAATGGGTTGCACAAGTATAGACATACTGTATTGTCTTGGTTTCACACAATTTAAGAGCTGATAGCCTCATGCTTTGTGTAGTTGGTTGAGTTTTGTTCTGTCTAAAAACATTTTTCTTTGAGAAAAATGAAGACATAAGAAAGATGAACACAAGCTTATGTTATGGATTGCAATTTTCTGACTGATATTTAAATTTTACTTGAAAATGTGGGGCTTTGATTCTTACGATCTTCACTATTTTCTTTGCCGAAGTGTCATTATTTATTATGCTAAGTAGGCTGTAATATTTCTATGCTAAGTTTTGTTTTTACTTACTTCCTTAAGCTTAAGCTAGATTTTTAAAAAAATATTTTTAATGACCAAAATAATTTTATTTTAGTGGAAATGAATTTTTCCTCTATGATGGTATGAGAAAATGGCTCATCAGATGTAGCTGCCATTTGTACAAATAGTGGTGCTGCAATTTGCAGAGTCAAGCTTGACAGTTGGGCAAAAGTGTAGGTTTTTCTTGCCCCTCCTGCTCCCCAAGGACAAAATCTCTCCTTTCTTGCAATACAATATGCATTTCTGTATGGTAGGTGTTATATATTTTTCTAGTATATGTTTATAAATGTAAGCATGGTAGAAATTGGGATTCTGATACTTCTCGGTTTTTGTAGGATAAGACAGATGGTTTTAGGTTCAAAGGAAGATAAAATGACAAGTTGGGATTTGCAAGCATAGGCACTTTTCATGGCATCAGGGATCTGTTGCTTTCTCCTGTAGTGATCCTTCCCTGCTGGAAGGCAATTAAGCATTAAGCACCAGAGACTGCAGTCCATTCACTGTGGTGTTATTAACCCTTGCTTGGACTCGTATGTCTTCCTTGAGAAGGGCCCTGGAGACAGCTGGGCAGTTCTGCCTTCAGGGTGGGCCAGCACTGCACCTGCTGTCACTGCTTTTGGAAAAGTATGGGAGACTTCAGTTTGCTAGATTTCAAATGCAATAGGAGTATTTTTGTTCCCAGATGACATGGATCTTCCAGCTTTTTGTCATGGAAAAGCTTCAGTAATGGGTTTGTGAGTGGGTTACAGGGAATTGTGGTAATGCTGTTTTTCTTTTTGTGTTGTGTTGGAAGAAAACGTGAAATTATATTGATAAAGCTTCTAGGGGATAGAGCGATTTAGAGAGGGATAATGAGAACACTGAGCCTGACAAAACCCAGTATTTGTTCATATGCTGCAAACAGTATTCATGGACGTGTTGCCAAATTTCATGTGACTTGGGTAGAGTGACCTTTAGCGTGGCTGTGCTGATGGCCTCTGTCTGGGTGCACAATATTCTGTGAATTAAAAAAAAAAAAAAATTATCTTGGTCCTTTCATCTCTTCACAGTGATGTCAAGTGGGAGGTTGTTGGGTGTCTGGGAGGGATTTCTTCCAGAATTACCAGTTCTTGTGAGTACTTTGTAGGAAGAATGACTGTAATTGTTTGTGGCCCTCACTTCCAAGGGCCTGTTGTCTAACCCATTCCAGTTTCTTGGAACATGAGGAGAAAATGGCTCATCAGATAAAAGCATCTGAAGAAAAGTGATGATGAAGAGCGCTGCTTGATGTTTGATGCTGAGCCTAGGTGAATTCTGTTAGAGATGGTTGCAGTTTTAAAATAGGAGATATACCTGATCATATCTTATGGAAAAAGCACCCAGCAGTAATAAGTTCAGGAAGGTGTTTGGCCTTTGTCAAGACAAATTTCATGAGATCATGTGTCAAGCAGTGCTTAAATGCAGTTCTTAATTACAGCTTATGTAGGTTTGGTTTTAGCAGTGGAATTCAACTCAAGAGTATCTATGGAACAGAGCAGGGACTGCTGGTAGGGTCTATACACTCTATTCTGTAAAACAACTGTTTATTTGTTAATTTTTTTCCTTAGGGTATCATTTGATAGTGATCAGTTGTCACATGAGACTTTTTAAAATGAAAAAACGGGGAGGTGAATTCTGTGGCAGTGGTTGAGGCAGGTATGAATATACCCATCTGTAAGTTTCATGGAATAGATGGTTAAAGTTGGCATCATTCAAATTAATGACCAAGGGAGTAGTTTGACTTTGTTCAATAAAGTGGAATAGATAAGAAACTTAGTTGAGAACAACCTTGCTTTAACTTCCATTAAAACAGTTCCATCAATGTAGATTGTTCTGTCTTATAAGAGGATACAAATCAAAGTTTCATCTTTTTAATTTTGGATTGTGAATTCTTCCCAATTCCTGTAGAGACCGTGGCTTTTTTGTGTATGCTGACATTTTCATGTTGTGGCACTATAACCTGTGAACTCCTTATTTCCTAAGAAGTGCTCATTTCCTGAAGGATGTAGTTTAGGTTGATTCAGCTAAAAGAAAATTGAGTGTGCGATTGAAGAATGTGTGGGAGGAATGGCACAGAATATAGATGTTGCTTCCTTAAAAGTCATTACAGAGTAACAATATCTGTGTGAGTATGAGTATCTGCTCTTTTCAAAGTAATACTTCAAAGTTGTCTCTTTGAGGTACTACTGAGGGAAAAAAACTTTCACTGGGGAGTTTCATGCACTTTTCTTTGCAGTGTAGATCATGTCTTTTAAGATGGCTGTGTTTCTGAGTATAGATTTTTGTCAGTTCAGGTTTGATGGGTTTGTGAATTTTAAATAGCTATTTAGACTTCAGTCTGTTCTGATTACTGTGCTACAGGAGAATTGTTTTATTTTAGCACTGAAGATGCAAATGAAAAATAAATGTAGCAGGTAAATAATCAGTTTTGTGTAAATCTGCCGGAGGTGGTGTTTTTACTTAATTTTCAGAGGACTTGAGTCTTACAGGACTGAAGTAGAGAGAAAACTGATTTTGTTTCAATTCTCCGTTGTCCAATGCTGTCTAATTTCCTTCCTCCCTGCTCTATTTTTGAAGGTTTTGTGTCTGTCTGGGCAAACAAGAAGAAAACAAAAACTTAATTATGTATACTTTTTGTGCAGACTTTAAAAAGCCATCCAATGCATGTGATTCGACAGAAGCTGACAGTGCATGATGAACACTTCTGCAAATTGTGGAGGAAAAGATGCCTTTAACTTTCTCAGACTACTAATATGCCTCATTTTGAAAAACAGCTCTGTGTACAGGTGATTGATTATCCTTCCACCCTCACCCCTGTGATAGGCCTGTAAATATTTACATCTTACAGAAATTGTTCAGGAAAAAGTCTTGTTGGCCAAGTATCATAGAATTGAGTTTTAGCAGGAGGTAGTAGGCACTTTTCATCTTGGATATCTTGTCATCTTCTCATTTAGGCTATCTCCCCAAATGGGTGAGGTGGGGACAACCTCCCCATGCACCCACCCGGACCTCACTCTTAACTCATAACTGTTGCTAAACCAGAAAGTATTGGTCTTTTTGAATAAGTCCTGTATATGCCTGCTACTTAAACTTCTGTAATTCCTTTCCATAGATTGAACTTCTATAAAAACAAAGACTTAAACTGGAAAAAGTATAATTTGGAATAATTTCAGTTTCTGTTGAGAACTCCATTGACATTTTGACTTAGTATCAAAGGTCTTAAAGGGTATCACTGTTGGAAAAGAAGCAATTCGGATTTGAGGTCTTGGGGGTGTGGGGAGAGGAATCATTTTGGGGATTTGAGCATTTCGTGGTACACTTGATTCATAACCTGCATGCAAGGTAGTGGAGCTTTCTAGATTAAACCTCCCTACCTTCAGCTTGTCGCCTTGCTTGACATCAGCAATTTACTTTAGGACTAGCTTTTACTAAACGATGAAAATAATGTTATGTTTACTTAAAGCTGAGTGATAAGTTTTAATAATATGACTTGAAGAAGGGAAACCTTCAGAGAACCTGTCTTGCAGGTTAGTCAGATTCTGTAATGCTCTGATTTTACATAATAAGGAAAACACTGGAAGTCAATGTTATTACATAAAAGAGATGAAAATTGCAATAGAAATGTCACTAAAATTACTGAAATCTCATAATACTGATTTTATATGTATTTTTTCTCATTATTTGTGTAAGAAGACTGTTAGTTATATTGGCTAAAGAGGATTTAACCTGTGATCTTACAAAGCTGGTTTTGGTTGTAGCACAATTCAAAAGAGACAGAAGCTGTTTTGCTCATAAGCATTTTCTGTAAAGATGCTGGGATAGGGAGTACCTAATTTTGGTTTAATATGATGAGTGTCTATTGCCAAATATATCTTTATCTTAATGTATTGTCCCTAATATGAAGTTATAGCATACTTTACCTCTTGGAGGGCTAAACTGAGTGACTTCAACAGCCTTGTTAGCTCCTTGCAAGTATTTGGGTTTGCAGTTGAGTGTAACACTGGCTCTCTGCTCTGCATGTTTGTCCCTTGCTTGTCTTTACAAACAAAGCAAGTGTGAATTCTCAAGTTAGATGAACAATCTTTCTTTGACCCAGCATTGTTTCTCTTCCTCCTTCCATCTTCATAGGTAATTTCCTGTGTTTAGCCCTTGGCTGTGTAATTCCCTCTGGCTAAGCATGATGGAGGGAGCATGGTACCAAGGGCTGGTGGGTGCTACAGTCACAGGATTTCCAACCTGCTCCATCCAAATTCATGTACAGGAGATGGTACATGAATCACTAACATGCTGGTTTTCAGAGCTGGTTGATGTTTCTCATGTGGTGTTCTGCAGCAAATCTGTTTCCTAATGATTTCTGCTAAGTACTGTAGCTACTGAACATGGATGTGCTGTGCACTAGACACCAATATAAGTAAGGATTGAGCCAGCATGCTGGCTGTGTTGATGTGCAGAGCTTTTGCCCTCTGGAGCTCTGACAAGCTTCTCATGAACGCTTTACTCTTGACTGTTCAGCTTCTGGCAACTTGTATTTCTCCTTCTTCTGAATTATGTCCTATCTAAATGCTAGTTTATCTATATTTGAGAGTAATATAAAATTTTTTTAAAAATCTAAATATCAGGAGAGTCACAAAAGCCTTGTAACTCTCCTTGAAATGCTTGTTCTTTCTCAGCTTTCACTTTTTTATATACCTGATAATTGGCATAGAGATTTAAAGGTACTCTGAAATTGTGTAGTCCAGTAGCTTTTTAAAGAAGTACTAAGGACTGACTTGTGGTATCACTGACTTATTTATGTGTGTTTTTTTTTCTACACTAGAATAATTCAGGCTAGGCTGGGAAAGGATAATGCTTGTTAATCAATTTGCAGACTATTAATTAATTTTCAATTGGCCAAATCAAGTGTTGGCTGCCTTAATAGGGATATCTGAACTTAAATTATTATCACCTTGCCTTTCCTTGTGCTGGTTTTTATTTGGTACTTTGGCACCCTTAGTAAAATTAAGGATCTTTTTGCATAGGAAGCCTTCACAACTTTCCTTGTTGGTGACTGTTGCAGATAATCAGTGACCACTTCATCTGTCAGTGTCTGTCCTATAATCCTGAGACTCCTTGGCAAGCAAGTCTGTGTTAGGACGTACAACTACATTCTGTTCAGTCTCTAGAGATGTGTGCTTGTGGCATGAAAAATTTAGATATTTGCCCATTTCTTAAGCAAAACTCCTGCTTCTACTAGATCAGGGCAGGAATACTATGGTGGTTTGTTCATCTTTTATCTTTATAGTTAATAAAACTATTTGGTGGTCTTTATTCCTCCCCCACTGAGACATGTTTCACTACTGCTTCGTGCTAAACCATAGCTACCTGTAGAGTAGGGACCTTCAAACTTCTCCCTTTTATCCATCAAGCATTTGCCTATTTTCAAGCTACTGATTCAAAAGTCTTTGAAATTAAGTTTTGTATAACTGATGGCAAAATACTGATTTATTTTTTTTTTCCCCCTCTAAACCAATAATAATAGACTCTGATAGCTGCTTGAATGTTGCTATGCCAATGAGCCTGGAAATATGTTACATCTTACTGATAATTTTCCTGCCCACTGTTGGACATGCTAATTTTGCATTCTCCTTGCCCCAGTGCTTGGAAGAAAACTCTTGCCTTTAATATTTTTAAAAATACCATTTTAGTATGCTTTTCTTAGAGGTCATTCTCTCCTACTACAAAAGCTATTGTACTTTTGGTGGTTATTTAAAAATGAAAAATAGGTACTCTGCAGAGTTCTTATCTTCCCTTCCATTAGCAAAGTTTCTTGTTCACCTCCACTTGGGTGTTAGACTGTGATGACCATGGACAGGGACCATCAGTGACTTTGGGCCAGCCCAGCTGCAGCACAGCAGGCTCAGGCATGCTGTGACAGAGGACACTTCTGCATTCCTTGGCCGTGTTGTTACTGACCATAAGTATTTGGATGTGGTCATCCTCTCCAGGAGGATTCCTGGCTGTAATTCTGGGTGATCATTCATCTGATCCCAAGACCTCCCTGGACAGTTTCCGTTCAGTATTAGACCACCCTTAACAAGTACTTTGATGAAAAATAATGGAATACACCTATTTTTCTAGAGTATCTTATATTTTATTTGGCATATGCTTTGATTTGCTTTAGTTTTGCAGTAGTTGATGTCTTGCAGGGCTTACGGCATTTTGGTGCGGGAATTCTTACTTTCAGGTGGTGCATGGCACTGGTGTGTCCCGATTATGGACAAAACGAGCTTTTCTGTGAGAAACCAGGCAGTATTTTGCTTAGTGTCATGGTAGTATACTTCCAATGCCTTTAAAAATGCTCATGGGGTTCTTAAAGCAAATGGAAAATAATCAGTATGTTGAAATACATCTCATAGGCAAGAGTCAGGACACTGCCAAGCAGAGCTGTTTCAGTTTGCTCTTCCTCAGAAAAACTGGGTTATACCAGATGTTAACTGGGTATAATGTGGACTTAGAAGAGGATTAAGGAAGGGATAAGTGTTGATAGTTCACTTGCTGTGTTTTACATCATAATATCTCTTGAGTGCTGTAATACGTGTTTTGCAGAGGCTGCAGTCACTCCTGCCTGTGTTTGGGAGCAGTGTTTAAAGCAAACCCCAAAGCCTTGCTGTGCTGGAGGTCTGGCCAGTGTGTTGTCCTGTCTGACAGTGCTTGCTACTAGAGAATGAGGAAAACTACAGTGCATGTGTCATCTTCCTCCTGTGTGCCTTCACAGGTCTTAGCAGTCCCGAGGTGTCCTGCATCACATTTTGTTTGTTACTTACTGTTGAATGTCCCTCTGCGTTTATCATCATTCTTTCCCCTCATCCACCAGACATTTGACGTTTGCAATGGCTTATCATTAAATCAGTTTGGGTTAGGGGGGAAGAATCCTACATTTTCACTTACTGAAATCAGATTGTTTGCTACCTGTTGAACTAAAGGCATAAAGAAATCATTCTTCATATCTGCAAGTCACTTAGGATTTTGAAAGCGTCACTCAGCTGCCAGCAGCAGTTCTGTCACCGATTTAGCTGTGTCTGGGAGAAGAGAGAAACAGCTTGGGCTGTGACTGGAGTGTGCCCAAGCTGGAGCTTCACTGGGGCTGCAGAGAGGGAGATCTTGAGCAGAGAGTGGGACTCGAGAGTGCTGCCACCAAAGCGTGGTGGGTGATGGCAGTGGGAGGTGAGGTAGAGCTGCTCCGGGCACTGCTCTAAGTGCCTGAGGCAAGCCTGAGCACCGGAGAGCTGTGGCAAATGGATTTTGGCTTGAAAATGCAGGCAGGAGAACACATGGCATGGACCAGACATCTGGATGGGTTTTGGGAGGAGAAGCAGGCTGAAGTTTGTTTAGGGCTACTCAGATACTGACAGATGTTTCAACAAACTCCTCCCTATATAAAAATAAGATAATTGATTCAAGTAGTATGGAATACAATTATTATACTAGGACCTTGTAGAAATAAGTGTAGCTGTAATTGTCTCTTGGTAACGTTTTTTTTCTGATCTGTCTTTCCCAACGCAGCTGGGAAAATCAGTGCAATTTATCCTCGCTGTTTTTCTCTGGGAGAAGTTCGATTCAATCTTGCCTTTTTTTTCTTAACAGTTTAGGGTTCTGTGATGGTGAATTGAATCTAAATTTCCTTCCTGTGCTTTTCTTTTTGTGAGCTCTCCTGAGATCTTGCATCACTCTCACTTTCATGATGTTTGTGTCGCTTCACAAGGATTCACTTGCGAGACAGATGGGGATGTGTTGTCTAGTAATGTGTCACTCAGCCTCCTGAAGGTCTGATTTCAATAGTGACAGGCTATTAGAGCAAATTATGGCAGTCTCTGAGTGCTTATTTTCTAATTGCTCAACTGGTTCTTCAAGGTCATTCCTGTGTAATCAGGCAGTATTGTTTAAATTGTGATTCCCTTTTTCTTCCTGCTTTCTGGTATGAATTATGCTGTGCCAAGGTGTTACATGCATTATTCTCCAGGAAAATCAACATTTTGGAGAAGATGGGTTTGTGTGACAGTAACTTCCAAGAAACACAAGATATATTTCCCTATATATTTTCCATTGTGAATGAAATTTATAGTAAGAACAGAACTACTTCACACACGCTTTTCATGATGGTGTAGAGTGCTTGTGGAGATTCAGATGTTCCTCATCATCCATGTCAGCCTTCCTTATGGCATTTACCTTCACAAAATAGCTTTTTAAAACACAAAAAATCATTAAAGAAATTATACTTAGGTATGAAAAAAATAAGGCTTTTTAAATTACATTTTAAAAGTTAGAGTAATCCAGAAGTGACAGCTGTCTAGATTGTCACTTCCACTTGAATTCTCTGCCCACAGAGTTATATCTGTCAACATATGGCACAGTAACCAGATATTGGAAGGTCCTTCTGCCATTCTCCAGTCTCTTTAGTTACATGAAGAATTTAGAGCTATTAGCTAACTTTGTCATCTCAGGCACTTTCTTGTTAAAGGTTTTGGGTAACTGCAGTTTGTCTTTTGAAAGCTTAATAAATACATTTTAAAAATAATTTGTTCCTCTAGTACTAGTGAAACACAAAGCAAGCAGTAACATACTGAAATTATTAGTGCAACTCTGAGATCCTTGAGCTTCCTTAGGACTCTTGGCTGAATGTCATCCACTCTTGGTGGTTTGCTAATTTTTCACTTGTCCAGTTTCTCTGTATTGTTTTTGTTGGTATTTTTTTTCCTAGCATTGCCTTGCTTTGAAACAGATCCTCTAATGCATATTCTGTAAAGGCCTTTCACTGGGAGAATATCTTCAAGTTCCTCCCTAATGAACATGCAGAAAATAATTCTGGGCAAAATCACCCTGACTTTAGGTTATCTAAGTTTTTTTTAATGCTTCTATTTGTTTTCTTACTGTAGCCTTACCGATCCTGACAAGCTCCTTGCTTCTCATGTGCCTCAAGAAAGGATTTAGTTGTAGTTTTTACACTCGTTTTTTCTTCCCTACATTATTTGTGTGACTGTCTCATATTTTCTTTGTTTTTTAACTTGCTATTGTTTGAGCCTCATTTGGACAACTTTTACAAGATTCTTCTAATATTTTCTCTAATAAGTTATTTAGCCATCTCCTTCCTTGCCTGTCATGTCATTATTCATCCCCACTTAAGTCTTTCTTTTTTTGTGATTTTTGTATTTCCTCTAGGCCTCACATACAATGTCTTATAATTCATTGCCTACAGACACTTAGTTTTTGATGATTCTGTTTCCTCGTATTTGTCTAATTCCTTTCCTTAAATTTCTTGGTGTTTGTTCCTCCTGCACATATTTAGGTCACTATTAAATTCTGGGGGAGGGTTACACCAATATTTTTAAGCAAATTCTGCACAGTGCTTAGGATCAAGAGATGTCTTTTCTGACAGATTGTTCCATGTAGCAGTCATTCCTGATATTCAGTATTTTGTCTTGGCTTCCTGTGACATTTAGTGGATAACAAAAACCTCCCACTGTTTTTGTCTTTACTTTTGTAACATTTCTGAGTACCTTTAGCTTGGTCACTCAATGTCTGCGTGTTTCAATGTGATGGCTCATGTATTTCTCAGTATCACTATCTTGAATGTAAAGAAGGTAAATCTACTCCCTTAATGAATAAGTAATGTCTTTGGATAAATCTGTCTTTTTCTTAATTTTCCCCAAAAATATGTTTTTAACTGCAGATAACTATTTAATTCTAAAATTTCATACTGGTTTCTTTATTTTTGAATTTATTTGCATGCCAGTAACCAGTGGACCTCCAGACTGAAGGATATCTTTCCTTGATGAAGAAGACTTGTTTTCATCAAACAACCCTTTTTTTAAAAATTTTTTTTGGAAGTTGTCTAAATAAAAATAGGGAACTTGTTCCACATCAGCATTTTTGTTCCCATAATTTTAGACCTGAGATGCTTGGGTTTTTTTCTTAAATATCTACTCTGGAAAGATAGCATCGGGTATGGAAGTGAAATAGTGCAATTTCTTACTTGTATTTTCTCTAGTAGTGATTTGACAATCCCCCACTTTGCCTTTGGAAAAATTCAGCTGAAGGCAGTGGCTTTGCAATAGTCTCCCTGTCTCTAAACTGGGCAGTTGGAATGCTGTGAGATGGATAAAACTGAAGGATGCTCCTTTGCACTGAGGACAGCTCCAATTAGAGTTTATGGTTTGGGCCCAGGGCAGAAATATTTTCTGAATCTTGTCAATACAGCACACAAGATGTGGGGTTTTTGGTCAGACAGACTGGTTTTATTGTGGTCTTTAGAGTAGTTTTAAAAACGCTGATATCCAATAGCAACGGGTGGGAAACTGGAGGGCAAAAAAGAATTTAACAAAAAATGTGAAAAGTGGAACAGAGGCATGAGATAATTGGTATCTGAAATTCAAAAGCTCAACCGGTGCTCAAGAAGAAGGAGAAACTAAAATAATTGACTGACTTTATTTCTCCTTTCCTGTTTTTAAAAAATTTCTCCTTTCCCATTTTAGAAATGCCTTTTCTTCAAGTTGGTATGATCTAGAGCTCTTCATTGTCACTGACTTGAATTCTTACATTGTCTTGACTTTACTCATGATTTAGTGTCCTCAGATAATGCTGTGAGAGAACACTTGGGACTTGTAAAAGGCAATTCATTGCTGTCTGGTGTAGTCTCTGTAACACTTATGTAGAAGAGATCTCGGAGGTTTCTGTATGAGTTATAACCTGGGGCAGGAGGGAAGCTGCTGCACTGCAATCGCTGAATGCCACTGCGAGGCTTGCTGTGGAATACTCTGCTGGTTAACACTGCATATTTTTTCTAAGCTGAATGGTATTCAGCTTTCAAAAAGCAAGAATCTTTGTTAATTGTTTTGATTTGCAGTACACGTTTAAAAGCTAAATGCAAACAATCAAATACTGAAGGAAAAATGTAGTCTTGCTTATGACTTTTCTGTTTTCCTGTATCAGTTCTTTCAGCTGAGTTGCTACTGAAACTGCTATAGTGCAAAAGTTTAAAATCCAAACTTTTGCATCTGTAGAACTTTTTTATAAAAGAACAAATTTGATTCAAGCTTCAAAAGCTGTTTTATCAATCTTCAGATACGGAGGAAGATTTTAATTTTTATAAAGCTCTTTTAGCAATAAACTCAGCTATTGTCACCAATCTGTTGTTACTTTTTTTTCCAGGTTTCACTAAATGGTACACAGTTTACAGACAGTTCTGTTGGATCAGAATTCACAGGTGTTTCTCAGGTATGTGCAGTCAAATTTTGTGGGTATATATAAAAGCAGAATTATTTGCTAATGGGAGAAGATATTAAACAGTATTAAAGGTACTGAATCAAACTCTTCAAAAAGAATGCTGTGTGAGTTTGACTTGTTGCTAATTGAAGTCAGTTTCTGATGGTTTCCTATTCAAGCTTTAAAAAGCAGTGGAAGCTTTTTTTAAAGTAAAATTTTATTGTTTTAGTATGCTTGAAATTGGACATGGGTGTTAAAATCTATGCAGTTCTATGGTAATAGAGTTATTCTTGGAAATAAATCTAAATACATAGCAGAGATGCAGTTATTTCTGTTCCAGCTTGTCCTACTTCCAGCTTTCATTTATGAATGTTATATCTGAATATGTTTCAGAGAGAAAGTGAGACTTGGTGTTTTCTTGTAGAGATGCATCCAACGTTTTTTGAAGCTTGACTAGTGGAAAAATAACTTGCTTTTTACAAAATATGCACTTTGGTTTGATGACACTGAAGAGACATACAAATGCAACCTAATTGTGAGCTCTTCTAATCCAGCAACAGTTTATTGCTCCTGTAGAAATGGTCACTGCATTCATCATGTTTTAAATAAATAAGAAACTGCAATTTATAGCTTCATTTTAGTAGAATAGTCATGACAGGTATCAGAGATGCTTATGGTCTAGATTTTGTCAAAGTTTCAACTTTCATTCTTGATTTGCATTGTACTCTAGGAACCAAGGGCTTTTATGTGAGGTTCACATCTGTTGTAAATATGGGCCCAGTGGGGACATTGTTAGGGTTTCACTGAGTCTGGCCAGAACAAAGATTGTTGTTCCTGCTGTGTTTGCCATGGCTTTTTAATGATTGTGGTGCAGCTTTAGCAAGTTAGACACACACAACTTCTAGAAGTCCCTGCCGAGTGGCTGAGGTATGTTTGCCATAACCTTTACCTTTGCAAAAGACTGTCGGGTTGTTTTAGCTTCTGAACTTTTACATTTTTGTCCTTTTCCTACTTCTTGGAAATGATGTTCATAAGGATTTGCCTGCACAACAGCTATGAAGGTATCATCATTCTGACAGGGACTTAACCTGGCTTCAAAAACAGTTAACTTAAGAAGGAAACTTGCAGGGTTAAAGGATAAGCAGCTATGGCCTCCTGCATGCAGGGGTTTTAGGCATGAATGAGATCTTCAGTTGAGTGCAGGTCAGCTGAGAGGAATGTCTGACTTGGGAAATGTGTTGGTGCTTGTAGAGCCTATAAAGGAGTTGGTCAGTCCTGACCTTTCAGCTGGCAGAGGGAGTCTTCCCCCATGAGAAGGTTTTCTAAAAACCTACAGTAGACTTGTGGAGAGACTGTGTTCTTTTTCCTGCCTTAGTGCTTAGGTACAAATTCTAGAAGTGGCAGCAGTAAGTAAAGGTTAGCTGTTCTTACTAAATCTGTTAAATTTCTCATGAACTTTTGAAAGATAGGAAGATATTTGTGGAGGTGAAATCGGTGTGTCTTTTGGGTTTTTATATCTAGAATTCTTAGTTCTCCTTTCCATATTGCTGAGTCTGTGAGTTTTACAAATGTGAAGAAGACAAAAATCAGAGTTTGTAATGCTTTGCTGTTTTTTTTAGATGTCAGCAGAAGAGAATTGATTTGGTGCTGTGATGACAAGAAGAGTGAATTATGGTTTAGCTTGAACTGGTCCTTTGCCCTAAAGAACTGTTCACCAGTGCTTGTGCAGTTCAGTCTTACAAAATCTTTAAAGCTATATTTTTTATTTGTATTGAGATTGGAGCAGCACTGAGAGCAATGCTTGGATTACTTAAAACTATGTTTTTTCTTTGAGAAAGAATTAAACTATTTTGATGCTTATATAGAAGATGTTGCTAATTAAGGCAGATTTAGTAGTTGTAATAAAATTGGGCAGATCTATGACTCTGCCATTACATGATATTTTTGTTCCAGTAATCTTCTCTTATGTCCCATAAAGTTGGGTTCTCTTTGTCTGGTGCTGCTTGAGTTGTTTTTGATTATCAGCCTTGGTGAAGAATCAGCATTGCATGGCTGAACCACAGTTTCATGCACAGTAGCATCTTGGAAAAGAATTTAGGTTTTGAAGTACCTCTATCCTCATTAGTTGCCAAGTCTACTTGATTCAATAGCTGATAGTGGATTTTAGGACCTACTGATTTTTTTTTTTTTGTTGAAACTAATTTAAATTTTTATTTTGTAGTAAGCTTCACTGAAAGTGACTTTTCGGGTAGTATTATAAAAGGAAGTATCACAGATCTTGAAAGAGGAGATATTTTTCATTTTTATCTGTAAATGGTTACAGTAAAAGTAAATATCCCTTTTTAATTTTGCTTAGTAGATTATTACATCTAGGCCAAAATATTTTAGAGGGAAAGACTGTGGACCATGCTCCTTGAAAGCACTTCTTTCTAAATGGGAGGGTATTAATAGTCAGAATTGTTTGCCTCATGGATATTGAGACTGCTGTGTTTGATTTTGGGACACTCCAAGTATTCACCATTTTACAATGACCAGTAAAATATGTGTGGTGTTTTTTGGGGGTTTCATTATTTGTTTCAAATATCAGAATACCTTTTCTGATATGTGTTCTGTGAATAACCAGTTACCTATCACAACATTTGTTTGTAGACACCGTTTACCTTTGGCTTGGGCCAAAGGGCACCATATACAACTGGCGAGCATTGTCTTCTTTGTAGAAGTGAACGAAAAGATTCTTCGCTTTCAGAGAGCGGAATAAAAAATTCTAGCAAAACAGCACTTTCCACATCTCCAAAAGCAAACAATATGCTGCATCTTCCACTGTGGGTGTGTCCAGACTGTCGAAGAACAGTTGAAAAGGAGGAGAGGCACGCTACAATAGAGCAGTCTCTCGTGGTAAGTTCAGGTACCTCAGTAGACTGAGAGGGTGCTTAATTATGGGCTGCATGTCACTTTGTGCCTTGGAACCACTGCAACTGTAAATGTGTAAAAAGCATTTTAGGCAATTTTGAGTTGGTTTTATTTAAGCTGAACAGAAAGTTGTTCTGAAAGTGAGGAGCTCTGGTTCTGAGTTGTGGAGTTTTAAGGAGAGCAAGGTTTGGATCTGTTTTTCACTGAGGTTTTTGCTTTTAATTCATTGGATCTCAAACTTTGTCCTTATCCCCTGTACATAAATACAATTTCTTCTAGTTTTACCAACATGACCTTGCTCATTAAGCATTTTTCTATTCTGTCTGCTCATATTGCATTTTCCTCTCTTTGTGAAGTAAACGATCTGAATTTTCCTTGTTCTTTCAGTGAACTGCTTGAGTCACTGCACTTGCACTGACACCTCCCTGCAGATTTCTGAGTTTTGCTGTCTTTTCTTTCCTGTATTTTTTAATAAAGAAGCACGACTTTGCATAGCATGAATGTAACAGTTTCCTAGTCTTGGTAGCACTGCAAGTACCAATTTAATATGTGGTGCTAATATTTAAAGTTGTGAATTCAACCTCATCTAAAAACTGTGCTTAGTGTTGCAGGAAGATACTGCAAGTTCATTGACAGGTCTAGTAAAACCTCATTAGAAGTAAACTGTGTTACACTGCAGAACCAAGTCTTCACAAGTGACCAGGGATGTCACACACTTGGGATAATTGGAAGTACTGTAGATTGCAGCTGACATCTCCTTGCAGAGAGCTAACAGGCTGTGTACACACCTGTAGGCACATACAGGTTTTTATTTCAGTAAATCACTGTGAAAAACGACTGTATAGAGGGCATTGTTAAGCTTGTGTTAAAACTATTGTTATGGACTTTTTTGGGAGGAAAATTTAAGAGTGTATCACTTGTATACAACTTGTGTTTACAGATAATGTTGCTAGTAACAAGGGTAGTGAACTAATCAAAAGAGGCTACTTCTAAGGGAATTACAGTGCTGGTGTGGTGGTAAACACATCCTAGAGAATTCAAAGCACAGCAAGACCTAGACACATTATCCATTAGCTGGGTAAAATTTTTAGATTTGGGTTAATAGTCAAATTAGAGAAGTAAGCTGGGAAACAAGCCAAAATTAGCTAAAAAAAATTGTTACCAGTGACTGCAAGTCAGAGTACAGGTGGTTTGCTCTAGATGTTCCTGTGTTCAGGTTGCTGTTGCTCTCATTAGCTTGCTTGGTAGCAACTGCATGCAGGTTTGTTCTTACCTATGTGCACCCTGATCCAGGATTTGGGGCACAAAAAAACCCACCTTCAGTCATGGCACTCATGTGAGAGAGGTCTCTGCCTGGTGCCAGGGAAATCTGGTGGCAGACTTGGGAGGGTGCAGGAGAGAAGCATGGCATGTGCTGGGGCTGGAGCACAGAAGGGAGAGAAACTGGAGATGAAAATAGCAGCAGTCTTGGGCGAGTGTGTGTGTGTCATCTGCTAGAATTGAACAGCACTGTGCACAGGAGATCCATTTCCAATGGCAGCAGCTTTCTGCCATCCATTGCTATGAAATACTATGGCTGGATGTTACAAGCAAGGAGATGTTATGATTTTTACTTGAAGGGATTGTTAAACTCTGGAAGCCAAACATACAGTTACACAGAGACTGAAGAGATAGTGCTGGTTTATGATTTAAGTGAGGATGATGCAAGCCTTCCTTTAGCTTAGTTCATTGTTTATGCTGAAGTACATAAAGGGGATAATTATAACTGGTGTACTTTGGTCGTTAGAAATGAAGCTCTGTATCATTTATCCATCTCTTGCATTTATCAGGCTTTTGCAAGACTAATTCTTTGTGCCTGATTGAGTATTCTCCCAGAATATATGCAGCACTAAGAATTGCCGCTTTAATATTTGCTTACCTAATAACAATTCAGACCTTCCAAACTGAAGGCTACCTTTTTGGTTTTGGTTTGGTTTTTTTTTTTCAGAGCCAAGATTTTCTTTTGCACATGCCTCTTGGAAACAGTGGATCACAGCAGGAATCTGTAGGAGGAGGAAGAATAACTGTTGGTGCACAGACAGTGCCTGCTGCAGATCTGAGCAATTCCTCTCCTTCAGACATAGCGTGCAACTGTGAGGCCTGTAATGAACGCAGGTAAGAACTGAACTCAGCCTCAGCAGCACGGTGGTTGTTGTCAGATTTTGGCAGTGTTGTAGCTTGTTTGTAGGTGTGTGCTTTAACTCTTGACACGGCTTGTCTGACAATAACAGTAATTTCTGGATGGCAATATTCACCTAGTTTCATACTTTATTTTAGGCATTTTTAGATGTACGTTTTTTCCTGGAATAGTAGGAATCAATACACCTATGTGATACATACGAATAGAGGGTAATTATTTTTGTCTTCACATGCAGAGAAAATTCAGCAGAGCCTGAACGTGAACCTCAGCAGCTTCAGAATTACTGGTCTGAAGTCAGATACATGGTTCGGTGTATTTATCGCCAAGCTGGGACCCCTTTGGCAGATGACCAAGACCAGTCGTTGGTACCAGATAAAGAAGGAATGAAAGAGCTGGTGGATAGGTATATTACTTCAAAGAATATTTTTTTATTCAGGATTTTTCAATACTAGTTTGAATGCATGGGAAGCTATTAAATTCAAATCTTGTTTGCAATAGTAATATAAATGTATAATTATGAAAGGGTCCCAGAATGTTATTCTTCAAAGGGTCTTATTCATAAGATAGTGTTAAGTTTGAATTGCCCCATGTGAAAATCTCACCTTGTGGAACTAGCCTGAGTTAGTAGTAGTAGTTAGTGTTGGTACCTTACTGTGATTGTAACACCTGGAAGAAATTTTATAAAAATAAAAAAATTATATTGGACATGGATCACTAGATGAGGTGGATTCCAATTTCATTGTCATTTTAGAAGTCACAATTGTAGCTTTTCTAAGTGTTGAAGTGAAAATGGGCTTGATGACATCCGCAGTGCTGGGTTTTTTGCTTTTAAGAATAGTGTGGCAAATCTTAAAGGGCTCAGTAGAATCATCTCAGTTTCTCTCTAACTCAATGTGTGGTCAAGAAGTTTTTGTTCTCCTTGGTTCCATATGTGCTTAATTATGCTGAGATCTGAGCAGTCTGACCAGTTGTTGTTCTCATGTGCAATTTCTAGTTGAACCTAAATTCTGGTGAGGTAAAGACACATTTGAAAGAGAAATTCATCTAGTGCTGCTCTTAATATGACTGTACACCTGAACTGGCATTAATAGGTAATTAAATAAGCATATTGCACTTTGCTTATATAAAAACTGTTTTGTTTTGAACATAAGTTGTGTACAGCAGAGTAATATAGTGTCCCTCCCTATTAGTCACACTTGGTTTATTTAAGTGATCAAAACATGCAATATAGGCTTGGGAATCAAAGATGTTTAAATGTTGCATAGTGTGTTGGTAATTAAAACTGAATCACAGCTAAAATGGTTATTGATGTTATGCATCTCCTTAATGGAAAAATTTTGGAAATCAGAACATATGCTGTCTAACTTTTTTATGTACCCAGGAGCTTTCATTACTCAGAACTGTTTTTCACTTTTGAGAGAGAAAATTAAAATACAAAGACAGAACCAGGGTCTCAAAGGAGGAAACCTTGAATGCCAGTTGGATTATTTTTCACTTGAGTTCCTTATGGTCTATAAAATGTAAAATAAAAAAGGATGCGTTTTGGGCAGGCACCAGTGTGTCCAGTCTGTAGTGCTAATATCATGTGGAATTTTTTACAAAGCTAGTCAGTGTAGGTATTGAATGCATTTAAAAAAAACATCTTTCATTTAGGTAGCATGCAGAGGACCATACTGTGGCTGAGTGACTGTTTAAAGGGCAGAAATTCCCACTTCTATGCTTGGCTCTTGTTAGACACAGCTGGCAAAAAATTGAGTGTCTGGTCGTCTTTGTTGGAATAGTAGTAGTTGTGCCAAGTAATGTCCCTATTGTATGTTGGAATACTTGATGGCAGTATGATAGGACTGTTTTGTGAATGGTGAAGGAAAAGCCTGGATTAGATAGCTGCAGACTGCAGACTTCTATTCACCTAACTCTTAAGTACTTACCCTGTTCATTTTTTCTTCCCACCTCCCTGTGCTGTAAAAAACCCAAAGCATTCTGTGCATGCTTAAACTCCATGAAAGAAATTGAAATTGAATTATATAAAGTGGTTCAAAGCTGCCGTTGTGTTCAGTTTTCTTCTGTAGACACAAATTTGTCACTTGTTAAGAACAACATGAAGAAGTTGTGAAGAAACTTATCTGAAGAGTCTGGGTACCTACAGGGTGCAAATGGAGTTAAGATTTTTGAGCTCACAAGTTGAAGTGAAACTGTAAAGTCCTAAATCAGTCTCCTCTTCAGGTGTACAGGCATCCTAGTCCTAAAGGTACACAGGAGCTCAGTTTCATAAGTGTAGCAGTAAGGGACTGGACTGTGTTTTCTGAGATTTAAAATAGTGAATTCTCTAAACCTCAGCCACTGAGGTTCTTTTTGATGATAATAATGGTAATTGGTAAATATTTGTAGGAAAATGAAAACTGTTGATTACATGTTCTTTTTTTTTCTTTTTTGTCACAAATATTCTAAAAATAAAGGCTTTGTGAAAGAGATCCATACCAGCTTTACCAACGATTGGAGCAGCAAGCTAGGGAATATGTGCTTGAAATGAAGGTTCGTCTGCTCAGACACTTGTCCCTGGGATCTAAGGTTGCATCAACGTTAGCGACAGAAGGGCCACCCCAGGCACAGCAGTTCATCTCACTCCTACTTGAAGAGTACAGCGCACTCTGTCAGGCAGCGTGTACAATCAGCGCCTTCCTAGTTACTCTGGTAAGACTGAAAAAACAGCCTTTGTGCTCCTGCTTGCCAGGGCTAATGCTGACAGACTTGTTTCTGGACTCTTTCAGGTGTCTTCTGTGGTTGTAAATTTTAAGGTTCTTGTTGTGTTCGTCCTTAGAGACAGGGAGATTCTGAAAATGCAGTTAAATATTCAGAAGTGTGGAGTAGGTGTCTCTTACAGTGGCTTGATGAAATTATTTTTTGTTCACAAGGAATAAGGTGGGATGTTGTTTGTGACACTTACTCTGAAACAAATCTTTAATCAAATCTACAAAATATTAGCGATCCTAATGTGGAAAACACTTCTCTGTTAATCTTTAATGGTCTCTTGACAACTATGGTTTATTGACACCAACTTCCTTGTGTAGCACTAACTTATTTTGTTTCCGTGTTCAACTTTTCATTCACTATCTTGGATGGCTAATTGAAGAGATTGTGTTGCTTCAGAGTTAATCTGCAATGTAATTTATGCTTTCTAAAGTTCTTCCTTAAATGTTTTTTTGTCAGCTGGTTATGATATTAGACTTAGGATTACATGTTTGGATATAAAATAGGCAGTAGCCTTTAAAAATTTCTTCTTGAGTAACTGTCCATCGGATGAGTAATACCTTAAACAAATTCTGTAATTATATTTGTTTAAGGTCTTAGAAGGTTATTAATCCTGTTTTATTATTAATGCTTTCTTTTACTAATGTCCTCATCCTGTCCGTCCCTTTTCTTGTGTAAGCTTTGTGCAAGAAGGGAAAGAAAAGGTGGCTAAAACAGGGGATTTGGGTTGTCAGTTAGGTGAAAGTGACTGTCTGGATGGGTAAAGAGAGGAAAAAATAGATGGAACATACACCCTGATGGCCATAGGTGAGGATATAAAGTGGAGAGGAAGCAGGGTTTCATTAGAGGTAGGGCTGGCAATAAAATTGGCAAAGCAGGAAGATGTTTCTTCTAAGAAACTTGAGCGTATCTGATGGGGTTTTTTGTTTTCAATGCTCTGTATTTGCTGTTGTCTGTATTATCTTTCCCAGCTTTATCACTTAGATACAAATGTGAGGTCACTGCTATCTCCTGTTTACTGGCTGCTTTTAACAATCATTAAGTTTCTAACAAGGTGCTTGAGAGAAAGTTGCTCTTGAGGTTGATTTGCTTTGCAGCTTGTTAACTTTCTCAAAGTGGATCGGCCAGTAATGAACCCATTAGTGCCAGAATTACACAGCTGATTAGAAAATAACCATTTTACCTTTTTCCTGGCAATTACTGTGAACTAGTAGTCATGAAAACTAGTAGGTATGGGAGATTGAAATAATAGCCATGAGAAAACTGTTGATGCTTGAACTCACTAGTCAACTCCTATCCTGACAAAATTACAAGTAAAATAACATTCTTCTCCTCTTTTAAAAAACAAAGCATAAGAAAACACAAAATATGCCATATTTTTCTTGTCTTTTTCCTTCTACATCCCAGTCAGTACTGAAAACATCTTTCTACCAAGCTGTGACCTTGAGAAACTGAGATGTGAGAATGTAGGATACTGTCTCTTGTCATACATTCCTTAAATAACCTTTTTATTTAATGGAGTAGTGTGTCACACCTTTCAGTACAGGTAGTAACGTCACTAGTTTTTTCAGTGTGCGTGAATGTTTCCTCTCAAGATACCAGTACACTATAGAAGAAGGAATCTTTTCAGCTAAAACATGTCACAGGCAGCCAAGATCTCTAAACTTAGTGCTGCTTTCCTTTTAAGGATGAAAGCTTTGCTTGTAGTATACTGTAAAAAGGCATAGAATGCCTTGAACCTCCACCTGTAAGAAACTGATTTCTCAATGAAATTATGAACAGTTGTCCTTCCTTTCAAAGGGATCCATCTGACTTCAAGAGCTGAAGCTAAAGCTTTGTGCCCCACCAATGCAGGGAATGACAGATTATACTGACAGCAATTTGGAAAGACTCTGGTCAGCACAAAAGGGCCCTCAAGTACACAGCATACAGACTAGAAAAGAAAACTTGCCTGATACTTCTTTGTGAGAATAACCTCATAAACCATAATCTACACAAACTGATACACAAGAGGTTGTAGATAAGTGTTGATTGTTTTGTTCATAGCATAATACAAAAATTCCTTAAGAAATCAACCTCGGTGAACCTTGAGACATTATTAGCATTTTATAGAAATTTAAAATACTTTGAAGACAGGATACTCAAAATTAAAAAGTACACTTGTCTGGTGCAAGTCAAAAAACCCCATCACCCACCCTTTTTAATAATAATACTTTGAACTTAATTGTTTTATTAAATGCTGATAGTCTTGTCTTCAGATCTGATATAAATATGTTCAATTGACTTATTTTTTTACCCAATGTTATTAACAAAACTTTAAAATTCCAAAGTATAATGGTTTTTCTGGGTGCTTGGGGTTATAGTGCCTAAGGCCCACTTGCTGATCTGAGAGCCAGAATGCTTGCATTTAATTCTGCTGTGTCAGTGAGTCCTGGTATAGAAAACCTGCGTACTGCTGGCTGTAGGTAGGAAAACTTGCTGCCTTGAAAAGTATATTATATGTGTTTTGAATTCTTGTGTTTTAATGATAATATTTTAAGGTTTAGCTCTTGAAATTACATACAACTATGTGTTTAACAACCTCCAGTAAAAAAATGTTCTGCTTACTAGAGAAATAAGCTGTTGGTCTCGTCTGTGTAGAGAACTTCATTCTTTAAGCTGTCATTGAGAACTGTTAATTTGATTTTATGTCAGTTTTGAATAAAGATTATAGGTTGACATTCCATATGTAAATTCATGACAATTTAGAAAGAATGATGCTATGGTCAATTCTGAGGGTTTGGGTATTAAAACTGCATAAAATCTGAGCTGATTCATACAGTCTGTAGGTTGGAAATCAGACTTTAAAAAAAATTCTTGCCTTGTACAGAATCTTGGGGGTTTTTTTCTATAACCCTGGTTTATTTCTGGTTGTTTTATCATTATAGGAAAATGAACATTTGAAGAAATTTCAGGTGACATGGGAATTGCACAACAAGCATCTGTTTGAAAATCTGGTATTTTCTGAGCCACTCCTGCAGAATAGCCTGCCAACGCTGGTGTCACAGCTAAGGTAGAGTTTAGCGTTTGTTTTGTGGTTTCAAGAAGAAATGAAAATCCATGTTTGCAACCTCAGCATTAAAAAAAATATGCTGCTACACTTTAATTGGTAAAAATCTTTGCAGCTCTTTCTTGAACAGTGTTGTTGATTGAGCAGGCTGCTGTCATAACTTACTTGTCAGAAGAATTACAACCATAATTTGCTTAGTTGTAGGTTACCCAGTAAAATGATAGTATGCTGTGTAAATACCGGTGGTATGACTGAATAATATGAATAGTACTGTTTTCCATTATCAGGCATTGCTGCTGTTTTTACAGCTCTACAGGCAAATTAAAGCCTCATTACCTTCTACTTCCATATTGCACAGAACTGAATTTGGAGTATTAAGCCATCTTTTCATTGCAGAAACACCCTTGCTGTGTGCTTGTAGGTCTCATGACTTTAAAGCTCCCAAGGCATTAAATTGTATATTTTCTTAGTAGGGTTGTTCTGCTTGCAATTTGTGTACTGCCAAAGTGTTTGACCTCTCAGTCTTGTTTGTGATGAAGACACATTTATGATCTATGTACACGTGTTTTAAAGGTACTGTCTTGGGTAACTTTCCCTGGTACCAGAGAAGTTGGAGTAATTCTGTTACAAGAATGTTGCGCACAGTGAATAAAAAAATTTCTTTTGAGTCCTCTTTTTGCTAGTAGATACTAGAAAAGAAAAAAGAGGAAACAAAAAAGTTGAATTGTTGCCAGGCTCAGCAACAAATCTGAAGTACCTCATAAGTTACCCGATTTATTTAGATGAAACTGAGTTGATATTGAAAGCCTTTCTCTCCCTGCCCCAACACCTGATTTTATTGCTGTGTTAAACAGCATGCTCTTTTATTGTGTATTTTCCCAGTGATCTGTGGCTTCTTTTTCTGTGACTATCCTTCATCATGTCCATGCTTTTTGACGAGGCCTCTCTGTGTTTCTTTACTCCAGCAGTGCTGACTATATAAAAATGTTTATATTGCCTTTTTCTGCAGAGCTGAGATGGTCTTTAACTTAACTTCGTTATTTCTTAACAAAAGTAGTTTTCATTTCATTTACCTGTTCTGTTCTACTGCAATTAAAGTCAGAACAACAGAAGTTGTGACAGCCACCTTTAAAGCTTACAAATATGATGGAATCAGAATCAGGAGTTTCTTTTCCAGTGCATTTGTGTTTGCTAGGTAGTTTATGTGAAGCATCATTGAACTTACGATTTTGCCTAGTTTGATTGACATGAATCGTTTTTTGATAGGAAAGATTCAGCACGAGCTTCCCATTTCTAGATTATATAGCGTGTCTGGTTTTTCTTTGGTAAGTGTAGTTTTTGTTTGTATTCATGGAACTCTTAGGATTTGACTGTTGAGTTCTCTGTGTCTTGAAGTGACAGATTTTGATTTCTCTGGGAAGCATATGTTTCTGACTTCCACTGGAAATTAGTGGAGAAATGTTCCATCACAGAAGCCTCATGGAAAAGCAGGGATCAGCCTAGTCCTCTGGACATTTGGTCAACAGAGAATCACTAGAGAAAGTATTGCCAGTTTCTTTACAAAAGAGCATTGACATCAAAATTTTCTCTTCCTGAAGAGAAATGTGAAATGGCATTTTGACACCTCAGCTTTGCTTAGATTTTGGGTAGTTTGTCTTTTCTTTCTTTGCTTAAAACATGAAATGTTTTGTGTATCTCTGGCTTTTTCTAACTGTGTAGTTAGTGCTCTGTGGTTAGTTCCAAGGATGCTTATCAGATGTCAGACTAGAAAAAGCGTTCACATAGGGAAGTTTAAACAGCAGCCTTGTGGAGATGGAATTTGCTTAGCTGGTACAAGATCAGCTGTGTCAGTCACTATGCTGCAGCTGACAGGGGACATCTGCTGGGGTAAACTACCAGGGTCTTCATGTGTTATATCTTGGCTACAGTCAGTATCTGTGGCTTGTTTAGGGGGCAGCTCAGCTGCACAGCCTGTAGACCAGCTGTAAGGGCTGTCCATGGCTTAGCAAGAGTTAATTAGCCAGCAGGGCTTCTAGGTCAGACACAGCATTTCCTAAGGATGTATTTTCATAATGAGCGTTTGAGAAAATCCTTTCAAAGGTGAGTGGGTAGTACTTTCTGATGGTGTCAATATGAAGAGTTTCTTAGAGGTTAAATAATATTGATTGGGTTCAGATGCTTCTGATTGCATGCAGCTTCTGACATGCCTTCTGCTTTCACCACACTGATTTATTGGGATGTGGTGACCAATGAAGTGATATCTGGGGCTTCTCTGTCCCCTTTGCTTTCCCAGCATGGGATGGGACAGTGGTTGAGGATATTTGCAGGGTTTTGGTTAAATGCCATTGTCCAAAAAGTTATGTACTCCCGATCAAAACATGTAGGTGTACAGTTTATCAACAGATATTGCTTGGAAGTGTCAGTTACTTTAAAGTGAGCAATTCATGTAAAATTTTATATATGTTACCCTTTTTTTTTTTCCTGCAGTTGAGGAACATATTCTACCTCTGTTTAGAGGACTGAAATGTTAATTAAATTGTTGCTTTATACTTGCCTTGGGGGGTGAAAGTGTATTTACTATCATTAGTATTTAGTTAGCATTATTCAGAGTTACAATAAGAAATTAAAGTGTAAATGCTATTGCATTTCTAATACAATTTTTTTTAAATTTAGTTCTTTTGCTTCTAACTTGGGCGCATTTTTAAAAATAATTTGTACCCATCTACTGTGTGAAAGAATAGTACTAGTCAGGAGCAGTTATGAGAACAAATTACTGATTTTTATATAGTAGGGATCTGATTTTCGCATAATTACGTAATACCAGAAACAGAGGTTCCAAAAAAAATAGTAAATTTTGGTCTAGTAATGGGAGTTGACAGTGTTTGCAGTAATAGTAGGGAAGTCTTGTATCCTAAAGGCACTGTATCCCTTGAAACTTCTTTTTGTACTCTTCAGCCCATGGACATCCCAAGTTTTAATGTGCAGAGTTGCTTGTGCATCCTTCTTAAGTGGTTGTGTTGCAGGTTCTGGGCAAAAACAACAAAGCAAATTTGAATTTATTGGCAAATTCACACTATCAGCTGTAACCTGGTGCTTATTGAGTTGTCTGTTTGCTCAGTTCTTCATTATGCTTAATTGCCAAGTTAAAATTAAGGGCTTAGTTCTTTGCTGGGTGACAGGCAGGATTGTGTGGTTCTGAGGCTGGGTTGACACACTATTGCAATGAAAATCTATAACAAACCTCCCTGAATTGCTGGAACTAGGAAAATATCATGTTTTGAGATGCTTCAGTTTTGTTTTTTTGGTTCTGGCTTTGATTTGCTACACAACCTCTGTGACTAATTAATTACCACACAGTTTGATTAATGAGTAGAAAAATGTTGTAAAGCTTCAGCTTATTTATGTCAATTGACAGGTCATTACAATTCAGCGTGGTTTAAACACATGTTACTGAGTAGAATTTTGTCTTTTGTTATTTGTGAAGTCAGTGTATTGGGAGTTGGCATATTTACTTCAGAAGCATTGTGCTGTGCAAAGCTGCAGCAGTAGGAAGGCAGGTAAGTCTGTCTCCTGTTTCTGGGGCTCCTCACAGAGACAGTCAGCAGTGACTGGCATACCCGTGTTTTGAATTCCATGCTGCTCAAGTGATAGTAGATAACTGCTTGTATCTCACTTGCCTCTTGTACAGCACATTTCCCACCTGCAACTCCAACTCATCTAGTAATCTTTTTAGCACTGGTCATGAGAGTTCTGCTTAACAAGCTTCTGGCTTTATTTTTATTATGTAGCTCTGCAGTGGATAGTCAACATGTATATTTAGCCCATATAATTTGGAAGGATAAATATATCAAGCAACAAAATTTGAACAAACAAACTTGTCATCTGGTTGTTCATGGGAAAGAGGCTCTAGCAATGTGGCACTTCCCACATTATTGCTATTGTTGGTTACAGAAGATTGGAATAAGCAGGGTTTGAACAGTTTTTGGAAAACTTCTAAAAATACACAATTTTTGTGTTACAAGCAGCTTTGTGGGCCTAGGTGTGCCAATCGCATTTTCACAACATTCTTTTTGGCTGGCAGAACTTAAAAACATGATTCTTCAGTGAAATGTCTCTTCTGTAACAAGTGCTATTTGAACTTTTAGGCTTGGAACAACACAAGATTCCTGTAGTGAAGATATGTATAGTACCTTGCTACAAAGGTATCATCAGCTGGAACAGGAAATGGGCCAAGTTGCTGAAGCATGGCTTGAATGCCAGAAAAGAATAGATGATTATGTTGATGAACAGGTAAGAGTCATGCAAACAGTCTCAAGACTGATTATGTAGGGAGAAGCATGCAGTCCATGCAGGACTGTGCCTTCAGTGAAGAATAATAATGTCTTGGGTATTTTTATCCAGGGCATTGAAGCAACAAAATGTAACTTTTTTCATTCATGTTAGTCATTCACAGTAGAAAAGCATTAACTTTCCAAGACTTAGTGGTGATTGCACAATGGCATTTTTAAATTGTTGAAGCAGATTGTTTGCTCTTGTTTAGAGATGGTCTTTGAACATTTTATAATTATGTTAGCCAGTAAATGAGCCACAAGAAATAAAAATAACCTATTCCACAAAACCCCCTAAGCTTTCAAAATGATAAGAGTGCTAAATGAAATCCAGAGGAAGTGGTAGCTTTTAAAAATTATGGCATGTGTCAGTGTGATGATGATCATTGTAAAGTTGTCAAAATGGGAATTGCAGCTTATCTCAATGCCTAAATATTTGGACCTCTGAAGCAGTCCTTTAATCAAGTGTATGATCTGATAGCTTATTTTTCTGAATTTGTGCTGTGTTTCAGAAAATAATCATGTTATTGTGCTGACTTCTACATTGCTGAGAGCTTAATTGTCAGAAAAATAGCTGTTTATTTTGCAAGTGGTTGTTTATACTCTTCAAAAATTTATCCTGTGGCTTTTGTCTCATGCTCAAAAAGCTCAATTTTTTTTAATACATCTTGCAAAAAGAGTGAAAATCTGCTTAATTCAATCTTAAGTGTTCTAGAAGAAAAATTTCTTGGAAATAACTGAAGATAGAGAATTCTATAGAACTTCCCTTCTATTTTGAAGTTTTATGAGTAATAGGAATATGGGGAACTAATTTGAGATTCTGTAATGCTATGTTGCTTCTTTAGATGACAAGCATACTTTAGTCTTATGATACACTGTAAATGTCCTTTACAAGTTGTTTCCTGTCTTGAAGATTTAAGTGAACTTTTACCATTAATTCCAGTGCCTTAACGATGGAGACAGGATATAACTAATTTTATTTTTAGAGTTTGCTCTATATTTGGGGACTGCATCTGTGAGCTTTGAGTTAAAAAGTTTTCTCTTGGTCTGGCTGCTTTTGTGCACCTTTATATTTGATTGCAGCTCAGTAAAATGTCATTATCTCACATTTTATGCTATTAGAAATCATCTTTCCCATGGGGTGAGGGTGTCATGGCTGTCTAATATTGCCTCTCTAGTAAGAAAGGAGTCCACTACCATCATTTAGCTATTTTTTTAAAATAACATTTCTGTGGAGTCACATTCATATTTGCTTTCTGACTGTTTGTTCTGCACCACTTGATAATCAGCTCTTAACTGACTTTTCTGTATTTCTTTATCAAGTGACCATGCAGCTGCCACAAGTCCCATCTTGTAGCATTTTTAAAATTTGCTCAGTGAAGCTTGTATCCTATGCAAACAGGCACTCTTCTCCCAGTTGGGGCAGTTGAATGTGATGACTGATTTCCTGATGACCAAAAGTACCTGCAAAGGTGGGGGAGGGGGGGCACATAGGGGAAACAATTGTAAAACTTAAACCATCAAATTTTAAAGAAGATACTGATATTTATATTGGTATTAATTTGTAGAAGAAAGATTTCACAGTCGTGCCTTAAACCTTGTGTTGGTGATAACCTGTGGTTATACTCTTTTGATCAAAACCACATTATTCAGTATAATCATCATACCTGAATTTGCAGTGATATTTTTGTCAACAAGATAGCAATGAGAAGGCCCTGCTAGTATAGAAAGTGTGGATCTTACCAGTAAATGTGTGCTCATCAGTTGCTTATTTCTTGGCTCAACAAAATTGTGAGGTTTTGTTGTAGCATTTGAAAGGTAAAAAAGCAAAGGAGGTTTAAGAATGGTTCTTATTTATGTATTGTGGAACTATACACAAAACAGGGCATCAGCAAAGGTAATTGATGAACACTCCACTACAATATGTTATGTTACTTGTTGGTAAAAAAAGAATAGCTCTTGCAAGCAATACAAATTAATTGTTTAAGATGGTGTAAGACAGCTGTGTCATGCACAGACATAACTTAATACTCTGCTGGGCCACGTGTGTATGCTGTGATAAAGTTTAGAATAAGGAATCATCTGTATAAGTGCCTGTATTAATCATATGTTAAATCTGAGGAAAATCTTTGGAATATCTTGAGTACAGGAGAGTGTTAAGTGTATGCAGCCTGTACATTCAGATACTGATTTCCTTACCAAACTTACACTGCATTTACCTGAGGAGGTCCTAGGTTATTTCAACAAGTAATGGCTACACAGTCAAATGTGCTTTGTGCCAAAGGGTGTTTCGTTTTGTTGGTTTTTTTTTTTCAACTGAAATGCTTTTGCTCGGGCAGAGCTTTTTGCTTGTCTTTCCATATTAATGTGTGATTTTTAATTTTTTTACACTCCTGGTCAACTTAATAGATAAAATAGCATAGGCTAGGCATAAATGGGTTTTTTTGTCTGTATGGTGGCTGTGTAGATAATTGAAGCAATTGGTATTTTTGTGTGCTGAGAGTTTGTGATAGGAGGAATTATTTTTATTGTAAAGAAAATTGATTCACATGTAGAATTTAGGAAGTCAAATGTGCAATTTACATTTGGTGCAGACTTTAAAATTTGGAAGTAACAAGCATCCTGTGATATATGTATGGACATCAGAGTTTTCACAGATGATTTAATGTTATATTTCTGTTCTGACCAGACTGCTGGCTTCGTTTCATGATTAAATCCATTTCACAATGGAAAACTACTTGTTCACCTGTCTGTCTTGCTTGTCTGATGGAGCTGAAATATTTCTTAGCCTCAAATAAATAGGGAGGAAGGAAGAGGGTAGTAGTGGCCCTCTCTTCTCCATTGGGCAGTGATAATAGTGTATTCAGTCCAGATGTACAAGACTGAAGTGTAAGTTTTTTCTTCTGACGGCATTTGGATTTATCTCTCACTCCCTAGGAGAGTTCGTGGGCATAATTCATGTGGTTTGTATTGCAGCTGCTTTGCTCTGGTGAAATAAATACTCACTGGGGAAAAGAAGGGAGGGAGAGAAGTGAGTTACTATTATTTATGGAATCAATAACTTTAGATACTTGTAGACATGGAGTATTGAAAAGACTGCAAAGGTGAAAGTAGGAAAACTTGAGTGTCAGCTCCTGTTCCCATTAGTGCTCAGGTACCAGGACTTAGCCCATGGTGTTTGCTGTGACAGTTTCTTGGCAGGCTTGAGTAGGCAGCTCCCAGTTAATGCACTGGCTGTTCTAAATGTCATTGTCTGGCGTTAAAAGTCTTCTCTTACAAAGTGCAGTGAATGGAGGTGGCTGACTGATGCTGAGGGTTCAGGTGTCAGGGCACCCAAACCAGTGACAGTTGCTGGCATTAAATATAGCTCAAGGGTTCTCAGGAGCTAATAGTCCATCCAGCATGAAATTTGATGTTGCTTGCCACAGGCTCTCCAGTACCTTTTAGTGTGTCTAAGAAATTGTATGAGTGATTTAAGAATATTTCATGGGTGCCCTTTTTTTCTTATTTTTTTAAACACATATGGATATGGTAAACTCATTTTTTTAGTGTTACTGTTATCTCACCGGAGCAAAGGAAATCCAAATCCACAGGGGTAACTAAAATGATGCTGGTAGCTTCAGAAATTAATTAGGCAAAATTTTCCCACTTAATACTGTTTCAGATCCCCTGCTTAAAAATTCATCTTCCTAAGTTAAATAATAATAGCAATAGTTTGCTTAGCTTAGTAGTGGGACTTTTAACTTTTTATCAAGTATGAATTTCTGCAGGCATGCTTTTGAAGATAAAAATAATGTTGCTAATGGTGGAACCTACTGGTCTTGGCTCACTAACCTAATTTATGAAGCAATTTCTTATATTCTATAAGCTGATATTTAGGTCAATTTTTAAGAACAACTGTAAAAGATAACCCCGGTAGTTGTTTTTCCTCACTGATGAAGTAATGCTGTTAAAATGTTTTAACGTACAACAGGAGGAGTTTTGTTCTTGCATTTTGTTGTGTTACAGTTCATGAAAGCTTTTGTGTCCCTCAGAGTCAATGTATTTACTAAATCAGAAAAATATCATTTGTTTACAAAAAGTTATGGACTCTTTGTACATTTATGGTGATATGATTTGAGAGACGAATAATTATAAAGTATTTTTGCAGCCTTAGATAAATCAAAGGGCATGAGGAACTTTGAGGAATAAATAGTGTTAGTCTAAGTCACTACTTTTGATTCTTTTGACTCTTTGGCTTATTAGTTCCACATGTAGTACTTCAGGGTTTACACTTGAGCCTGCATTGAGGCCTTGCCATAAGTCCAGTATCTCTAGATTTTAATGGATTGTAATGAATCTGAGATGTTGAGTATTTAATACCAATCACTGTTTATTAAAAATATTATGAAACTATTTAATGAAAATAAATATTAACATAAGGAGTAACAGTGGAAAAATCAGAGTGGAAAATACAAGAGAAAAATCATGTAAATTAATATAAAATATTTTGTTTAAATGACTCAAATTATTAGCATATAAAACACATTTCATATTGACTAAGTGTCTAAGTACTTGCAGAATATTATAGCTAAGCTAGGTTTAATGAAACAGGCCAGTTGACAACAAAGTAGGTTTTCTCTTGTTCTATCAATGAGCTTTCCTCAAATTCTGTTTTAGATGGCAATGAAAACAAAGCAGCGCATGCTAAAGGAAGACTGGGAATTTTTTAAACAGAGGCGTTTTATTGAAGAGCAGGTAGGATTTTTTTTTTATACCATTCTAAGTTATGCTAATGCTACACATATATTTATTTCTAAGATGCAAACGTGAGTGTGGTGTGTCATACTAGTTCTGTGTTCTAATTCTGCAACTATGCCAGGCATGAAATTTGATCAGCTAAAATACAGAAAAGTGAGATCCAAGAAGAGCAGGTAAAAGTATGTAATCTGATTTACTGGAAGGTAAAACATAAACACTGTGTCTTAGGACTGAATGCCAGGTGTTTAAAATCTTTGTACAAAAAAAGGGGAATTTTGGTTGCCTTAGAGTAGGAGCCAAAACAGCCAATACATTGAGTGTAGAGCTGTCTTGATCTACATGGTAGGGAATATTGTACTCAAGAGTTTAACATGCCTGTGTGTGTGCAGGAGTATGAGCCTCAGTATCAGGGCAGGTGATTCCACCTGCTGAGACTCCAGAGATAGCTCCTGCATCTGTTCTTTGAGGAAAGGGCTGAACAGAACTGTGTTCCTTTTTTTAAGCTGTAAGCAGAGAGGGGCCAGTAGAAGTTTCTACCTTATTATAAAACTGCTGTTTAAGACTCAGTACTCTTTTCTGCAGCCTAGAAGTGTTCAAGTGTGCATCATGCTTTCCATAAGAGTACAGTGGGCTTCGGCTAGAGTCAACTCTGGATGGAGAACCTCTCCGTTCCTGTACCAGTATGCAGAAAGAAACGCTAGTCATGAGCCAGAGAGAGTATGATAGTACATTTTAATAAACTTAAACTTAAGCTTAAATTGGCAATGTCTCAAAGCAGTCATCAGTAAGTACTTTTTCCCATAAGGAACATAAGCCTGTGTTAACCATGTCTTCAGAGCATCTGGTATACAGGTCTCCTCAGAGGACTTGAGGAAGAATCCTCTTTTTCTTTGATCCTAATTGGCCTTAAGTGAGCTGTAAGACCATGGCTGCTTAGGTAAGGATCAGGTCTGGGCATCTATAGAAGTGGGAGCTTAGGCACATCCTTGTTTAACCTAAGGCTTGTAGGTTTCTAATGAAATTAGGTGCTTTCAGGATTAGGCCTCTGCCAGGTGGAGATTATTTGGATTGTATTTTTTCACTAATGCAGTCAAGTCCTGTTTTGGGCAGCTACCTTTGACTTTATACCATTGCTGCTACCAAATTAGTCCGAATTTTTTTTTTTATTTGCAAGTTGAGGGTCAGTTTGCTTTCTCCATTTGCCAGCAGTGTCCTTTGTTGCATATCATGAAACAAGACAAAAGCTGCTCAAGTTCAAAATGCATCAGCAGAAATACCGTGCAAGATGTACATATGAATGAGTCAAGCAGTTGGACTTGTCCACTTTGCTATTTCATAGTAGAGACATACTTTATTTGAAGAGTATTGATGCCAGATGTTTGTTGTTTTAACTTTGGGCTTCCTTTTTGTGATCAAAATGCCAGATTCATGCAATGATTCTGAATTATTCTGCTTTTCAATTATTTTCCCCAAAGAACCCTTTTTGATTATGTAACTTGTCATTATGTGCCATTGAATTTTGATGGGAAGACTTGCACTACTAAAACACTGCCTTTACCATTTACTTCAGCTTAATAACAAGAAAGCACTATCTGGGGAGAACAACTTCACAGACACAATGAGACACATGCTGTCATCACGTTTGAGCATGCCTGACTGTCCCAACTGTAATTATAGAAGAAGGTGAGCTGATGTTTTTAGTATGAAATCATAATAAATCACTACTTTCCTGTTCAAGGAAAAAAGAAATACATTATTGGAACAAAGAATTGTGGTTATTTTAAATAAATGCTGGTTAAACAAGGTCATAAAAATCTGTAATTTCATTCTTGAACAGATGTACTTGTGATGACTGCAGCCTTTCACACATTTTAACGTGTGGCATCATGGATTCTCCCATAACGGATGATATCCACATTAACCAGTTACCACTACAAATTGATTCTGCTCCGGATTATTTATCTGAGATCCGCCCACCCAGTATGTCTTCAGCCAGTTCAGGATCGGGTTCCAGCTCACCTATCACAATTCAGCAACATCCCAGACTCATCCTTGCAGATAATGGTTCTGCACCAACTTTGTAAGTTCCATTTTCTGTTTTAAATTTTTATAGTGAATCGAACTTAGCCTGCCAATGTAATTTGCCTGCTTATCATTATATAATGCTACTTTTGATTCAGAAAATTATTTAATAATGGTAGTGTATTCAGCTGGCTAGAACTCCAGCTGTATGTTGTGCAAACATACATATGTTAAAAGAGATGCTGTCAAATTTCTGAAAATTTCTGAACATGCTGTATTGCTAGTGTTGCTAGAAGTTTTTGTAGTGTGTGCTTTTCCTGCTTTGCAATTACAAGGATATCAGATATGGATCTCCTTTAGAGCACTGGGTTAAAATGTCAGATTTTCCTAAACTAAGCAAGGAAACTGGCATTCCTTTCTTTCAAGGATTATCATTTCATATGAATTGCTTTAGTTTCTAAAAAAGCCTTTATTATATGGCTTTTAGGATTGTTGAGCCTGTGTTAATATGTCTTGCATCAAAAATTATTGTCCCTATCAGAAGTATCTGCCAGCCAATTTCTTATACTCTAATCAAAGTCATTATCAGATTTGAGATGTCAGTCTAATGGTGGACTTCCACCCCTTCATAATTCCAAAGAGTTTTAAAGCTCTTGGTGGGCTGGCTTTTTTACTTAGTATGGATACAGCTAACCAAGAGTCTCCTCTGTGATGTGATAAAGAAATACTTAAAAAACCCCCAACCTGAGTTACTTCTGGGATGGGAACACTGAAATAATCCAGTACCTTCTGTAGGTAGAGTCAAGGGAATTTGCTGTAGTGTTCCCTTATACACTGTGAACAAGGACAGTGCAGATGTGTGGGATGTTTCTGGTGACTGTCAGTCACTAAGTTCCATTTCCTCTAAACATTTATCTACTACCACCAGTGGTTTAATATTTCATTACAGAGCTGTAGTTTCTGAACCTATTCAAGGAGCACTTGAAAAGAGCTACATATTCTTAAATGTGTGCTTTGCCATTTTTATAAACTCTCACTAATTTTGGTGCTGAAATGTCAAAAATTGTTCAATTTGTCTCTTCAGAAACTAGTTCAGTTGAATCCAAGTAGTATTTACTGTAAGAAGCCTATTTTTAAGGAAATACCACTGCTACTTGGGGAAGTGCCATTTTATGTCTCATACTATCTGCTGTGTTTTGTTTCTTCATTGCACATTTGAAATATGCCTGATGGTACCATCATGTAATTAAATTTTGGCTCAGTATTTTATGGAATGCAACAAGATAAAAGTGCACAGTTTAAGAGTTCTGGATTATTGTAGCAACATGAACTAACCAATCTTTGCAACACTTCCCTGGAGTGAGTAATTAAACATGCACGTCCTTTTACTATCTGTCTGTAAGGCAAGAAAATTCCACTAAGTATTTTAGAGCAGATTCTGAAAAGCATGCAGATGTGGGGTTGTCTACAAACTAATTGCTATTAAGAGCTACTGTGATGTGTTCAGTTTGTCCGGTTTTATGTGTGACATTTAACATGTGGAAAAACTCAAATTTTGTATTGTGGGTTTTTCCACTTCGCAGTTTCTGTGAAGACATTGGCATAAAGCTTTTTTCATCAAATGAAAGGTCATCAATATCCTGGAATTACTAATTCCATAGATTTTTGATGAGAAAACAGTGTTTGAAAAATATTTTACCCAAAACCAATCAAGTTTCAATCGAGTTTGTCATTTAGACGTGTGACTGCTGCATTCAGGTTGTTTGATTTTGCTTGTTTGAAAAAGTAAATTCAGTTAAACAACTTGGAAGACCATCCATTGGCTCCTAATTTGAACATTTATACAAGGGATGCCCTCAACTTTATTTCATCTTGATATTCTAGCTGCTTTCACTGTAACTGAGCACTGTGATTTATCTAAGCCTCTTTTCCCCTCAGTGGTAGTGATGATGATGATGTTGCCCCATTATCAGCAAAATTTGCTGACATCTACCCACTGAATAATTATGATGATGCAGAGGTTGTAGCCAACATGAATGGAATCCACAGCGAGCTAAACGGCGGCGGCGAAAACATGGCATTGAAAGATGAGGTATAGCATTTACAGTGTCCTGGTTTCTTCTGGTTTTTGGATGTGCTCACTGGAGACATGCTTGTCCTTGTTAATGTCCCCATGTTAATGAGTTAATGTTGTCCAGTCTCCTCAGGTCAGCAGTACTAGCAGCAGTTCCTCAGAAGCAGATGATGAAGAAGCAGATGGGGAGAGCAGTGGTGAACCACCAGGGACTCAAAAGGAGGAAATGTCTCTAGGAAAAAGGACATTAAGGAAAGATGAAACAAAAATGGATAGTCCACCACCTTCTTACCCCAGTCAGCAGGTACAGTCATCTAAAAGCATCTTATAGTAGATTAATTTCTGAAATGTGGCTGTTGCATGAGAAGACATTTACATAGTCAATTTTTTAATTTAAAATATGAAGTTGTCAGTAGATACATGTGGCACCTAAAACAACTAATTGTTATATTGTCATGTCAAATAATCTTTTAGACAAAACCTGAAGTATGTTAGTTATATTGAAAGTTGCTTCAGGAAAAGGGGAAGAGCCTATTTCTACCTGTATGAATAAGAAACATAAACTATCAAGCATTTCTGTTTGGAAGATCAATCTGGCCTTTGCTGAAAATGAGTGTTATGTTATTTGAAATTCATTAGGGTGGAGAGTGGATGTTATGAATACGTAGTTAACACATTTCTTTCATATTCTCTTTGAGGATTATCTTTCCCTATGTAAACCCTGTGTATTTAAATCAGTTGCATGACTTAACGTCATGGGTCTTGGGATGTTTGTTTGTTTGTTTTTTAATGGTTTAAGATTATGAAGCTCTTGGCTGTGAGGTCATCAAACAACCTACAGAACCACCCCTAGACTATCTTCTCTGCTAGTAGGGGTGTTTGGTTTAACAACTGAGCACTAAAGCAAAGTATCCAATGGATTTGTCTTTGTAACCATGTGCATTTCACTCTGGGTTACCCTGCAGCTACAAAACAGGTCCACAGATTTGAGGGAGACTGTCACTTTTATTTCTTCTTACTGCACAAGAGAGCCCATATTGGTGCACCTTTGAGAGCTTAGACAACAAGTATCTCCCAGCAGATGTTATCCTCTGGTTAGGATATTTTAGGACCTTCCACTGGAAGTATTTTCTAATATGTTAAGAGTATTAAACTACTTTTCTTTCAGCAAGTATGTCGAGGATTTTTTCTATGTATGGCTGACCAATGCCATAAAAATTGCATAGGGTGAGACCTCTGTCAGACTAGTTTGAAACTGGTGAAGAGATTCGGTATTTGTTGTGGAAAATCAAATGAGATTATGTAAGTCTGCTTGCCTGAGGGAAGCCAACTAGAATGCTAGATAAAAATATAGATTTAGCCTTTCTCTTTTTTTTTTTTTCTTTTCTTTGACAAATAAGAATATTATCAGAATGACTCTGAGGAACTCTTAATGGCTTTTTTTTCTTCAGTCTGATCTTGTAATCAGAGCAGAGTTGTGTAGTGTATTTAAGTGATGGATTTCACTGGTACATATCATGTGAATTTGAGATTTTTTTGGCATTACCTCTTGAATTTGCTAATTTACCCAGTATCTCTGTTTCTCTTGGATTCCTTTTCAGTACCCAGTTTGTCAGAACTGGGTTTTGAGTCTCATCAGTTTGTTTGAAATACTTTTCCCATTTTCATTTATTAGTAGATAAGTGTTGATTTCTGGATAGTACTATTTTTTTTGTTATAAAGTTAAGGGTTTTTTTGTTTTTTTAATACACAAAATTAATTCAGTCATTGTATTTGGTTTATGAAATCTGTTATTTGTTAAAATACACCTTCTGCTATAGGCTGTATTGCTTTTAAGTGATAATGATGAGTTACTTGTTTCTGAGAGGAAGGGGTATTTAAGAAGAGCATCACCTGTCAGTTCTTCTCTAGAAAGCTAATACTTAATGTTACATTTTTGGAAAAATGTGAACTACCACATTGGTGGGGAAAAAGGAGAAATTGGCAAGTAGTCTTGGTATTGCTGCTGGTAAAATTATCTACCAGTGAAATGTCAGGTGACAGTGGCAGGAAACAGTTATGAGCTGAAAGGGAAATAGAGCTGCTCTTTCCTGGCTGCTTTTCTTCTAAAGTCTTGAGTTCTTTTGAGACAACAGAGGCTGATACTTTGAGATCAGTACAAGTTCCTGAAGTGTGGATTTTTCATGATTGGTGTGATTGTGAAATTTTTGAGAATTTGTGAGAAATGTCAGCCTCACACATTTACAGTGCAGTTGAGTTTGGAAGGGGCTTGTGCAGATAATCCAGACCAACCTTCTTGGTCAAAGCAAGATCATCTAGAGAAACTTGATCAGCTCAGTGTCCAGTTGGGTTTTGAGTACCACCATGAGTGGAGGCTCTAGAACTGTGTAGGTGCTATGTTCCAGTGTTCAGCCACTCTCATTGATGAGCGGTTTGAGGGGAATTTCCTGTATTTCAGTCTGTGTCCATTTCCTCTGATCCTTTCATGGGATAGCACTGAGAGGAACCTGGTGCTGTTCTCTCTGTTCCTCCCTTCCCCACCCAGTCAGGGAAGACACACTGGTGAGATCCCACTGAGTCTCTGTTGAGGCTGAACAGTCCTAGTGCTCTCATTTGCTGCTTGACAGATGCTCCCATCCTTGTGGTCCTTCAGTGGTCTGACAGCAGTGTCCCCATGTGTCATACTGGGGATCCTGGAACTGACCCTGGCACTGGTCTCACCAGTGCTTGCTGTTTGTGCTCTGCCTAATGCAGCTGAGGACTGCTTCTGATTTTATCAGCTAATCAACTCTTAGCACTACTTCCTACACCTATTTTTTTCCATATGCTTGGAAAATTGTGGAAAATACTAATCTAGTTCATTTTTTTCTTTTTATACTGGGGTAGTTGCCTAGTAATGATCAAATGTTGTCAAGGTTTGTATCAGTATTTTGTTTGTTGTCACTGAAAGTGGACATTAAATCTCTGTATGGTATGAAATCTCTCAGTTTTTAGGGTATTCTTCTAAGTAAGAGATTATTCACTAGTGCTTTTGCTTCACTATGAGGCCTTTCTATTGGTACTAGAAAAAACTTCTGTGGATGCTCTGAAAATATTAATTGATGTATGCAAAATGAAATAATACTACTGATTACTAAGATTTTATGCATGTTGAGTAGATTGAATTGTTTAATGGGTTTTGTTGGGGTTTTTATAGGCTGACCAAGGTCCAAATGCTTGTGAATGTCACGTTTGCAAACAAGAAGCCTCAGGACTAACAGTCTCTGCACTTGCAACTGGACGCCTGCCTGCTGGGCACCAATTTATGAATCCTGAAAAACCTGCACATCCTGCACTTCATCTTTATCCTCACATCCATGGACATATACCATTGCATACGATTCCTCATCTGCCTCGTCCACTTATCCATCCCACCTTGTACACTGCTTCTCCCTTCACACACAATAAGGTAAGCCTGATGGATGCATCTCCATCCATGGAAAAATTCTGTACAACTGTATAAACCAGCATGACTGAGTGTCAGTGAAACAATAAGAAGTTGCTTTAAATCGTGGTTTGGTTATAATACTCCTTTTGCAGGGAATGGTGAGGGGCAGGGAGTAAGACAAATTCAGAACTGCTGGAAGGTTCGTACAGAATGACTGAGGGTATTTTTTTGTCAGGAAGACTGATAATGTCTCACTGTGATTAGAAAGCATATTGAATCAAATGAGTCTTGCATGCTGGAAGCAGTGATGGGACTTCAGTCAGTGTAAGAGAACTATTACATCTTCATTTCATATATATCAGAAAGATTTAGTATTTCATTTTGGCAATAATATTCTGCGATTTGTAGTTAAAATTTTTGTGGATTCTTCTCTTTTTTTTTTTGGTTGGAGCTCGTTGGGTTTTTTTGAGAAAACAGAGACATAGAAGTCTTAGTTCATATTTGTAAGGGGTTTTTTGTCCTTTAAGAGAACTTGCATTTCTGCAGGCTCTGCAAAATTCTTTTGACCTTAAACCTGCAAGTAGTAAACAAGAGAAAGGTATGGAACAAAAATTGGGACCAAGTGACAGCTTTTCAGAAATATGAGTCTAAACCAAGCATTCCTATTAATGGGGATGTTATTTCACATGTGTTTATGTGTTTAAAGCAGCTGAGCTGTGGGTGCTGCTGAGGGGCAAAGCCTTTGTCATTAGGTACATCTTTGTCATCTCTTGTCTGATCCAGTGATCAAGGTTGCAAGGAGAGTAGAATAATCCACCAAGATGACTCTTACTTGCTCTTTTTGTCCTTCTTGACATCTACTTTGGGTTTTCCTGTCTTGGGTGTCTCTTCCTTACTTCTGCTCCGTAGCTGCAATGTGCCAGCAGCAACCCATTGCTGTTGTTTCAAAACCATATTGTTTCTTTGCACCCATGTATACAAATTTTCTTCAATGCAGGTTATTCCAGCCTCTCCCCCGTTCACCATTAGGCAGATAATGAAAATCCTTTTTTATAAAAAAGAGAGACTAGGTATATAAGCAGTTTGTTTGCCCATGAGTTTCATGTCTGAAATGTCATTGGACTCAACTGATAACTTTAATATCTCATCTACTTCTGCATAGCTTTTAATTTGCATCAAATCTATTATAAAAAGAGAACAAACCTGCTTTTCCTTGGCTTTTTTAAAGGTGGCAGTAATTGAATATAATGTTTATGTTGCATGAGGTCTCCGGGAAAAAGGTTATTTTAGAATGTGTATAAACAATTTCATCCAGAAGAAATGGGGTGAGCCCGAACAACGTGTCTTTAGAAAACAAGAAAAAGTGTGTGCTTCCTTCCCCCCCAACCCCGAGTTGGTTCTTAAAAGGAAAGGGTGTATTCTTTGCCTGTTAATTTTAAGTTAGGAGCCACCTGAAAATGAAAAAAGGAAGAAAATAACCAACTTTTTGTTTTATGTGTTTTATTTCTTTTTCTCTTGCCCTTATTTCCACTGTTGTCTTCTGTGGTAATAATTGTCACGTCAAAGAAGATTGGTTTGTTTAGGCAGCTTATGCTTTGAAAGGTAGTGATTCCTAACAAGTTCTAAATTCATGCAAATACTGCTTTTAATTATATATTAACACAACTGTTTTTTGAGATTTGAATGGTTTTTGTTCATCAGTTAGTTGATTCTAAAAGCAATGCTTTGTGAGTGTAAAATATATACATGTATATACAATCCGCAATATATGCGACAATTATCAAGGAATTAGTCTTTTTATCATTCTGGGAAATCGTGTCTATTATGCTTTTGATAATGCTTTTCCTGGTTAAAACACTATGATTTGAATATTGCTGTTGGAGTGACTGTGTAAGCAAACAGAATATTAATGGAGAAAATACTCTGTTTTTGTTGTAGGCATTACCACCAGCCCCAGTTCAGAACCATACAAACAAGCATCAAGTATTCAATGCATCTCTCCAAGATCATATTTATCCAAGCTGTTTTGGAAGCACTCCAGATTGGAATAGCTCTAAATTTATAAGTCTTTGGGGTTCAGAGGTGATGAATGACAAGAACTGGAATCCTGCTACATTTTTGCCTGACACAATTCCTGGTGAGGGTTTGTTACTACTTCACACTGACTAGTTAAAAGCTTTATGTTTTATGTTTCTTTTCAGGAATGGTGGGTTTTATCGCCATGGTTTTATAAGATGGGATTCTGGCAGATTTGCTGCCACTTCTACTTCACTTGGGCTGAAAATTGAAAAATAAATTCTTACCTCCTGGGGAAAAGATGCTGAAGGCAAACAAATAGCATGCTGGTTTTCAGCTGTGGTCATTGTAGAGTTATGTTTGTCTTCAGAAGTTTAATATTGTAAAGAAATGGCAAGTAAAGGAAAACTTAAATAACTTTTAAACTTCTCCACAAAACCCTGCCTTATTTTTACAGGGTAGTAAGAGCACTAGTAATGAGGCAGTGTGTCCTGTTTCTTACAATGCACACAGATAACTGCATTATCATTCAGAAAGACAGAGGCATAAATCTAGAAAACGATTAATTTAAGCCAGGAAGCATTTGCAAATCCTAATGGTTAAAGTGAAAGAGAAAAAAAGAAAATTAGAGAGAGAGAAATCTTTCCATTCACATCCTAGCAAATACTAAAAAGCCTTCTTTTTTTATTCGACTTATATAAAAAAGAAGTCTTGGGGGGTTTGTGTGTTGGCTTTCTTTTTCAGACTCATCTGCTGCTAAGTTGTTCAGGCTACTACAACAGTACTTAAAAAGAAAGGCATTAAAAATGTCCTGAAAACTTCCCCAGTAGGACAGCTCATCCCTTTACAAATGTAGTTGTGGGTAGCTGTTCCAACAGATGGTTGGTGGCAGACTCATCTGTGAGATCTATCACAAAGGTGTTTCTGTTAACTGGAATTTCAAATAAATAAATAAATAAATGGTTTATCATTTTGTATATATAAAAGGATATGTTGTTCCATCTTATTTTTTTGTGGCCTACCTGGATTTCAGATAGTGGAGATCCTATATTTAGCATGTAAAACGTTGTCCAATTGAAATTTTTTAATTATAAATGGATGAAGGTATCTGTAACACATTTGCTACTTGTTAACACATATAGTAACATTCTCAGAGTTCTCTCTTGAGGGTTTATGATTCTGCTCTGAGACTTCCAGCACATTTTGTTACAGCTACATTATTTGGGAGGATGGAGAGGAAAAGGAGAGGATTCCCTTCACTAATCCTACTAATGCAGCATTAACAATATATCCTGTGTCTACATCTGAATTATTGAATGTGTAATTCTAGACTCTATAAAGACACTCCAGTAATTATGTGATTCTTAATTACTCTGTGTGTTTCAATTGAAGGGAGTGATATATTAGCACCAGCACTCTCAGAAATAAGACCCGAAGCACTTCCTACTACATCTAGCAATGAAACAACAGCAGTTACTGACAGCAAAGAGAAAAAAAATGCTGCGAAGAAGAAATGTCTGTACAATTTCCAGGATGCCTTTATGGAAGCTAATAAAGTTGTCATGGCAACCTCTTCTGCCACTTCTTCTGTCTCCTGCACAGCAACTACAGTGCAGTCAAGCAGCAACCAGTTCAAAGTATCATCCAAGAGACCTTCATCAATAGGTAAGGATTTGTAACTCACATACAGCTTCAGTAACTGGCTCAAGTACGTTTAGCTAACCATAAGGATTTATGTAAGTGTTAAATGTAGAATATTACAAGTCTTGATTTTTCTTAATTTCTGTTATTACTCTTGAATTAATCTCTGTACTTCTGGATTGAAGAACTTTGTGAAAGACCTTGATGTTAGGGTTTGAAACTGGTAATACAAAGGAGTTTAAATACAGCTATTTATATAGAAGCTGAGGATAAAAAGTACTTTATATGATTTTATGGATGGTTTATGGGGACTTAATAATTATTTTTTACTGTAAGTGGTTTCTTTTTTCCCCCAATTTAGGTGAAGTGTTCCACAATATTAATAAAGAGGACCACAGACATTCTGCACCAGTTGCACCACGAAATAGTCCTACCAGTTTAGCATCCCTTCCTTCACTGTCTCCTGCAGCACTGTCTCCAGCCTCCACACCGCATCTTCCAAATCTTGCTGCTCCTTCATTCCCCAAAACTGCTGCAACAGCCCCTGGATTTGTGGATCCTCATTCAGGTCTTTGTCCTACTACAGTTGCACCTCCTACTTCAACCACAGACAGCTCTGTAAGTGCCCCACCAAGTGTCTGCAGGTAAGTTTGTTGTTATTCTTGCCATTCCCTTTTACAGTGGAAACAAAATGAAAATAGGTAACCTCTTCTCCTTTGCCACTGGTTGTAGTGTGAAAGCTGTGTTTGTGTTCAGCAAATGGGACCAAGTGCAGATATTTAGTGTGTAACTTGGTGTGAGACTTCACCAACATGATTTAATTTTGAACTCCAGTTACTGAATTTAGAGGCTTGAAAGCAGATGTTTGCTCACTTTTAGAAATGTTACCTGGGATATACAAGTCAGAGTGTTCTTTCTTACTCTGATTACTGGTTAATGATTGCTGCTGCTGAGACACAAACCTCTTGTGTAACTTACCTGTTTTCTGTCATCTTGGCATTACGTGGCAAGCAGGAAGGAAAGCTGTGAAAACTTACTCTGTAATTTAGCTCAAAATATAAAGAGATCCTGAAACCTGCCACATAGTGACACATTTTCCTGGCTACACTTAAGACGTCTTAGATATCAGTCCTACCCTTTATAAAGTGGTTTTAGTTTGGAAGGATTTTGTGGTTTCTGAAGGTTTTCAAAGGTCTTGGAGCCGGGAAGGACTTTGGTGGGGTTGTCTTCTGGTCATTTTATGTACTGTGGCAGGCTGACAATGGTGCCAGCCCTTTGATGTGTCTGAAGGGTGGAGACATAACAGAAAAGCAGTTGAGTCATTGCTCTAAGCTCTCTGTGACCTGTAGGACTGTGATCATGGATGCTATGAATGTAGTCTCCTGGCTGCTGTAAGTTTTCAGAAGATGTTGTGAGATTTAGGTAGATTTGGTAAATGCTTCTAAAAGTGCCCTTATTTCTGTTATCAACGGGTTTTATTGATGATATCTCAAGATAAGTGACTGTTCTTTCATACTTGAGAAATTACTGCCATTTTGTAAAGAGTTTTTCTTACCTAGTGCAGGGACATAATTGAATACGGACACAGTAGAAATCCAACTTTTTATCATAGTTTCCAGGTGCTAACATGGTATTTTTAGTTTGTAAAAAAAAAAAAAAAACAAAAACCTTAACTGGCAGACACAGAAGCAGTGATTGCATTCTGGGGAGGGAGAGTGAGGTTAGAAGGAAAATTTATACATATTCTGTAGATAAGTCAGACTGTTTTCACCTTTAACATTAGAACAAAGAAATACTAATGAGAGACAAGAGAGGGGATTTTTTAAATACTACTTTCTTTCAAAGCAGAATCACCTCAGTTTTAGAAGACCTGGGCAGTAGAAATGGTGTCTGCACAGTTATACAGAGCTCTGGGGGAGTCAAATAACATGTGCCTGCTTATTAAGGAGATGTGCTAGTATTTCCCCTTCAAAATAAAGTTGCAGACAGGGTAATGGGAACTTTTAGGCTTTAGCTGACCTTGGATTTTTTTTTAAGCCAAGAGCTTGAAAATCTAAGACCAGGAGATTTGCAACTGCATTTGAAACCTTGATGCTACAAGTGAGATGGGCAGCAGTTTCAAAACTACTCCATTTTAAAAAGCTAGTCACTTCTTCTAAAATACTTTACCTGTTTAAAGCCAGGAAGAACAATTACAAAACTCACTCTCTAGTCTGCTTGTTCAGGGAGTAATTCCATTAGTTTTTTAGAGATCACTTTCCTGTGTATCATTTTATCCTAATACTTGGTTTTAAATGTCTCCATTTGCAGGCTAGTGAATGAAAGCTTTAGAATTTGATGAATCACTAGTGGCTGCTTGAGATCCATTGCTCCTGGTAGAGGCAGGACATGTATATATTTCTTTAAAAAAATTATTATATATAATAATATTATATACCTTATTTATTATCATTAAGATTTTATAAGTTTTTTTTTTTTAATTTAACATAGTGATCCTGATTGTGAGGGCCATCGCTGTGAGAACAGTAACACGTATGATCATCAGCAGTATGATGGAGAGGAGAGCCAGGATGAAGATAGCTGTTCAGAGCATAGCTCCAGTACCTCAACTTCCACAAATCAGAAGGAAGGAAAATACTGTGACTGCTGTTACTGTGAGTTCTTCGGCCATGGAGGAGTAAGTTTTTGTAATTTAAATGCTTTTGTTTGCTTTTTTGTCACTTACTCATCATCGGTTGCATGTGATTTATCAGATTGCATCTTAGGGGATGGCACTGGAACTCACTCAAGAAGTTGTAAAAGGAGTTAAAAAGTAATTTTCCTCTTTGAAATGAAGGATTGAAATAAACCTTTCCAGTTCAAAGCATTTAAGAGCAATAAAACTGACTAAAATTTAGGAGGCAACTGACTTGGATAATAGATGCCATGTTTGACTGAAACTGCAAACAGGGGAATTGAGCCATTTAAATAACTTTACGAAATTCATTCATGCCTTTGTAGTACTGTAGTTAAAATTAATGTGGTGAGGCTGGGTAAAAGTATGCTTTATATAGGGTATTAGTTTGAATCTTTACAGCAATTTATCAACTAGTCCACAATGTGTAAGAATAGCAATCCTCAAAGTATTCACTTCAATACAATTTTTTAAAGGGAGAAAAAAAGAAAAAACTCTAGATTCTTAGCTAAAATAGAACACATTAATTTTTTCTTAACTTGTAAACTTATGTATGGCCTGTTTTATACTGGTACAATTTGAGTCACTGGCATTTTTCCTATTTGAAGTAAAAGCTCGGTTTATTTGCCACGTATTTGATCAGGTCAGTTTCATCTTAGTTCTTCAAGTGAATTAAAAGCCCCTGTGGCCTAAAGGGGCCAGGGAGGGGATCCCATTTCTCCTTGCATGTTCCCACCATGTCCATGCTTGATTTGTGCTTGACTGCACAGTAAGTTACTCATTTGAAGTGGCCAGATTTTTAAGTTAATAGGCTTTGTTTTGCTGGTTTAGTGAGTTGAACTGAAGTAGTTGCCAACAGATGGGCAGCAGGTCTGGTAACAGGAGCAGAGAGGGTAAAGCTGTCACAGAATGACAGACTCACATCTGACTCGAAGGAAGTCAAGCAGGAAAAGAGAACTTTATTTACATTACATGTCTATTTATAGAATTGCAGCTATGATCATGGATTGGACAGTGATGGTAAGACCTCTTCACTCCATTAGCTCATCACATGTCCCTCAATTCTCTCTTCCTCCAAGGAGGAATGCAAAACCAGAATATTCACCAGAAAGAGTGTGAGAAAGTGCAAAAGAATTCCATCAACATCAGAAGGCCAGAACACAGGTGCAACATAAAGCATCGACAGGGGGAGAAGCAATGAGAAGTTGAGAGGCAGGAGCAGCAGTTGGGAATACAGATGTGGAACATGATGCAAGGATTCCACTTGCAGCAGTGTTGTTATTGATGGGACTCTGTTGGAGGGTATATTGGCAGGTTTCTGTGCAGGATAGTCAGCCCTTAACAGGTACAGCCCAGAGTCTTGTGTAGCTCAACCTCTGAAATAGATTTCACAGGAAATAAAAACAGAGCCAGTGTCTGCTCCTTTGAAATTTCCAAGCACAGCATACCAATCACATGAGAATATGGAAATAAAAGTCTTTTTTTCTTGCTTTTAGAGGTTTCTTGTTGTCTTCTCACTCATGCCATCTTCCTCAAGATAGCTGTTCTTTCAGTTGTAAAATATAGTTCAGAAGCCAGCACCAAGTCTGGCAGGTCTCTTGCCTGTTAAATACACTTTAAGTTCACATACAAACAATGAGTTTGATAGTCAGGTTTGGACCTCCCATGTTATTTGAAGGGAGAGTATTTTGAAATTTCAAAATCTCAAAAGCATTAAGTCACTGACATATTTTTATTTAGTTACTCAATTTTTGTTGTGTGTCATTCAGCCTCCAGCTGCACCAACCAGTAGGAATTATGCAGAGATGCGAGAAAAGCTTCGTTTACGTTTAACAAAAAGGAAAGAGGAGCAGCCGAAAAAACCAGATCAGATCTCTGAAAGGGAAAGTGTTGTTGACCATCGAAAGGTGGAAGACTTGCTACAGTTTATAAACAGCTCTGAAACCAAACCAGTAAGCAGTTCTCGTGCAGCCAAGCGAGCCAGGCATAAGCAAAGAAAGGTAAGATGTAAAAGTATGTTTATCCTAGACCTCACACTTTTGAATCTGTGCACTCCCCTTAAGTATGCCACTGTCACTGTACAGTGATTTATCCTCATGCTGTAATTGTTTTTTGTGTAGTTTGTGGTACACTGCCAGTTTGTTTTTATGCAACTGGCTTACTTGTTTTGGTGCTACCTGAGGAGTTACGTACTAAACTGGGAGGATTCCTCAAAATGCCATTGTCATGTGTTTTGGTGCAAGTCAGCTTTATATTGGAATTTCCCACACTTCAGAAGGTTATTTCTGAGTATCAGAAATGTTACAAATGTTACTGTTTTGTAGCATTGACATTTAAAAGCGGGGGAAGTTGTGAAGTCGGTGTTTCTGTACTGGGATAGTGGCTTTGATAAAGTATCGCTGTAGGAAACCAGGAAACATAGGTCAGTGCTTTTATGAGAGAGGAAGAGTTATGATTTGGTATTTTTAGGATAATTGCACTGAACATCTTGCTGGTCCTGATTGACAGATGTTAGGTGATTTTCCTTGTGATGACACAAAGGCTTATCCCAAGCTGGAGTGGCAAGCTGCAGGGAGGCGGCAGGGAAGAAGAAATTACAGGTTGCTTTCAAATGAAAATTGGCAAAAAAGATTTCTAAAAAACTCCAATGTGCAGCAGTGAAATTATTTTTTTGGAAACAGTATTTGCTGAGGATAATATAGAGGAAATACGAAAGAGGAATAACAGAGGAAATAGGCTTTTCTTGTAAGTTGGGACAGGCAGGAAACCTTTTCTTAGAGCAATTCAAGTATCAGCCATAAGTATAAATGAATATTTTTGATTTTGGGTAAGTGTGTTATGTGATCACACTGCAAATATTTTCTTGTTTGTGAATTTTCTTCTGGCACTACTTCTGCATTCTTTAAATGCTTCCATGGGTTTGGAAGACCTAATGTTCACAAGTTGAATTCTATGTGTTCATGTTGCAGCTTTGTTCAGCATATTGATGGTTTAGTGGATTATTTATAAATAAAATTAACTTTGTAAAATTTGCAGTGCTAAATTCACTTTGTTCTTACAGTGCAGTTTGATCATAAGAAGTGGAAAATTCCCACAGGATCATTCTCATGAGTAATTCTCATTTTTTGAATGATTTCTGTAACTGTGAAAAAGTAATGCCATACAGACGCCTCTAAATGTGCAGGAAAATAAATGGTCAGGGTTGTTCTCATTGTATGACTGTTTCATTTTGCTAATGATGCAAGATCAATGCTGGACAGCAAAGTTTAGGCATTGGCAGTAATGGCTAGCAAAATCCCTTATGTCTTTGTTTTGGTTAATGAACTAATGGCTGACAATGGAAAACTGCCATCCTTAGAATTTTTGACAACTTTTAATATAACTATTATTTGCTTAGTGTTTTGGTGCAGAATGTTTTTAATTATTTTTCTTCCTAACATTACTGGTCTCTGAAACAGAGCAGCTCTGCTACCATAGCAAGAGAACAGGTAAAGGCAAATTTGAGTTACCTTAGAAACACATGCAGTCTTTGAGAAGAAAGCTGAATGTTTTGTGGCTATAGAAAACTTTGACATGAAGTTAGGCTTAGCAGTAGGGAAGAAAAAAATCAACAGTTGATATTAAAAAGTCAAATGAGTTACAGAAACATAGAAAATGTGAATAGAGAAAGGATTGTAGTGTATTTTAAACGGCAGCCTTTGTATACTTATTTGCTTGCTCTGCCAACTTACAGATGAAGTATGTTCATATGTTCACATCCTAGGATTTATAATGTTCTTAAAGAAAAGTAGTATTAATCCCTGAAGCTCTAATTTCCAAAATATTTGTCACTTTCAATAAACCTGTTGTTATTTTGCAGCTTGAAGAGAAAGCTCGACTTGAAGCTGAAGCCAGGGAGAGGGAGCATCACCAGTTGCTGGAGGAGCAGAGGCGGCGTGAGGAAGAGGAAGAAGAGAGACTGAAACAGGAATTACAACGGCTCCAAGAGCTTCAGCAGTTGCGGGCTGTAAAGAAAAAGAAGAAAGAGAGAACAAGTAAGGACTGTCCAAAGGCAGATCTGCTCACTAGGAACTGCCAGGCAGTGAAGGAACCTGTCCCAAATGCACCTGAAGACATTCAGAATGGTACCCTTGAGCAATCAGAAAAGATGGAAACCTCAGCTGGTTCACTGTCAAGGCATGTGAATCACACAGAACAGAGGCCAGTTCTAGAGACGGGCTGTGAACTGTCCAATCCTGTCAACACTAGAGACTCGAAGCTGCTTTATCAGAAAGAGGGCAGTGTAAAGCAGCATGAGCCCCTCTCTTTTCTGCTTGATATTATGCATCAACATAAAGAAGGAAACAGCAAGCAGAAACTAAAACAGATGAACAAACAATGTGTTGAACAAGTGAAAAAGCCTGTTGAAGCCCCCAAAGCAGCTGAGATTCAAACTAAAACCAGAAACCAAATAGAATCCAAAGCAAAAGCAGCAGAGCTCCCAACACTTGCAGAACCTAAAAAAGATGAGAAGAAATTAAACAATAACAACAAAAAGCAGTTGAACCATGTAAAGGAAGAGAAAGCACCCGTAACAAGTGAATCCCCGTCACCAAGTGAACAGCAGCAAAATAATAAGCTAATACTTGCAGATTCTCCTCAACCAAAAGGCAAGAACAAGAAAAACAAGAAGAAAAAAGGAGACAAAGTCAACAATTCCATTGGTAAGTGTGTAAGAAAGTTGAAGAACTTGGGTTATTTTCTCTTCTTACTATTTAATTCCAGATGTCTGACATATTTATCTTCAGGCATTCCTGCCATTGCAAATCAGAGAAACTGAAAAACTGGTGTCAAGAAAACTCAAGTCATCAGAATTGCAACAATTAAGAGATGGATAGCGTTTTAGTAAAAAAGTATAGGATGCTTTCAAAAACAAATGAGTAAGCATGTGCTCTAGGTTTTGTAGGGGGTTTGTCCATTAGGCTTTCCAGGAGACAGGCTTTCTTTTTTTGCTTAAAATAAATATATTGTTTAATTCAATACTATGTTGAAATGCGTTTTGCATTTCTTTAAAAGCAAGATTGTTTTTCATAGCATTATGAGTATAGTATGAAGTTGGTCTTACTCTTTAGGCAAGGGAAATAAGGGGATTCTGCAGTCAAAGACTGGCCATTTATGCATAAATATGCATGGAAATAGTTCCTTTCTTATATTAATTACATCAACAGGTAAGTGAATGAATACAGAAACTAATTTACAATTTTTTATTTGGTAGAGTGAAAAGTTGTAGAGGGATGTTAATTAGTTGATTAAGTTGAGTTTGTTCTCCATATTCATTCTAGTAAACAGGGGTTTTTTTTATTTCTCAGAAATAATACAACTGTAGAAGATTAAGTGAAGCAAGTTGCACTTCAATAATTTTATTTCCAACTTAGTTTTTTTGTTTGCCTGAACACGTCCAACACCTAATACCAGAGCTGAAAGCGCACACAGGTCTGGCCCATTGGCTTTGACAGCACAATAGTCAAACTGCTGTTCTTGGGCACCTCTTTATTCCTGCACCTCTTTGGTCCCTACTGGGATACTAGTTGAGGTGGCAGTTTTATGGTATGGATATCTGTCTGCTCAGAGCACCCTGTCATTCCCCACCTGGTAGCTGAGTGGTCATGTTGCATAAATTCAGTGTACACCAGTTCTCACTGCTGTTCTGACTGGTAGGCACAGCCAGACAGGAGATCTTCATGCCTTGGCAGTCTCTACCAGTGCTTTAGAGTACTTATATTTGTTAAGCTTTGTTACAGAAATGTAAAGCTAATTCCTGGTTGCAGGAAGCGCTAGCGGATTTTTTAGTGATTTCATGGTTGGATTGGGTCAGCCCACTGTCTTTGTTTTTAAATCTGATACCTAATATTTCCATTCTATGTCAGTTGAGCAGCAATAGAGTATGGAACCATTTTCTCTGACACCTTAGCTTGTGCATACTCTGTGGTGGTATGTTTGGGTTTTGGCTCTTTTAATTTATCGAGAAGAATGTACTCAGTGATTGGAGTAAGACAGAACTCCAGAACTGGGATCAGAAAGAGAAGACTGGAGACATTTGAAGGAGAAAATATGGAAGAGGGTGTTTATTGTAGAATGCAGGTACCTTCCTGAATCTTGTCGTCCTCCCTGCCCCCACTATTCTTTTTCCTCTTACTTAAGTCAAGTGTACTTACAGTCTCCAAAAGTTAATGTTTAAATGTGAAAAAATACAGGTACATGTTTCTGAATTTGTCAAGAAAAAATTGTGCTGTGCTCTGTAGACTTGGGACTGGATTTTTTCTTTAAGTAGTTCTGACTTGAGAGCTACAAGAAAGATACTGTAATACCCGATTTTTCATGTAATTATAACTTTTTTAAGGTATGGGCTTGATGTACCAAATTAGCAAAGAGACAAAAGTTGAACTGAGGAAAAAAAAACACAGAGGGGAAAAAAAGTAGAAATAGGGCAATTGAGAGAACATAAAAAGAGGGAAACAAAGCTAGGGGGCTTTAACTGAGTTTTCAAATGAAGTGTTAAAGCAGTGAATATTACTACTTTTGGTGAGATCTCTGTTTCTTAAAGAAATTTCTTCTGGCAGAGTATTTTTACTCCCTCTTATAAAATGGCTCAAGAAAGCTAGGAAAGCCCTGTGTTTGTAGGGCTTTCTGCTTCCTCAGAAGTAAGTTGAATAGCAAATACATGCAACTGGTAAAACTACCATGAGTGTCTTTACCATGAGTTGTCTATTTTCATAATCTCAAGGATTCTGTAGTCAACGTGTGTATTTGAAGGTTTTGGTTATTTTCTTTGTCTCACCTGTTTTTTGAAAAGTATTGTAAAGCTACTTCAGAAATGAGACTCAAGTGTATGTGCAGTGAAAAAGAAACTTCAAGAGGAAAATGTTCAAATTAGTTTCTACAAAAATGTGTGGTTTCTGATGCATTTCTTTTTAAAGTCCAAAAGAGAGCCATATGCTGAGATAGCTCTAGAAACAGTTCAAAACCAGTATTTATAAAGAAAAATACTTTGTAACTTCTAGGTTGTAGAGTTGCTGTACTCCTTCTGGGACATTGTATGGCCTCAGCTATAGCAAAGAAGTCACCACAGAGCCTATGTTTTTAGCAGTAAGACCAAAAATTTCATGCATTAAACAGCTGTTTAATTGATTCATCAAGCCCTCTGCATGATTTGGTTACTCTTATGTGTATTCCAGGTTTATGGTATCTTTTGCAGCCCATGCAATTAGTATATTTACTGTTAAATCATCTCTTCTTTACCAATGTAACTCCTTCAAGTCTGTCAGAGATACTGGCATAGAGGTTTTAAGATGTGTCTTTTTAATTATAAGTGTGTATTAATTCAGTTTAAATATGAATAATGAATTGTCCACGAGGTTCAGTCAGTTCTCCAAAGACGTCTTTAATGCAGCTTCTTCCTCTCTCCTTCCACCTTCCTCGTGGAATCTAACGTAGTGTCATCTTTTTCCTTTGTAGATGATGTGTTTCTACCCAAAGACATTGATCTAGATAGTGTGGAAATGGATGAAACAGAACGAGAAGTGGAGTATTTTAAAAGGTAAAGTGCTGTAATGCCTGTGCATAAAAGCTGTTGTTGCTTCTTTTCATATGTCATGGTTGTAAAACAAGCAAAAACAACATCACACCACAGAAAAGCCTGTGTTGTAACACATCAAATTCAGTCACAGCTGACGTTCTGAGCACTGTAACAATCACCAAAGCTGTGATCTGTGGACACAGCTTGTAGCTGAACAGCACAGATTCAGAAGCGAGTCCCAGAATTATCTGTGACCCCCAGGTTCTCATCAAGGCCTTAAGAATTTTCTCCATTACCATTATTTATAAGTAAAGTTTATGTGAATATTTCCTTTATTAGCCACACAGGCCAAATACTGATTAATGTTTTTCAAAGAAAAAAGTGATTAGGTTTACGTTTCCAGACAGATTGTTAAGAAAGGTCTAGTTCATTTTGGTTTCTTCCTTGTTTACAGAAGCTGTTAGTTGGAAATTTTATACTGTGCATAAAGTAGAGGTGTATAACTGTGGGCTAGTGTCTTATGCTAGTCTTTAAGAGGAGGTGCTTATCTTAGAATCATAGAAAGGCTTGCATTGGAAGGAACATTAAACACCATCTTTTCCCAATGCCCCTGCATGGGCAGGGACGCCTTCCACTAGAACAAGTTGTTCAAAACCTTCTTCATCTGACCTAGTACAGTGGCAGTAAAAGAATAATTCAAACCTGTGCTTGTGAAAGCTTTTTCTTCTGTACTTTTTGGTTGATTTTGGGATTTGTGCATCATATTTAGAGCTGGACTTGATGATCCTTGCGGGTCTCTTCCAAGTCAGAATATTCTGTGGTATTAGTTACCTCTAAGTTCCTCAAATACGAGGAGACAGCTTGTGTGTAAATAGTATAGCACGTGTTCTTCCATAATACTAAAATCTGTTCAAATTTGTTCTTCATTGGTGTCTGGTCATGCTAGTTCCTCATGAATACATGTAGTGAATCTTTCATTATGGTAGCCAAATCTGTAATGTCACAAATAGCTCTGTTTCCTGCAATTAAATAATTTAGGACTCAACAGTAGTATTTCACAAAGCAGCACAAGCCATTTGTTACAAGGAAGGACTTTCAGTATGGATTTCTTTTCTAAATGTATATAGTTTTCATAGCCTACATGCCTGGGATGTAATGTGTGTCTGGGTCTTGCAAAGAACTGAGTACAACTGCTGCTCATTATTGCCACAAAATGCATATATCTGATTATTTATGGAGTTACAATGAGCACAACAATGCAACTGTCACAGGTATATGGTCTCTAGCCTTAAAAATTATTTTTGAGTGGTACCAATTAAGGAATTTTTTAAAAAATCAAAATGTAGGTTTTACAGATGAAATATGGCATATGTTAGATACTGCTAGTATTGATATAACATGAGCCTTTGTTATGCAGTATTCTTCAAGTTTGCAGTTTCTGCAGTAAAGAGAGAAGTTCTGTTCATCAGTTATTTACTCTCAATAGGATAGATGAAACAGTATATGAAACATCAGGATGAAACATTTGTAGAGATGTAGTTGAATTTCGGAGATAAATTTGTCAAATGTGAGTCCAACTAAAGAGTTAGCACTTTAAAGCATGCTGTTTTCTAGTCCATTCACTAATTGGTGGACTCTACTCCTTGACTGTCATCTGTTAAGGAGTGTGTGTAACTGTCTAGTTTTTTTATGGAAACCTGTTTAGAAAAGGTGTCTGAAAAGCCCTGATAGGTGCTGTTTTAGGGGAGAAAAGCAGCTACTTAATGTCATTGAGGCACCTTTAATGCCTAGGTTCTCTACCATTTGTTAATTCCAAGCATAGTTGGAAGGCTAGTAGCATGGCTTGTTTTCTTAACCCTGAATGGATATGAACTGCACAGGCCAACTGAATTGATATTTTTCACTTGTAGTTTATTCATCATATTTTCTTCCTGCTTTGTAGTGGTATAATAGATGGATAGTTTAATTACACCCTGACATCATGATTAATACTGCACGCTGCTTCTAACATTAGCACAGAAAGAACAAAATAAGTCTGATTGTAACCTTCACTGTACCTGTTTTATTGTGTTTCTTCTGCCTGCCCCCCTTTTTTTGGCTTTCAGTTGTTACAGAAGCAGTGTAACCTTCCAGAGAGAGAGGTTTGCACTGCTTTGATGTAGTCATGCAGACTTTAGCTTCAACAAGCTACACCTTGCCTCAATAAAATTGTTCAGCTCAGATTAACAGTCCCTGAAAGGCCTGCATGCGGCAACATTTTCCAGAGTTATTCCATAAACTGTGGTCAGTGAAAGCAAAGGATTTTTGTTCTAGGGGTGATTTATTCCAGGCATGTGGATGACTTATCTTCTGTATTGTAAAGAAACCTCCTTTCCCTAGGTCTTTGCAGTGTAGCTTTGCTGTGTTAGGAAGAGAAGCAGCAGTGTCCCTTGCCTTTGGTGATGCTGCTTTACACACCATCTACCACTCATTCTTATGCTTTTGAAATTTTTGATGAATATAGCAATGCCATTTCTGTTTCTAGTTGACATTTAACTTGCTTTTGTGCTGCTGAATGTGCAGCATTCTTTGCTACCTCCTTGACTTAATCCTGATAATGCAGTGGTGTTAGAAATAATTGGTTTATGATCTATTTGAGTAATGGACAAGGGATTTTTTAATGTATGGTTTTGTTATGAGGTTTTCACCTTCTGAATGAGAGCTTCTCTCCAAATGAGGGATAACACATGTGGTTTGATTTTTAAGTATATTGATTTCACTTTATTGCTTTTTTCTCTTTTCAGATTCTGCTTGGATTCTGCCAGACAGACAAGGCAGAGACTTTCCATCAACTGGTCCAATTTTAGCTTAAAAAAAACCACCTTTGCTGCACATTGAAATGACACAATACAGGGAGGGAACCCTGCAGGAATCGATGAACGACAACTCCACTTACCTGTCCTGCTGTGCTGAGAGCTTATCTGGTCTTGAGCCAGTGCTGCCTTGCCTTGTCCCCAGTGCTGTGTGGATCTGCACTGAACCCTTTGGCCTGATAATTCTTGCGGACTGAAAAATTGCCACTTTCTACCTGAATTTGTTAGCTTGTGTGCTTGTAGTCTGTGAGTGAGACTTACTTGATTGTAGCTGTATGCCGTTGGGAGTTGGAACAATAGCTCTTTTCCATCTCCTTCTGAATGCCTTGGCCTCAGAGACTTTAAATTGCTTAGGCTTGGGTGGAGGCCAATACTAGGTTGCATCATCTGCAGTGGCTCCTGTCACTTCTGCATCTAGCTATGTTTTGTCATTCTGACTCCTGACAAAGGAATGGACCTAGTCAGTTGTGCTTTCATCTGCTCCAGAATTCTCCTGACATGACTTCATGAAAACGAGGCTCTTATGGGACAAGTATTCCCTCAGTTCTTTCACAATCTACTGTTTAAGAGTGTACAAGTTACGCTATTTGTGTTTTGATTTTTTTTTCTTCCTGACTTGTAGCCAGCTTGTGTAAGAATACTTGCAGAATGAGAAAATTTAAAAAAGAACAGTACTCACACTATCAAATCTGTTATAGAGTGTATAATTGTATTAACACTGAAGCCTAACTGGCTACTTTTTTAACATATTGTTAAGTAATATTAAAATCATGTCTTTCTTTTTGAAAGATGGAATACATTAGTATGGCAGATGGCTTGTGTCTTGCTTTTTTCTGCATGAGTGGGGAAAGGGAGGGAAGAAAGAAACAAAAAAATTTTGTAAACTGAATTTCAGCTTGTGTCAAAATTGGTCAGTGAAAGCTTATCAATTTTAATTTATTCTCTGTTTGCCAGCTCATATGATAGGAAAAACTATCTGCTAGAGCAAGAAAGAAGCCTCCTGATTGCTGGGACTAAGTTTCTGTGAATTACTGTAATGTTTCTATTTCAGCGGATAATGTGTGAGAGACAAGGTAATGCAAAAATTTCCAGTTTAATAGCAGTGCAGTAGTGAAGTAGGTAGGTTCAATGCTGCTGTCAGGTAAATGGTTAACAATGCAGTAATGGTTTGCAGTTCCATAGTATGCCCAGTGAGAAAGAAGATGGGTGATTTAGGAGTTTGGGCTGTATAAAGATTGTGTACTTAGAGAAGTTCTGTGATGCTCTGTTCAGAATAGAGACAACAGAAGCTTTTTTACTTCTAGATGACCATACCCAAATTGTAAGGCAGTTTTTTTTTTAAAGAAAACAGATTTTCCACTCGGCACATATTTACAAGTACAATACAGCTTCAAAGCCTATTAATGTCCTTTCCCAGAACCGTTGCACAGTTTGTTTTCTTCTACTTGTTAACACATAATTTTCTGTGATCCACCCCCTGGGCTTGGGAATTGCAAGTCACAATGTAAGTACACTCAGCTTTGGACTTCAGAAGTTTGACAGATGATTGCTTTCATGTCCCCTGTGAGAGATGGATGTAGCAGGGTTTGGTTGGCTGCTGACCACTGAAGTATCTACAACTTCACATCCCTCTTTTATTGTTCTGGAGCTCCTATCCCAGTGTGTGCTTCTGGCACAGCATATAGTTGCTCAGCTTATACCCAGCCATTGTAGGTAAATGAACCCTCAGTCTCCTCTTGCAGAGGAGATTTTGGGAACAATACTTGTTTCAAAATATAATTCAGGGACATAAAAGGGACATCAGTTATTCTGCTTCACATTAAAGTTGAGGAAGGGATTAATATCTTAGACTCACAATTTTTTGTCAATGCAGTGTCAATGGATTTGTTTGCTTGTGCTGGAGGAATAGCAGCTCAAACCTAAAAGATGATATCCATGTCATTCAGAACCAGCTATCCCAGCAAAACTAAAAAACTGTGTCCTCTTGAAAACACCTGCATCAGTTAATGGAAAAGAATGAACTTTGTTCCTTGGGATCATGGAGGCTTGCATCTGTTGCAGCCTGAGTTGGATCTTAGCTTTTAAGATACATACATATATATATATATATATATATGTGTGTGTGTATATATATATGTACACATATATACACATATATATACAAAACATTACTGGAGAGACTCCTCATGTGGAACGGTGGCTGGGGAAGAAATTGCAGGTGAAACAGTGGAAGTTGGAAGCATGTGAAACCCAGCTTCTGAGACTTCTTCAGTTCTAAACCGTAACACAAGATGGCAGTGCATGTCATCAGTATGGCAAAGGTCTCAACAAATGGAGACGTGGGTTGGGAAATCTGATGTCACATGGGAGAATACTGTTGCTGATCATAAATTCTCTAAAGTTGGAATGCTTTGAAAGTACTGAGATAAAGAATGGTGCTAGAAAACTCATAGCATTTGTTTTCAGTAGAAATTGGGTAAGAAAGTTGGCTTCCCTATTAACAAAGCAGTTTAAAGAGTGACACATGAATATGACTATTCCCTTTTTGGAGGTCCTAGGTGAATACAACAGAAGTTGTACTTTTTGCACTTGAGGAATGTATGTATTTGTAATATCCTTCAAAGTTATTTGCCACGTGCTCCATGGTAGTGTATTGGTACGCATCATGTGTTCCCACACTCTAAACAGAAAGCACCAAGGAGTGTCTATGGTTCTCATGTTTTGCACCCTGATGAGAAGTTAAAGGTAAATCATACTTTTTTTGATAATAATTTCGTAATTAAGTGAAGATAAGCATGGTTTAGTCTGGGAGATTTGAGGGAAGGCTGTAGCCAGGTGAGGATTGGTCTCTTCTGCCATGTAATCAGTGACATGGTAAGAGGTAATGGCTTCAAGTTGTGCCAGAGGAGATTTAGGTTCAATGCTAGGAAATACTTATTCACTGAAAGACTGGTCAGGCGTTGGAACAGGCTGTGAAGAGGATGGTGGATTTACCATCCCTGGAAGTATTAAAAAAATGTGTGGATGTGGCACTTAGGAGCATGGTTTAGTGGTAACGTGGCAGTGATTGGAAGGTTGGACTTGATGATCTCTGAGGTCTTTTCCAACTGAAATGATTCCAGGAGTCTGAAAAGTACTGGCTTCAATTCTTCCACTTTGTGGTCTTGGCAAGTGAGTTAGTTACTGTTACTCCATTAATGGTTTTATTAAGGATTTGCTGAATTATCAGCTGGTTTCTTAATGCCTAAATTAAGTAAGTGAAGTCTGTTGAGGTACGGGTTATTGGAAGCATAAATCAACCTCATTAGTATTTGTGTACTTCAGATCAATTACATTTCAAGCTGACTTGGAGTAGAGGAGGCCTCTGTAAGTCATATATCATGACTGACTAAGTTGAGTTCTCCTGAGAGTCGAAAGGGGAAATAATTCCAAGTTTGAGAGTGGCCTGCTTTGATAGCTGTAGTATAGCTTATGCCCCTATTCCTTACTCACTTTAACCTGTATGAAAGATGGAATCTAGGTTCTGGAGGTGGCTGGTGACATACCTGTTTTATGCCTGTCTGCTGATACCAGTGCTGCTGCTGAATCTGGCGGTGTGGTGCTGTCAGGTATTTCCTTAATGGAAGAGAGCATAACTGCACGAAATGTGAGTATCTTGAAGAGTGTTGATTTTGGATGCTCGAAGACAACTCTTAAACAGAGATGTCTGATGTCTGCTTGGCATTTACTAGTGCTGTTTCCTGAATTAATGTAACTGAGACTTCAAAAATCTTCAGCACATCTTTTTGGTGTGGCATCATAGGTACATAAAACTGTAGCTGAGGTTCAGCATGCTGGTAACATAGATCTCACCACAGGCTGAAAAGATTCATGTGTTAAAAATTAATTCATATACAGACTGTCGAGTGTGTAGGCATTTGTTGTGCTCACTGCTATTCAAAAAGGCTTTGCAAGTTGCTGTGATTTCAGAGAAACATTAGCTTGCCTTCACTTTAGTGTGTTGTATCATAATGGAGAAATCTGATGGTTACTGGAGTAAATGTTTACATTAATATTCACAATTTCACCTGTCTCCCAGTACAAATGAAGTTGTGTGACCTGTAATTGCAGAAGCTATTCTAAAAAAAAAAAAAAAAAATCTCTGCTTGCTCTGTTGTAACATACATCTGAGCAAGATTAGGTGTGTAGTATCTTTGTTGTCTTTGGCTCTTTCTACTTTGACCTTCAGGAAATCTGACGACTCAAACCTTTGGTAGGGGAATTCTCTGAAATGAAGTCACAGAAGTGTTGATTTGATATTCTCCTTTCTTCTTCCCGCCCACCAGAAAAGACTTCTGAGAAGAATTCCAGTTTTCCAGATTTTCAGTGCCTTCCTAATGGCCAACGACATGTCTGTCAGCTGTTACTGTTTGTCATTTTGTTAACCATAAAAATACTGTACTGCTTCTACAAGCACCTGATGTAAGTGAACTGTCATTGAAAGGAAGATTTTTTTCTGTTTTCCCCACTGAACAAAGTAGCAAGGCCAACCCTTTTTTGGGGGGGAGGAGGCTCATTTGTTTTTCACAGGTCTGTGTATTTAGTTTCAGCTTTGCTGCTGCTTTTAGGAGAGTTGGGCCTCTCCTAGCTCAGTGCTTAGAGATGTGAAAGAAACTCACTGATGCACTCTGGATCTACATACACCCATGTCAAAAAAGATGTCCCAGGTAAACCTGTGTTTTCCTGTAACTACTTTTGAGTCTTTTACTGGTTTGCTTATATAGATAACTATAAATGGAATTTGAAAATGGATGGTGTCAATTTCTATCTCCCTGAGAAACCAAGAGAGTTATATTGATTGTGTCCTCTCTGATAGGTTCTTCTCAAGGATATTTTAAGACCTTCTACTAGTCTGAATGTCTCATTTTAGAATGGCTTGATCCAGGTTTTCACACTTGAATCATAGGCCCATAGCCTTTAACATTGCTCTTTCATGAGAAATACGCAGGGTTTTTTTGTGTTGTTAATGGCTCCTTGGGCAGAGTTGCCAGGAGAGCAGAGGTGTGTAGTCTGGATGTTTCTTTAACCTACCTTTTCTTTCCAGTATGTCTGTGTTGCAGAAGTACAGCAGGCCACAAATCTGCGTAGAGGGACCTACTGGACACTTCTTTTCTAGAAGTTGCCCAAAAACAAACCCTCTGCTAGTGAGGAGCATTTGGGAATCTCATACCAACTCTTAAACTCCCTTTCCTTGATAATTTTTTTCTGGAAGCTGAGCAGAAAAGTAAAATGAAGATCTCTGGCAGTGCTGTAATACTCGTAGGCTGACAATTTCAGATTCATTAACTGGGAAGGAATACGTGACAATGTAACGTTTTCACTGTCAATAATTCTTACATCCAGATAGCTGTCAATGGAGACAGGAGACAGTGGGCAGGTGCAGTATCTGTGAAGAAAGAGACATGTAGTATCAAATGGAAGAGTAAATAAAAGTCTATACTTATGGACTCACGAATAATTATCACTGGTACTGCATAAACTAGCATGCATTCCATACCAAGTATGTCACTCAACTAGCTTACACAAGTTTGATTTTTCTGAGGTAAAGATGTCTGGACTTACTTTCCCATTCTGCTTTTCCTTAAACAGCCTGTTGACTCAAATCAAATTGCTACAATGGCTCATGCTGGTTTAGGGGGAGCAGAGGAGTTGCATACAAGCATCATGATGTCGTCCAAGGTTGTTTTGCTTGTGGCTGAAACACAAGATTTGAATCCAAGGGTTTGGAGTAGAAAAGCTGCAATGCCGAACTCATCAGACCAGATGAGTGTACTACTGCCTGCTGTTGCTTCAACAGACTTCATGCTTCAGTCCCCTCATTTGTGTCAGCTCTTGGGAGAGTGCTTCAGCTAGAAACCTATAAACAGCAAAACCTTCTTCCAAAAGGGAAAAAAACATAGGAATCAAGTCACTTGAAGTCAAATATTTGACCATACATACCTTGTCTCATACAGTCTGTCTTCAAGTCCTGATACAAGTTTTTGTCTTAACTATTGCTTGACCACTAAATAAATTCCATGGTATTGTTAAAGGCAATTAAATTGAGGTCTTTCATGGTTTTTTGGATTGTTTGTTTTGTGTAAGATGAGGGCAAATTAGATATAACCAGCTTTCAAAAGAGGTCCTCTTCGGCGGTCTTAACAGAATAATAGGAAAAGCCAAGTTTTAAGTAACATTATATCAGCCTTTTCACTTGCATATGTTGTTTGTATCAGGCTGTGAGCTCTTTGCTCTTCTGAGTGAAATTTCAAGGCTGGAAGCAGAGCCAGAGTGGTGTAGACCTGCTGACTGGAAGATGTAATGGCTGGAAGCATTGAAAACAGGAGGGGAAGTGTGCCCTGGTAGCCTTATACCTAACATAGCAACAATACTGTTGCCTGTATCCTTTAATGCAAGGTCACCTCTGAGATTTCTTAATTGACTCTACTGTTACTTTTTATAAGAGTCTGCAGATAAAGTCCTTGTGTTCTACTTAGCAAGTGAAAAAACATTTCCATTCCACATAAAAGTGCAGTTTGCTGGTATTTATTTTATATGGGCCTTCTACCTTTTCCTTTTTCTGCCATCAGTCTGTCTTAAAAGCCTTAAAAGGTGATATCTCTTTCCTTCTTAGACTGAGTTCATGTTTGAAAAGCCCATTTGAAGAAGTAATGAACCTTTTCAGTAATGTAATTGTGGTGCATGTCACTTGCCCAAGCCATTTTGTGGTCTAAGTGAAATTCTTTTTTTTATTCATTCTCCCCAGCTGCCTGTGAGCCTTTTTGCCATTTACATTGGTCATACTTGCATATTGCCCCAGGTGGGGAAGATTTCTGAAGGCAGTCTTGCAGAAAGTCCTATCTTTTCTATATCATGAGTTATGTTCTTTGAGTCAAAAGATATGAAATTGTGTATTGATGGGGGAGGGTTTATAAAATAAGAATAATAATAGTAATAAAAGATTTGGGACTGCCTGCAGTATTGAAGTGTAATTCTGGGAGGAGCTGGCTTAGTCATCTGAACAGGTAAGAATATGATTGCAAGGTAAAGGGCTTAAGTCTGTTACATGATGCTCCTTATTCTAACTGAGAGCTTTTGTCTAGCATTAAGAAAAGGCTGTCATTGGACAGCCTGTCAGAGAAAGCTCTGAGTACATCATTCAGCTTCTCCATACTGTCTTTGGCTGCTTTTTAAGTGGTACAGAAGCATAACAGGTAGTTGAGAACTGGTGGATGAGTTATGTAAATGCACGTATAAAGTTGTAAGAGGTTTCAGATGTTTATTAAACTTTCTGCAGAGCTACAGCTGGGGATGCAATGCTAGATAAGGAGATGACTAAGTGGAAATTCAAGAGTTAAGCAGGTCAGTGTGCATGGATTGTGCAGTGCAAGTGTCAGTCTTCTTGCCACATCAGGACTGTTAATCTCTTCCAAGATATTTCTTCATTTCAGCTCATATAGAGACCACCAGTTGTGATGATTACTGTAATAATTCTTCTGAAATCCATGTCTAGCCCATCTTACCAATTGGTCAATCCATACTGGTCACAGCTGAGTTACTGGAGAGTTGGCATGTTCTTGTGTGGTCTGAGCTTTGTGTCTTTCTTTTTTTTGTCTCTGTTAACCAGTATAGCCTGATCTTTTTTTTTCTTTTCTTTCCTCATGCAGATGCCTTTTTGGAGACTAATCTACACTTGTGCAACAGGAGTGTCATCACTGCATGCCTTGGAACATTTTAGGCGTAGGAGTCAGGGACTTGAAAGGATTAGGCACTGGCAATAAATTTTGGCAATGCCTTGGACTAGGACATGCTAATCTGTATGATGCATGCAGATAGAATAGACATGGAAGAGAAGCCTTAAAAGGTTGAAGTCATTTCCATACAAAGGTATGTTTGTCCTTGGGTTGGAATCCTTTAAATTATGTGGTGTAGGGAGAGACAAGGTCTGGCATGACCTGTTGCCAGTTCCCTTTTCTCATACCATCAATATATGAGCATGACGTGGGCTGATGATGTGGCAACTAAAACCAGTTGGAATCCAAATACAGTTGCAGATTGCAATCTCCAGGCTGGTTGGCTGACTTTTATTGCAGTATCTTAAAAAAAAATAAAAATAAACCCAGCACCCCATATGTATTTCGATGGGGAGATTGTCCTCTCTCCTTTGGGTTTGGTTTTGATGTCAGTTGACACTTCATAATGTTTGGCTCCTGATGGCTTAAGCAATCTTGAATGTTGCTGTAATACAGAATCACCCAAACAAAAGTCGCCCAATAAGGAAACAGTGCAGCTGGTTGAGAAATTGTGGAAGTGATATTGTTTTGAAATGACTGTGAAAGGAAAAAAAAAACACCACCACAAAACCTAATTCTTTTGGGGTACAGCCTGGAATGCATTCTGTGTGTTAGATTGCAGGAGATAATGCAGCATAAGTATGAAAAACAAGCATGTTACTTCAGTTGCATGTGTAAACATTAATGCACTGTTTTAATGTAATGATCTAAAATAGTTTTGGCCTTAAAGGTACCATTGTTTTAGCTGTGTAAGGCTTAAGCATTGCACAGGGATGACCTACTTCCTCTTTAATATTTTTTTTCTGTGGTAGTGTTTCATAGGCTTAACTTCATAAGATGTGCCATTTCATAGCTATGTTGGGCAAGAATTGTGTTCTGTACAACTTCAGATGCTGTATCTTGGTAGCTGAGGGTAAATGAAGAAGGAAAAAAATTGCTGTATTGAAGTTGCTTTAAAAAATTTTTGTTTTTCTTCATTATAAGGTTTTTAGCAAACATTTTTTGCATTTTAACTTGGTTTGTAAAGCATGTAGAAAAGATTGTTGTAAATTTTTATACAAGATTTTGTGTCTTTGACTCTGGAAATGTGTTACTTAATTTTGGTGAAGGACTCTAATTTAATCACTTTCTTAAATGGTTTTTGCCTTAACCAGCTGACAGTATTTCTGGTTTATTGTGGTCCATGCAATCCTGTAGCTCCATCACTGCACTGAGAATTGGTCTTTCCTAGGACTATTGATGAGGATCTGAACTGTGATAAAGACATATCCAGGCTGACACTGGTGTCCCACGTTGATGTACAACTGGAACAGGTGAGACAGGAAAGATGTGGTGCAGCTACAGCTTGACTCCCATTTTACAGAAGAAGCATCAGCACAGAGATGAAACAGCTTTGCCTCAGAGCTACCTCAGCTCAGTGCACCTCTGAAACGGAGTTGGAAACTGAATGTTGACATTCAGATACCTAAGTCAATGGCTGAATTACAAGCCTGTCTTATGTCATGAGGATTTAGACAAGAACTGTCACTGGATCAAGGAGAGGAGAAGCCCTATGAAGCATTATACTCTTGCTTTGTGGTGATTTTTGCACTATGCATTCTCATCTGTTTACTTTCACCACCTCCGACATCATCACATTGGTCCTTGCTCCTACCTACCTTGTGGCTGAGGTTCCCTGGAAATACCTGAAGAGCAATTGGGTTGTATAAACAATAATGTTCTCCTCAGGTTTTTTGATAACAGAACTTCAGAGTTAATCCTATGGGGCTTAATTTGTTCAGTTAAAATGTTATTTCGTGCATGCTTCAAGTGCCAGCATCGTGCTGTAGTGTTTCTTCCCATGTGTGAGCAGTGACATCCCTGAAAAGTGATGGAGTGCCCCATACTGTAGTCAGACCATGTTGTCAGTAACCTCGGTGGGGTCAGAACCAGGTAAAACTCCTCATTGTTCTCTAAACAGCATTTAGATGAGAGAAAGTGGAGAGGTTTGGTGTTTCTCTCTTATCTCATTCATTCCTGCTGCAATACAATATGTCCTCTGCTGGAGGAGGCAGTCACTGGGATGGATAGGAGATGTGGATTTCCTGGTCTGTACTAATCTTTTGGTAGATTCTCATAAATCAAGAAGCATGTATCTCACAGCTGTGGCCAGACTACAGTCAAAACCCTTAGTGCTCAGTTTTCTATGGTGTCACCTCTTTCTCCTGGCTTGAATAAATCAGGGTATTGGGTTAATCTGGTTGTTGTTTTCCAATGTACATGACCACATTTCTTGCTGGGAATAGGAACTGTCAAGTGACCCTGAGTATCACTTTTGTGCTTCTAAAATAATAACAGTTGTTACTAAATACTTTTTTTGTATCCCTGAAAGGTGTTTGGTCTTTAGGTCATGGAACAGGCCGATGGGGGGAATTTTCATCTGAAAGGTGTCATGTAGAAGTTTAGGAGAAACATCTAAAAAGTGAAGTGATGGGAACATTAAATGCTAATTAACGGTGTAGGTTACATTTTGAGGTCACTATTGTATGGACTGGCTACCTGGTGCAGTATCACCATCTGATACATGAGGAAGTGAATCATCTGGCTTACACATTTTATGCCTAAAAAACTCGAAATGTGAAAGATCTCAGGTAGTTCAGCTATGGTGTAAATGATCTGCAGCAGTGATTGTGAACTGCGTAGAATTGCAATGGTTTCTACCTGCTAGAAATGAATTTCCAGGAAAGCACATGACTTACTTGGTTCACTTTACTTTTGCTAATAGAAAGAAACTGAGAACTTTCATCAGTAGCAGCAAGTTTTGCATCGAATGAGGATCCTTGTCTCATAGCAGATGTACTTATTTGCATGGGAGTGAGCTATGATCAGAATGGGTTCAGCTAATTCAGCTTGTACATGCCATTTCCTGCTGAGAAGTGTAGAGTGAAAATAATGTAAAGTGAAATAATCTATGCAAACACAGAGGGGATAACAGGTATATATGAAGAGCTTGGCTGAGTATGTTTAAGCATCTTGGTCTGGTTAGACAACCTGATAGAATGAAAAGTTGCCTCTTAAAGCTGTTTAATGAAAGTTCACTATGAAATTTGACACTATCTGGAAAAAAAAAAATCACCAGTTTTCTCATGTCTTGGTCTTTAGGTGAGAAAATAATCCTCCTTATAACCCACAAGAAAGGATATTGGATGCTAGATTTTTGTAAGGAGTGTGTGGTACTTTTGGATCACTGAAGAATTGCCATTATCAGAATGGCAAAAGATTATCAGTCATATCACTTGCTGTATTTCAGCTAAAAGTGGGCTTTGCCAGGATTGTAAAAGATGTAACAATTTTTAGTGGCGATGAGATGCCAAGTTTAACATGAAAGGTTAAATTGCCTTTTCAGGGTAGTGTTCACTTAGGTACAATTTGGTTTGCCCTTTTCTGTGTAGCCAAGGCAGAAGCTTGGTTACATTGGATTCTCAGCTTTCAAAACATACTACGTCTGAATTTCATTGCTTGGAAACAAAAAATAATTTGTGTGGTTCTTGTTCTTTTGGAGTGTGGAAGTTATGGCCTTTTCCTCTAGGGTGAGTCACTGAAACACCCCTTCTCCCTTTTATGGTGGCATTCTGGCAGTCCCTTGTTGGAAAAGCCACCCAGGAAAGGAAATATCTCTGCCTCTAAGTGAGAGTGGTGTGGCCAGTACAGAAGTCTGTGCTTTGTGGCCAAGTAAGCTTCCTGTTTTATGTTCACTGTAGTCTTCCACTGCTGTTTTCCATTGCTAGCACTAGATGTTTAGGGATCAGCATCAGGAATATCTCAATTATTGTCCAAATTTTAAATAATTTCCAGTTCTTTGTCCCTGGCATGTCATGGGTGGTGTTTCAGTGGACATGCCTCAAAGGACAGATGAGATTTTTGAACAGAACTTAGCTGCACTTTCCAGGGAGACAAAAAAAAAGGTGGTGAATTTTCACGTGCTAATAAAAGTGCAAATGTATTTTGATACTATTCTTGTCAAAATAAATGTGACAACCAATGGATCCTCAAAGAGAGTTCTGACTCATTAAGGCAATTAGTCGGGGGTGCTGCTAGCCAGGAACTGATTAAAAAACCGATGACAGATTTGGTTTACAATTCTGGCTTAAATTTTAATCGTGCTGCTCCCTGTGTTGGTTAAGAAAATGAATGTTTGGCAGAGTAAAGATTGATAGAGCTAGAGTAAAGTCTTGATGCAGCATCCTGCTCCTCGTGGCAGTGCTTTCAGAAGACACGAGGTGGCAGTCAGGGAAGGAGGCCTGCAGTGGAGGGCTAGTTACCAGTGGAGGGCTAGTTACCAGTAATCAGACATTTTGCAGAGGTTTTTGACTTCCCTTTCAAATTTGAATTCTATATGATTCAGTCTAGTTTGACACTTCCAGGAGACAGACTGAGACCATATCAGTTGCAAGATGCCACCCTGCTTGCTGTGCTGATACATCAGCCCAAGGACAGACGTGAAGTGTGGGCTGCAAACTTCACTGAGATTGTGGTTTCTAGTGAACCCTAAAATCTGACAGGGTAGTGCAATCTAGTACACGTATTACAGCCTGGCCATCCTTCTAGACATTCTCCAGCCCCTTTGCAATGCTGTTTCAAGGTCCCAGCTTGCTGGTGCACTCTCAAAACTGCTGCACCATCTGGCAGTAGGTGATCATGGAGTTGATAGTTCAGTTTTACTGGGCTGGAGGGTTAATGACTTTCTCATTTAAATACTTAAAGGCTAGAGAGCCTGCAAGGGGAGTTTTGGTTCTGAAGACTGCATGTGAGTATGTTTGTGTTGCCAGAATTGAAGAGATTCAGTCTTTTTAGTTAGGGGCTGAACCCAAGTAAGCTGTGTAGCAGGAATGCAAATCAATAATTCAGGGCAAAAGGTGCTTGGGAAATTGGCCAGTCCAGTCTCCTGCTCTAAGCAGGAACAGTTTTGAAATGGGATCAGGTTACTCTGGTCTTTATCTGGTTTGACCTTGAAAACCTTTTAGAAGGTTCTCTGGGCAATCTGTTCATTGATTTATTGGTTTTAGTAAGTTGGCATTCTATTCGTTATTATTGTTCATTTACTTTGTAGCCTTCAGACTCATCTTTCATGTCTCTGTTTTTACCAATGGAGACAGAAAGCTTATTTAGGGCCTCTAAGCAAGTTCTGGGGAGGGAGTGGGGATTAACCCATATGTTTCAAGAGTTTCAAAGTGAAACAAAACAGTATTGCCATTGTGAAGCACCTGGTTTACCTCAGCCTAGACATCATGTTTCTGTGGCAAATTTTTCCACTATGTGATGATAATGGTGTAGGCATTGTAACTATACTGTTTGTCTGTGGTGGAATGTTGTATTAACCTGGCATGTGATGTGGTATGTTTGTTAGTATGTTTGTTTCAGGCTGATTTGTTGATGGGGAGCCTTGTTTCACTTTGGCTGCATCATAGTTGTGTCAGGTCTTTTGCTTTATAACCTACTCATTCTGTGTAAGTTACATTAAGGAAATAATAAATAAATGGCAATGGGCTTTCCCTAGCTGAAATTAGCTGCTGACCTTAGAGTACCATAAACTACATCTGCAAAAAGCCCCTGCCAGTTTTCCAGGTGGGCTTGAGGAAGCCTCTGAGTGACTTTCTGTGAGTTAAAGAGGAGGAGTGGTGGTGATGGTGTGAATGTTACGTGTTTTGCTACAGGAGCTAGTGATTGCTTGAATGAGTGGACTTCCTGATTCAGAGGTAAAGAATGAATGGTCTCTCCTGGCAGTTTCAAATTTATTATGAAAGGTACTTTAGCAGCTCAGTGGTGTCTGCAGCCCCACGCAAGAGTTGCCTTAACAGTTGTTTCCACTGCTTGAGAAAAAGTCCATCTGACGCACCAATGGGAAGTTGACACTTTCAGTTCATTAATGTGAACATCTATGAGTGCATGTACTCAGCTGAGAATGTTTCAGCTTCTAAGAAGGGTCTGAAAAAGCCTTGAACTTCAGAAGCTTTATAGTCCAAAGGCACAGACTGTAACTGCTCAGGTCTCTCCTGCTTTAGCTCTGGGACTAATTGTGTAGTTGGTATTTGATTGTTGCAGCAGGCTTGCCTTAGTGCTTGACCTTGCTGTATTTAAAAATCATAATTAAACCAGTGGCTTTCTGTGTTTGCATGGTAACAATGAATCTGGAACATGTAAAAGAGCTTGCCTGATTGATAGTTCACCGAATGAACCTTTACAGAGACCTCATAATATACTGATGTTTTACTTAAATTCCTAATATTTTTCTGGTTTGTTCTCTTCATAGGGCTAATATACCTGTTTGTATTTTTCCTGTAACTGGCTATTACTGTGCTCCACTGGGAGGTGCCCCTGTAGGTGCATTTCCCCCTCTATTTTGTTCTAATGGTTGCCCTGATATACTCTAAGCACTTGGGGACCTTTCAGTATTAGAGTATAATAGGATTAAATTTCAGCCACCCAATCTCTGATGTCAACCCCTCGGTAATGGGGGAAGCAATGATTTTATCAGCTTTTCTGATATACTCTCGAAGGCAGCACCATGTTTGGCCCCACCTTGTTCTCACCTGAGATATTGCTGTCTGAAACCATAACTCTAGACATGTCAGCATCTGACAGCAGTGAATATGGATAAGAACTGTTAGTGAAATTAAAATCACCATTTTGGGTGTACATTGTTATGTCTTCTGTCTTGAAATACAGCAGTTTTTTTCTTTGACATAGTTGTGGTTAAGATGATGCACTGAAATGACACTTCTACCTTGTTTCTTCTTTGGATAGCAAAAGAGTTAATAGTGATCCCTGGGAATTTTTATCACAACTAATTCAGATTGGAAGGGACATCCACAGATCATCTAGTCCAGCCTTCTGCTACCTTTTGTGATGCTTCATTTGCTGAAGTGGCCCCTAATGCACTTTGTCTAGTTCAGGTCATGCTGCACTTGCATAGACTTTACCCCTACTTTCAGGGAGATCTGAAAGCAGACTTTCCCAGCCAGGTGGATGTTTCATACCTTGGTGGGGTTTTTTGTGTTCTTTTCCCTTGGATCAGTGTTTTCCTTACTGCTGAAATATTTCTTGCTGCATTCTGCACACCTTCCATGTTTCAACTCCAGATAAACTTTTATTTTCCTGACTTCCTATGTACTCAGGCACATTTTGTCTCAATACTCCAAGTAGCCTGTCCCCACTTCCACCTCCTGTACACTTCCTATTGGTTTGAGCTTAGTCAGGAATTCCCCATTGGGCGGAGCTGGCTGCCTGCCACCTTTGCTTGACTTCCTGCACATCAGAACGGTCTGTTCTGCTTTAAGTGGTAGTTCTTGGAGATCAGCTGGCCTCCTGGGTCCCTTTGCTTTATCTCCAGTGGAATCCTGCCTGCCACTTCCCTGCACAAGCATAGATCCACTGTTCCAGAGTGCAAGATCTCTATTCTGCTACCCACCTACCTCAATTCTTTCAGGATCTTTAAATCATGACTACTGCAGCCAAGGCTGTAATCAACTTTCACAGCTTCAACATTAATGAGCAGCAGATTGAGCAGGGAATGCCTCTCCTAATTGTCTTGTCTGTAGCTTTTATGAAGAAGGTTCCCTTCAGGATAACTCTCTCCTTGTTGCCCTCCCAGGGAGATGCTGGTGTGGTGCAACTCCCCAGAGAGAATCGTAGAATCATTAAGGTAGGAAAAGACCTCCAAGATCAGTCCAACCTCTGACTGAACACCACCATCAACTAAGGCACAGCACTAAGTGCCACATCCAGTCATTTCTTGAATGCTTTCACAAATGGTGACTCCACCACCTCCCTGGGCAGCCTGTTCCAATGCTTAACCACTCTTCCAGTGAAGAAATTCTTCCTGATGCTCAGCCTGGCAGCACACCTTGAGGTTCTAACCACTTACCCTGTCTTTAAGAGAAGCAGGGCTTGCAATCAAAAGGCTTCTCCTCCCAGCTGATGACAGCTGGTTTCATCAACTTGTTCCTGGTTTTGATGGCCTGTAGCAAATTGAGTGTGCTATTACACTTGTTGGTCTCCTCTCTCATCCTGACCCTTAAGCTTTTGATCAGAGTGTCACCTATTGCTTTGCAGAGCTCTGCACATTAAGGTCACTTCTTTGGCCCCAAGGTCTCTCTTTTCTCTTTTTATCTTCCTGGACATCCATCCATCCCAGCTATGCAGTCATGTAAACTAGCCTACCATATCTCAGCTCCTGAAAATATCACAGCTTTGTGCCTGCACACAGACTTCCAGTTTCTTCTGTTTTGCAGTATTTTTTGTGTACAGGCCCTTCAGAGATAGCCCACACCTGGAGGGTGGGAAAGATAGAGTCTTGAGAGGAGAGTAGGGACACTGGCTAGTATTTGTTCCTTAATTTTCCTTTTCTGTAGAACAGGTTCTGGTATCATGATGTTAATCTTTTTGTGAAGTGAAGAAGCTGCTCCACTTGTGTAGGAAATGGCAGGAATGTAATTTCTGGGTACTGTGCATCCTGAGAAAAAACCTTTCACAACCCCTTTCTGGGACAAATGAGTGAGGCACACAGTAGGACATACAGGCCTTTCTAATCCTTTCTGATTAGAGATTGGTCACTATTTATGATTGTTTTCAAATATTCTAAATTCCAGATGATTTACTTTAATGTGTTCTTTCACTTACTTAATGCACTTGTACAAACACATGTTCTGTCTCTATGATAACTTCTGTTCCGCCTTCTTCATGCAGAATTGGCTTTTCTTCAGCATTTTTCCATACAGTGCATTATGAATGTCCCACAGTGGATTTGAGATTTAGTCCCCAGTGAGGAAGAATGGAAGTAAGCTCTTCCTCTCTCCAAGGGAGCTGTCATTGGCCCTGTACTTCCTCCTCCTCTTCTCAGAAGCTGGAAGATTGCAGTTCCCTCCTCCCACATCCTCATCTCTACTCAGATGTGTGCAGCTATTGATGATTAGAAGTAATTTTTTTTCATGTCCAGGGTTCTTCAGGTGAATTCCACCCGGGCTGTGATAGCTCCAAAACTATCTGAAGAGGAACTATCCTAGAGCAATTGCTAGGAGCTCAGTGCGCACTTCCCCTGAGCACTTCTCCATAGCTGTGGAAGTTATGATGTGCTCATTGGCTGAGGTGTCTTAGTAACTTCTCTTTGAGGGAATTTTACTGTACACAGTTTGAGACACTCTTTCTTAGAGCTGTGCTGTGCCCCTGGGCTATATAGCTGCTCTGAGCAGATTGTTCAGCTTTATTCTCTCCTTTACTGTACCTGCCTATATCCAGCCGAGTATGTCTTGCAAGGCTTGATGGTGGTGAAAACATTGTAATAAAATTGATCAGAGTCTGGTGGCAGCTATAAAAGCTTGGGAAGGAGTGCTTTGCTGTGTCATGCTATTGCCTGCAGCCTGTCATTAGGCACACGTGAAGATGGAAATAGCTTGTTATTAGTGAAAGCCTTTTCACCAAGGAGCAGAGCTTTTCACTTGCTTTGACAGGCCAAGAATATCTTACTGTAAATTCCTCAGTTTACCGCTTATCTAAGGGCATGTATGTTTTGATGAAATCATAACTATGGTTTTTCTCTTGTTTCTGTTGTTAAAGATTTCCAGAGTAGTGTTTTGGGGTCATTTTCTGATCTGCGGTGTAAAGAATGCTCTGTCCTTATCTGTTTGTCTCATGTTCTACAGAAGCACTGAGACTTTACATGCCAACCATTGTTTCCTTTCCACTTCTTTGAGTAATGTTGTTTATCTCTTTTGCTAAACTTCTAACTCCTTAAAATATAACCTGAGAAGTCATAGTGTGCATTAATGGTAACAATATTGTGGTAACAATATTGAGTATTTGGTCCAAAGTAACTTTAAATACCCGGGTATATCAAAACAAGCTTTGGCTTCATTCGTTCTTGTGCACACTTACCCTTCCACACCCGCTGCTGAGTTAAGCTGTATCCCCTCCACTGCCCAGCCAGCTTCACCCTCTGAGCTACACTGCATTGTCTGATCCCCTGGAGCATTAACTGTATATCTCATGTGTACCTCCACTCCTGCTTGGCACTTGGGGTGCGTTTGTTGTGTATCTCTGATCCCACCTGGCACATCAGTCTCTGCAGAGGAGCACAGAGGTAGAGCCTTGCTCCTCATTGTGCTGCTGCTTTGTCCTGTCTCTTATGACCCCTCCTCAGGAGCCAAGGGAGCGCAGCTGCTAGAGAGCATATTAGTGCCATGGGAAGTAGACCTGAGCCACAGTGAGAGGCCAAAGGAAAAAAGAGGCAGCCCAAACCCAGATGGCTTCTCTGGTGCAGGCACAAATATACCTGTGCTTCAGCCTAGATTCAGCTCTTCCTCAGTTGAGGCAAATACACAGCTTCTGTGCTTCAGGAGATGAAAGATAGGATGTGCCAGCAAAGAGGAAGGATTTTTCCTAGATTTTTTTTATTCCTCTGCAGCATGCCTCCATGTGGGGAATGTCTGGTGTACCAGTGTCTCCTTTATTGCAGCAGTCCTGCCCCCAGCTAAGTCCACTTACACTTCCAGTGAAGCAAAAATCTCCTGGTTTGGATGAGGTTATAAAAATGCAGCCATAGCATGGGTGTGAAAGAGCTGAACTGATGCTTTGCTGAACAGTCATTTCTTAATTTGGAAAGTGCTTGTACTTGGAACCCTAATAACCTTTCAGTGTAGTTCATGCTAGTAAACAAGCACCAAAAAAGAAGTGGTCCGATAAGATTGTTTTGTTCTTAGATTGCAGTTTTCATATACACATTGATGCTGAGGGCATGCATGACATTTGTAAGGTCAACAGGAGAGTAAATAGAGTTAAATGACTAGCTGAAAGCAGTAGTCACTCACTTGAGAGAGAGCTTGGAGCATTGCTGTCTTATCAATGGATTCCTCTGTGTTCAAAGCAGAGACCCATTTGAACACAAACTAAATAATTTTGTAGCAATAGTGAAACAGAGGTTGCTCATGTATCAAGTTGGTAGTATCTGTGTTAATATGGGCTAATCATTATTCCTAAGGAGGGTTTTCCTGTTATGAGAAGGTACTTTTCCTTCTCTCCCCCCTGTAGCTTTATTGTTTCACTTGGAACAAAAGATTTTTTTTAAAAGCAGGGGTTACCTTGCTACCAATAATACAGTTATAAATATAAATTTAAAACAAAATTTCATGCGATTCAAAGGCAAAATGTGAATCTATTGGGAACTGCAGGCATTTAACTGAAAGACTGTAATGTTCAAAGCAGGTGTTTAAGAAATGTGTTAGTTATGGTGAAAAATGTCCTACACTGCATTTCTTACAGCGTAGATATGTCACCTGCTGCAGAAGACTTTCTGAATTAATATTTTGACTTCATTATTTAGGTGAGCTTTTCTTGTTTAATATTTTGAAAATTATGGGAGAAAGCTTTCTCATAATTTCCAGCAAGGCATTGGATTCTGCTCCAATGCTTAATAGAAGAACCATAATTTGAAGATTGTTAGATGCCTGTGGTTTCCAGAAGCACAGGTATCATTTAAAGCTGGAGTTCAGCCTAATGGATGCAGTATTCTGTGGTTTTTTTCAATGCTAGAAAATTAATTTTAACTATGAGGCATGACAGAGGCAAGTCAGGTCATTGTCATTTAAGAGCCATTAGGGAAAGCATTTATATGAGACTCTTCTAGCTGACCTTTTTTAGAAATGTTGCTCAGTTTTAAGTGTTCAAACCAAATGAAGCAGATGAGCCATACTCCCATGTTACATTTTCAAAGTATGTGTCTCTCAGTGGCCGATTTTGAGCTGGAGCAGATACAGAACATCTCTGCTATAGCCAGGGTTGAGCCAATCTCTGACCATTTGGTTTCTAAACCCTTCTGGTGATGGCTTGTATAGCTAATGCACAAATGGTATCCCACTACCAATTTCCACATCTCATTTGTCTTCCCTGATGTGCAGAAGATCTGCTTAAAATAACAGCATCCCTCAACCACAGTCTGGTTGTGGTGGCCTAACCCTACAGTCACTCAAACCACCTTGGTAATTCCAGCACACCATTCATGCATCTCTTGCTCATCTCAACAGGGGCATTCCCATGCATGGCTGCAGTGCTGACAGTCAGTGTCTGTCTTTGTTCCTGTCTAGAAGGATTTTCATCCCTGTATGTGGCCCTAAGCTTCATGAAACTGTTGCTGAAGTTCCCATTGGCTCCAGTAGGGTTTGGCATTCCCTGGTCGTTCTTTCCTTTGTGTCTATGTTCCCTCAGCGTGTGTTCAGCTCTGGTTTCATGCTCAGCTCTCCTCTCTAGCTGTTCCTCCTCCATTCTTGTCTCCTTAAAAGATAATAAAGGCACAGAAATAGCACTTCATGCAGTCTTCAGAGGGGTTATTTTGTGGTTTCCTGGAGAGTCCAAGCTTGCGTCTTGCTTGCTCGTCAGTTTTTTGGGTTTTTTTGGTTTTCTTTTTCTTCTCCTCTTTTGAAACTTGTATGCTGAAGGCTCAGCCTCACAGGAAACCATCTTTAACCAAACCACAGTGGCAGAATTATCACACACCCCCCTCCCCAAAACCATCTCAAAGATCACATAGGTGGCACAGTTTCACAGCCCTAAGAATTTCAGTGCTTTGCAGTGGGAATGCACACGGTGGGTAGGAAATCCCAAGATGTTCCACTGTCTCTGCCTCAAAAAGGGCCAGTGCTCTTTAGGCTCATATCAATTCCTCTTAGAGTGTTGGGGTAGGTGTTTTTTCTGGGGTGAGGAGAGAAGAGGTTTTGCTTCTTGAAGTTGTCATTTGTTGTCTACTCTCATCTATTTCTTTCCCATGCCTGGTGGCTTTTTTATGTTTATTAGGATGTCAGCTCATCTAACATCAGTGCAAAACTGGGGACTAGTCACTAGTGGTTATTAGACTACTAGTCACTAGACAGGTCACTAGTGGTGACCTGCTTTGGGAGTGTGCCAAGTATCCATAGTTATGTTCTATGTTCATCTTTGTCCTCCACAAGCCTTTATGGTTGAATGGGTTTTTTTCTGCTGACAGGTAAAATAAAATACCTTTTAACATGCTGCTTCTGATTTTAGGTAATGCTGCTCTACTGGCTGGTAATGGACTGAGCACAAACAAAAGATCACTGAAAATATCCTTCTCGGTAATGTTGAGTTTCATATTTGATTAAATTATTTCATTTAAAATACTACTTTTTAACAAAAAGACATGCATCACTGATGTTAATGGTAACTCTTCATGGGACAAGGAGTAACAAAGGTTTCTTTTCCCTGTCCCATAGAAAACACAAGTTGTGTTGTATTCACTCTTTAGGCTACTAAAGGATGATAATCACTTATTATATCCATTTCATTGTATAAGGAACCATGTGAATAAAACCCAAAAGAGGTACCATAGTAAGTTAGCACCAAGTCAGAAGTGAAACTAGGAGTTACATAAAACATGTCTACCCTGACTTGTCCAGAAGTTAACAAGCATCTTCTTTTGTTTCCCTCTCTCTTGCATTCAGGAATATTTCTAAAATTTACAGAAATTATAACATTCTCATGGAACAGTAAGAACTTTTTTCTGATAAAACAATGAGGTTTTAAGAAACTGGCTTTGCATGACACTCCAGCTTCTCTGTTGTAAGTCTCTCTTCCGTGTGCTGTTGCATTTGGTTAATTTGGTTTTCTCCGAATTTTCAATTATATCTGAATTTTCCAACTTTCCTCTGATTTATTCAACACTTACAGTTCATTTTCTGAGCTGATGACACTCTCTTTTATTCTCAAGATCTGTAGAGAGTTAGTGGAAGGCAAAATTCTGCTTCTTGTCTTGACCACATAACAAATCACTTTTTCTACCCTTTTTAGATTAGTATTTATTTCCTATAATAACGAATACCTTTTCTGTAATCTCTTAAGGCCTGATCACTATGATGCAGCATTTTTTTACCGTGTGCTGAATAAATTACATTTCCATGAAGGGGTTTATTTCATCTAGCGTCTATTCTGCTGTTTCTCTGTGCTTTCTTGGAAGCATAACTTTTCTCCTTTCATTCCAGGAGATGGAAAGAAGCTGTGTGGGTGTTGCAGGGCTGCCTTTCCTGCTGATGCTTGTCACAGGCAGAATCGGAGGTGGAGAGGTGGTTTGGTTTGCCTTCCCAGGGCAGTAATGAGCAGTGATAAGCTGCGAGCCCGTGGACGAGCCTTGCTGACCTGGAGGACACCTTACAGTCCTCACTGCCTCAGGGCTGCAGCACGTTTGGAGATGTTCTCTACACACACTGGCTGCAACCTCCCCTCTCTCCTGTGCCACCATGGCAGCAGATGGGAGCTCACCTCTGTGTCATGTTTGCTCTGACGTCTCTACCAGAGTTAGCAGTGTCTTCCACAAGCTCCAAAGTCTCATTTATTCTTCTGCTGGTAAGGAAAAGGACCAAAACAATTGGATTTAACTCTCATGGAGCAAAGAAGCTTAAGAGCTGTGGTGCATGTATGGAGAGAAAACACATTCTTTCCTATTTTTTCTCCCTAATCTTTCCTTTTGACTCTCTGTGGAGTTAAAGGTCATTACCATGTACATTTCTGTCTTGGACTAGCAGCTCATGCCAGAGTGAATAAGGAAGCTGTATGAAAGTATGAGAATCCCAAGGCAGCAGAAAGAAGAGATTTGTGTAGAAGTGTGATTTGATGTAGTGAACGTAGGAGCCATGATTTGTCGTTTGTTCATGCTTCAGCACTGCCCTACATCTCTAAAACCTTCACACCTCTGTCTCTGGGGCTCAGAAAGATGGTGTGAATATGATCTCAGATGATCTGAAGCCTGTTCATGGTTTTTATTACTGCTATATGTGATCCTGCATTTTTTAACATGCGGTGCCTGGTCACAGAGTGAACAAGCAGAACCAGAAATCTGTTCAGGAGAGGTGACACAACTCACATGGCTGTGTGCTGGGACAGACTGGCCACATGACTGCAAGACAATGTCTGGCACATGGCAGCTCTGCAGGTACGTAATTCAGTTTCTGAATGGGGAGACTGGGGGAAAAACCCAGAAGAATTTTAAAATCTGCTTAAAAGAAAAAAAAAAAACCTCTTGGCCCTCTGGCTGCACACTGAACCAGAAAAAAAACTGTACATGTAAGAGTTCAAGTAACAAGCATAAAAGAGGCCGCTCTGAGAAGAGTGAGGTACCAGTGATGAAAACTGCCAGAGGATGTCGCAGTCAGTGACTTAAGGATGGAATTTCCACAACGCTTGTGAGTCCCCTTGCTTATACAGAGTGACGCCAGCCCTTTGGGGTTGCATGAATGTTGATGATTTTGTAACAGCCTTTAACATGCATGATTTTATTTTGGATACCAGTACTCCTACCTTGGGAACAGATTTGAGTGACGTTCCATGTTCCTTGGCAGGAAATGTGGGAAATCCTCTCCTGTTCCTGTCTAATCAGAGGAGGTTGGTGAGAGGAGGAGGCTTGGTTAGCTCTCTGGATGAATGAAACTGCCCTGCAATGTTATGTGGCCTTGGTGTGTTTAGAGATGCTCTTTGGAACACTTCCAGAAGTGCATTTTATCTTCCAGGAATGAAGAGCTGTATATAGCCCTCTGTTCCCAGTCATGCCGCTGAGATTTTATTCCTGGTTTCTCTAAGCATACATGAGCAGAGCTGCTCAGCAGTAGATAACAGGGTAATAACACAAGCAGATGGTATTTCTGCATGAGGTTCCTGTGGCTGGTAGTTTGCTTTTTAAAGGTGAACACCTCAAGAGTCTCTTGCTCTTCAGATTCACTGTGCAGATGTGTTTTAAGTTGTTTAAATGAGACCCACCCCCCAACAACAAAATTACAAAAAAAGCTCACCCCAGCCCTTTGGCTTTCTCAGCCCCAAATTCAGTATTTCACTTCCTGATGTTATTGGTGGTTTTTCCAGGTCAGTACTGAAACACATCACTTGAGGCAGTTCTTCTGATCTCTAGAAGGACTTTTTAACCTATTTATTACAGATATATTTAATAAATCAATTAGTAATATATTATTAGTAATATATAATTAGTTAGTAATATATAATATATTTAATACAGTCAATTTAAGTAACATGGAGGCATTATAGTTTTGAAATGACTAGTGGGATTCTAGTGCTGCACTTTCATTCCTGGGATGGTTTGAAAATCCATGGACAAATAAAAATTAAGCTGGATGGGGTGAGAGTTCCCCATTTCAGTAAGTTTTGTGACATGGAAAGTTTGAGAACACAATGTTCTAGGAAAAGTTTGTAACTGTGGCAGTAAACACTTCTGTCTGTCCCCCCAGGCTTTATGACAAATGTGTGTATTCTATGCACATGCACGTGCATGACTGTTTGCAAATCCTGTTTGAATAAATTAAAGTGCTTGTTATGATTTCCCAGGCAGCTGGTTGTCCTCAGGCTGTCGTTAACAAGGGAGCTTCTCAGCTTCCTGTGTGGTGTCCTGGCTGTCACAGCGAGTAGTGTGTGATGAAATCAGGGAATTTCAGCGAGCCGGAGAAGGAAGTGAACGTTCTGTGCGCCTGCGTGTCATGGTCAAAAGTACCCGGGTAAAACTGCTGGGGTGAAGTGAGGGCAGGTTTAGAGAACTGCAGGAAACAGCTTTTTTTTCTCAAGCAAATAGGTGCAGAATCCCTGGATTTTCAACAGTAAAAATCAGTGGTTGAGTTCTGTGAACCCAAGAGAGCTGTGGTGCCTTTTGGTTAAGGTTCACTGTGAAGCAAATGCCATGTTATACAGCTAGCAGGTGGTTAACCAAAGGGAATTTCACTTTGCTGCAGAGATGGGAAACCACAATATGTGTGTCTTCTTCCAGGTTATTCAGTGGGCATTCACAGAAAAAATCCTGGGTTGGAGGATGTGAGGAACATACTAAAAATTTCAGGTTTAGGCTCCTCTAGTCCATTCAGAGACTACGTACAGCTCTGTTAAATGAGTGGAGAGGCATGTGTTGTGCTTCAGATATCTTTGAACTCTTCTGTCTTTTTTTAGAAATACCAACATGTGTAATTGGCCAGAGAAGTGATGAATGCCCCCTCCCTGAGAGTATTCAAGGCTGGATGGGGCTTTGAGCAACCTGATCTAGTAGAAGGTCTCCCTTCCTGTGGCAGAGGATTGGAACTATGTGGGCTTTAAGATCTCTTGCAACCCAAACCACTGGATAATAATCAGACTGTAGTCAAAACATACGTGTTGTGAAGAGCCCTACTTCCAAGCACCTTCACCAAAGGATGTGTTTATAGCAAAGCTATTACAATTAATTCCTCCAAAAAGTCCCTTTTAAAAGCAGTCCAAAACTGGAGGTTTTTGGACTCCTTGCTTTGTGCTGATAGTGCCAGGAGCCACTCTGCTGAATGGCAAACACTAACCAAACTGTTTCTTCTGCTGGACAAACTATCTAAAGGTCACTTGCAATAAAGAAAATCTAACTGGTAATTTTTCAGGTGTTGGGTTGTTTCTAATGAATATTAGAATTCTTTGAGGGATTTTAAAGGAAGGAGGAAAGATAGATGAATGACCTGAAACCAACTATTTTTGCTTGGTTTGTACCATAGGGATGTCTATCCTTTCAGATGGATTGGACCTTTTGGAATGTTTTATAGAAACAAGTTGGGTAAAGGGACTTCTGGATCCAGAAGAGCATTACACAATGTTAGACACTTTGTAATTTCAGAGTGTCCTTCAGGTAGTTGGGCTGTAGTGGTGGTACATGAGTACCAGCAGGTGATTTACAGTCATCAAAATGAATTGCATAATCTGCAAATCTGGTTTCTTATCTCTCATGTGTCAGTTCCCCAGATACAGCTAGAATGTACAGGACTAAAATCAATTATACAAACCCCCAGGCCAGGATGGAATTTCTGTAGGAATCTCCCAGAACAACAAGAGGTACAGAGCTTTGTTCCCTTTCTGTGTGTGCCAGAATATGAAAACTGATAAAGAATCTAGGAGCAGCCTCTGACAGAGGGCAGAAACGAATAATATACTGATGAGTGTTCTTTTGTTCTTTTTCTAATTTTATTTCCCTGAGGATTCCCTATTGGCTTTCGTCAGTTAGTGATTTAAGGACTTCCTGAGCCAGATCCTGTCATCCACACTTGTGCTTAAAAGCAAATAAACCTTTCTTCCTTCAATTCATCTGGTCATTTTTAAATCCATTTATCCTTTTGCCATCTAAAACATCCCGTGGCAGAGTTCCCAAGTCTGATTATACCTTTTCCTATGAAACGACCTTTTGGGTTGGGTTTGCTTGGGGATTTCTTTTCACTTGATATTGAATCCCTACATTATGAAAAGCAGCACGTACTAGTCTTCATTCATCACATTGCTCAGTCCTGATTTGATAAACTTCATCAGTCATTCTTCTTCTTACTTAAGAAGTTTGAGCTTATTTCATCTCCCCTTAGGTTAAATCCCTTCTGTATCTATTTGGTTCCCTTCTGAGCTATTTTGTATTTTGTCTTTATGTAATTTATTAGAAGGCAACCCAAGCTGTACAGTAGTGATGAGATATAGATTTATAAGTTAGCACAATGTCTTTGGCTTCTCTCTCCAATTCCCAGCTGCTTTTTGTCTTTGTCGTGGCACCTGATCCCTGCCCTGGTTTTTCAGGGAGCTTAAAACTAACCTGGATGGAGCCAAGGACTTAATGTTTCCTGAATGACTCACAAGAGATACTCTGCCTATAAGCACCAGCTCAGACTGTATTTGTAGTGGTGTGCCAATCTATATGAGTTAAGATAAGGACCTGTGATTTTACAGAAGCTGACTTGCCAGAGAGGGAGAGGATGGGTTTTTATCACTGTTATTACACTGGTCCTCTCCAAGTTCCATGCCTGTTTTTCTTCCTTCCCTCTCTTCTCTCACAAACTCTTAAGAAACGGAAAGGAAAATCTTCCTTAAAATCGTTTTTGTTTCTTTTCTGATTCCAAAGGAAAACACCCGAGCTCTGCTTCAGAATATCAATAATTCCGGGTATTACAAAACCAAATCACTTTCTTCTTCTCTATATAAGAGGAGCTGTAACAAAACAGGAAACTGATCCTGACAGTCCAATGTGTTATGCATGCATGGAATTCGATTTCAAAAGCCTTCCCAAAATTACACTTAAGGGATAGAAAATGTGAATTTTGCAGCCACTCAGGAGTTTCATCATTGGCTTTATTAGTTTGAACTACTTTTGGGTTTGGGGGAATGTAGAAACAAAAAGAAACTTTAAAGGTCAATGATATGTGCTGGTATCATTGATCCTATGAAAACTTTGGGCACCAGGTCTCTTTTCAAGTGTACTGGATAGCCCACATATATGGTAAGAAATGTAGCTGTTCAGCAAAGCTCTGGAAGGTGACATAAGAAAATTACTGCAGTACTATTGTTGAAGCTTTTAATGAATTTTCAGAAATAAGCTTAAGATGTTCTGAAGCACTAATCTTACTCTGAAACAGTTGTTCTTTTTCTCTTTGGAAAAATTGGAAGGAAAATTTAAGTAATTTTTCAGCCTTACCACAAGTAAAGCCAATTCTGTTGTCCCAGAGAGATGACACAGGCTTCATTTATTATGTGGAAAAGAATAAAATACTGTCTCAGACCAAACTGAAGTAGAGGGATAGCTATTTTCACAGAATCACAGAGTCAAGTAGGTTGGAAAAGACCTCTGAGATCGAGTCCAGCTTGTGACCTCACACCACCTTGTCAACCAGAATGATAGCATAGCACTGAATGCCATGTCCATTCTCTCCTTAAACACCTCCAGGGATGTGACTCCACCACCTCCCTGGGCAGCCCATTCCGATATCTAATCACCCTTTCTGTGAACAAATTCCTCCTAATGTCCAACCTAAACCTCCCCTGGCACAGCTTAAGGCTGTGTCCTCTTGTCCTGTTGTTGTTTACTTGAGTGAAGAGGCCAACACACTGTCACCCCCACCTGGCTGCACCCTCCTTTCAGGCAGTTATGAGAGTGTGATAAGGCCCCCCATGAGCTTCCTTTTCTCCAGGCTAAACATCCCCAGCTCCCTCAGCTGCTTCTCATCTGACCTGTGCTCCAGACCCTTCACCAGCTCCATTTCCCATTTCTGGAGTTTAGTCTGGACTTCTATCCAAGGTGAAAACCTGTCCTGAAATAATATCAAAGATGACATCAGACTACAGCTGGGTGTTTAACTTCCATTCCTGCTGAACCTTCTTACCTTCCAGCCCCTCTGCTGTGTCTCTGTGTGAAGTCATATTGTATTTGGACTACAATACAAAGCCAGCATTACATATTCATTGTGTTTTCTTCTGTTCCACTTGGTTTTTATTCTTTTCCTAGAAGCTTTTGCCTGGCATTCATCTCATTGTTATTAGACAAAATCCCCTTGGTTTTCTGCCTTTTGTTTTGACCCCCAGCCCTTTTTATTTACTTTTCTCAGCCCTTGCAGTGTTCTCTTTTCTAGCAGAAGAGACAGCCCTGTGGCAAATGTTTCCTGGTTTCGGGTATGTGATGCCTCTGCTTTTGAAGCTGGAGCACCTGACTGCAGTCAGAGACACCTCCCCTTAGCTGGGACATGGCTGTAGCAGTGAATCTGCAGCACCCCTGGCTGTTCCCTTCTCCCACAGCCACCTCCACCTGGCACGGATATGTTGCAGGAAAGCAGGAGGTAAAGCCAGACCTGCCATTCTCACCAGCCGTGCCAAAGACAGGATTGCTTTGTTAGCCTTTCTTCCACATCAGCCCTTCCACTCGTCTTTTTACCCATAAATTCACTGCCTTCCTCTACTGTTTTTTTTTGTTTGCAGCAATGCTGAGCACTCTTTTAGCCTCACCAAACTGGACAGGCTGGGGCTACTGCGAAGCTCTAAAGCTGGCCCATATTCTGCTGCTGCAGAGCTGCCTGCATGCTGCTGCATGCTGACCCATTTCACCCACACTGTGGGTGGTGAAACCCCATTGCTGCTCTGCTGGACTGCTGAGCAGTCCCTGGCAGTGGAGGCTTCTTGGATGTTGTCACTCCAGTCTCAGCTGTGTTTTAAGGCAGCAGTAGGAGCTTTAAGCACTATTAGACTCTTTTAAAGCCTGCTGTTGTGAGGCTGACATCTAAAAAGTGGAGCCTGAGAAATTGGATCCATGCATTAAAAATCCAGGAACTTTGTTCACTGGGATCAGGGATTTTTTTTGTTACAGATAGAGGGGGTGGCACAGGGAGTGTACTTTCTTTTTAATTTTCTCTTTCTCGTTTCCAGTTGTTTTACATTAGTCACTGGTGCTGATTAAAGCCCAGCCCAGGTTAAATATTGAGGTAACTTCATTACCTCTGTGTCAAGGAGCAGGAAGGTGTAAACTGATCAAATGACACAATTGCTGAGCCCAACAATGGGAGCCCAAATTTCAGTCATCCCTAAGGTGGTGGTGCTTAGTGGAAAGGCTTGTGCAGGAGCCAAGAAAAAAAAAGGAACAAAAGGTTAAGCCTGGAAGGGTGGAGAAGGGAGGAGGTGGGCACAAAGAGGAACTAAAGAGATGGCAAAGGCATTTCAGCTTCTTCTAAACGTGCAGCTTCATGAGAGCACAACTTGGATCTGTGTAGCTGAAGGCTTTAGGAAGCTCTAAGAATCATGGCTTTTATAATTTGTCTGGTTCTGACTAGTGTAATGGGGATGCAAAATTTTTTGTCTGTCTTTTTTGTCCTTGGATTAGAGGATTCATGTAAGTGATGCAGCTCCCAGACATGCACTTCACAGAACATGGAACCAAGTGATTTTGATTTCCGAATAAAAATATTTAAGGAATCGATGAAATCAGAATGAAGTTTTTTTGAAAGAAGTGAAAGTACCTAGCCTGGAGATAGCTGGGAGTTTTGAAAAGCTGGTGTTTTTGGAGCAAGCTAACTTAGCAGAACCAAAAAACTTTTTTTGAAACTCAACTTCAGTTGAACTGTTGATTCTACCAGGGGAGATAAGAGAGAGAAAGAAAGAGGCTGTGTGAACCAGAAGGTCAAGGTAAAGAGTGGGCCCATCTGCAGGTCAGGTGAGTCAGTTTCAGGTCTTATTTTGGACAGTCTGTCTGAGTCACTGTCAGGATTTGTGTGTGTAGTGGAAAATCTTCATCAGGACAGAATGGAAGAGGCATCCCTGAACAGCCTGTCTCAGAGCACTGCCCTGCAGCAGAAGGGTTCCTGCCCTACCACCAGATGTAGATGCACACGTACTTATGGTTTAATCACATATACATTCTCTTGCTACATATATACACACATGGATTTTGGAGGTTCTTTGCAGGCAATGTAGTGAGCAGCTGTGGCAGGGAGTGCACGGCACAGTTTCTCTTTGGTTTGTTGCAAAAGTTGTAATCCACAACAAAAGTTGGGTCTGAGGAGGGTAGGATGGCAGGAGGCAGCTGCTTATGTATATGTTCCTCAGTTCCTCGTGTGGTCCTCCCAATGGAGGGAGGGAGGGATTGCTCCATCCCTGTGCTTGGCCTGGAGATGCTCCCCCAGAGCAGGGCAGGGCTGCCAGCTGACAGAGAGGCTCCACAGGCTGCAAAGGCTCCTTGGAGGAGGGAAGTACACAGCACAGGGGCAGGGAAATGGGGTAGAGTATTTTTTAGGGACCAACTGGACACTGCATGCAGTTTTCTAATCAGAGTAGTCAGGGAAACAAATTACATTTGCTGTACTGAAAAGGCTGCATGGTTTCCTTGCCTCCCACAATGATGTAGCCAGACTTCCCTCAATCTTCAGCTCTGCTGCCATATTTTATACTATTTTGTTGAAGTCCTGTGGCTCTTAGTCCATTATTATTAGTAGTATTATTATTAGTAGTAGTATTATTTCCCCAGATTTTTCTTGATGTACGATTTTCAAAGCACAGTGTGGTACTTCAGCTGTGCTTTGTTAACCCCAAGTGGAGCAGAGGGATTTCTTCACATGCAGCTGACAGTTCTTCTCTTTATTCTCTTTCATGTCTGGCTTATTCACAGCAGCTTGTGGCTCAATCCAGCCCTCTGATCCTTTCTGAGGAATTAGGCCATTAGCGATTCCTTGTCCTATATTTGTGCAGTTTGTTGTCCTCAGACAATGTAAATTTGTGTCTGTACTTGCTGAATTGCCAGCTTTTTCCAAACCATCTATTTGCCAAAGCCATTCTGATTTATGTCACCTATGCACTGGCACCTTATTTGCATTGAGGTCTGTATGTATATTTAATACATCTCTGTCCCATCCCCAAGCAGCAATGAAAGTATCTCATTGTTATGTTCAGGAACAATGTTTAAGGAACCTTGCTGGTTTATTCTCCCACATCAGTTTTAGCACCCCTGAAGATAATGTTTTTCAGAGTTTACTTACTGAAATGTCATATGGAAAAGGCATTGAAAATCTCATTGTATTTCATGATATCTACTGTTTTTCTTCTGCTCACCAGGGCTGTTGTTACTCTGAAAAAGGAGGAAACAAACAGCAGTTCAACCATGAGTAGCAGCCAACATGAATTTGTCAAGAATAAATCACCTCCTTATTGTCAGGTAGGCACCTAAAAATCACCTGCTTGTTCCTTTGAGGGGAGATTGAAGTCGGTTTATTCAGTTTTTTTATTATAAACTTTTTGATTAGCAGCAGCCTAGTTACTTTGAAAAACCTTATGTATCCCATGAATCTCTAGTTTAAATTCATGGTCCCTTGTTATCACTTGTGCTTGTTGTGTTTTCTGCTCTGCTACAGCTGACTTTGGTAAGAACAGCAGGAACTCTGCACTTCTATTAGGTTTCAGTCCTTTTCTCTCAGTCAGAGTCCACGTCCTTCCTTTTGTGTTCATCTTTCAGTTTAATATCAGGGTCCTAAATGTAGTGTGGACCCACTGTGAGCTTCAGAAGGACATACAGTCTAATGTATGTGTAGTGAAACTGTTCTATCAGGATTTTAACTTGCTGTGCTTAGAGGACCTTGGCTATAAAATGGGGTCCTGCATTGGACCTCCCAGGTTTTCAAGGCTGTCTCATTTTCTATCAGTCTGTTAGCTGAGTTTTCAAAATAAGCCTGTGTTTGAATTGAGGAATTTTTTGTAGTCTGCCAAAACAGAGTGGAAGATTTCTTTCCTTCCTCTTCACCGTCCATCCCTGCCAACAATGGACTGTGTTGTCTTTCTTATAAACACTTCCAGAAGTGCTTGTTTTAAAAGCCATGCTAAATGTGACATTTTTCTGATTATTCAGCACTTATTCCTGAGATGAGGGTCTTTGTCTAGTGTTTTAGCTGAGGATTTAGTGTCTCCTCTGTACCTCCATGGTTTATTTATTTAATTGTAGGTCTTGAATATTTTGAATGTGATAATTAAAAAAGAAATAAATCAAATCCATCTCAGGATTTGGGTCAGAGAAGAGGGGCAGTATAAAATACAGACTCATTTCTCCCTTTCTTGACCAGTTCCAAATAGCTCAAGCTCAGGTTAACCCAGGAGTCTTGGAAGGCAAGTTGAACATGAGCCAGTGATGTGTCCTGTGTTCATAGTTCAAACAAAAGAAGAAAACGTTAGAACCCTAAAAACTGTGAGTTTTGAACTTTCTGTGCTGTCAGGCACTGACCCCCAAAAGAGCACTGCTTTTAACCTGAGGCCTTGGAGAAGGCTTCCAAAATTGAATAATAAAACTGAAATCACTAGTGTGTAGTTTGAATGGAAGTGTGTAGTGTCACATGGTGAAGAATTTGGAATTTAGGGTTTTAAAATATAGTAATATGTATAAAACAAAATGAAAGTTGTAGAACAAAATTTTCTTTCTTCACCTTCTTCTTCTTAAGTCTAAGTAGTACTTCTTAATTAGATAGTTCTTCACTACAACTCATAAGTGTTTAGTCATTAGATCAAAAATAAAAATAATTTAAGTATTAGTTTTTAATTAAACTGTTAACCTTAAAAGATCTTATAACAAACAAAATACATCATCATTTCACCATTTTTATCTTGTTAGCTCAAAGTACTGTAACACTTACTGTACTATAAATAAAAACTAATAAACCTCTAAGTCCAGACACAAAATTCCACCTCTCATACTTTTAATCTCAGCTCTGACTAAAAAAATTAAATAAAAAACAATAGTGTCCCTTGTACTAAAGACGGCAGCTATTGGACAGAGCACTGCCACGAGATGATCCTTCCCCTCTGCTCAGCCCCAGTGAGACACATCTGGAGCAGCCTGGTTCTGGACTCCCCAGCATGAGACAGACATGGAGAGAGTCCAGCAAAGAACCACCAGGATAGTTCAGGCCTTGGAGCATCCATCAAACAAGTAGAGGTGAGAGCTGGGACTGTCCAACCTGCAGAAGAGAAGACTCAAGGGGATCTTCCAAATGTGTATAAATACCTGATGTAGAGGCAATATGGAAGATGGATCCAGAATTTTCTCAGTGGTATCCAATGGCAAAACAAGAAAGCAAGGGAGCACAAGTTGAAATGCAAAATTTCATTTAAACATAAGGAAAATCTTTTCTACTGTGAAGGTGATTGAACCAGGAGTGGGTTGAGTAGAGACATTGTGGACTCTTCATCCTTGGAGTGGTCAAAACCTTAACTGGCCACAGCCCCAGGCAACCTGCTCTAGCTGACCCTGCTTTGAGTAGGGGATGTTGAACTACATGATCTCCAGACCTTCCTCTTCCCAAGCTCAGCTATTCTGTGGATTTTGAAAACTTTCCATTGACTGTGACAGTCATAAATTTGGCTTAGGCAAGTAATTCATGCCTAGACCTGTTGTCTTTGTTCAGAAGTTCCAGTAAGTTTCTTTATTTCCTTTGGGTACTGGCTCCATGCCATTGTCCTTTTCTCTGAAGTACTCTTGCATGCATGCAGAATTTCCTATTATTGATTTAATGGATGCTTAAAAGATATTCTGCTGTTTATTTCCTAGAAGTCCCTTCCTTTATGGTCAGTCTTGGCTTCCAAATCATAAGCTTTTATCGCCTTTTGTTGTGTTTATATTATCCTTTTTCCTCTTTGACCTCTCCCTTGCAGAACTGGAGTGGAAATCCCAAACTCCAGGACACACAAAGTAGTGATTTCCAAACCTGTAGTCCACAGATGTTACTTGGAAGAGATTCAGGTTTTCAAATGTGAAGGATCTGCTTACCCGGGAGTCTGAATTTGTTACTTTGACTGTCAGTCTCTTGTGTAGATTAGACTCATCTTGACTCATGAGTCATTGCATCAGGATTTGGAGTAATTGCACCAGGATAAACAACTGTGCAGCTACAGGTTGTACTGGTTTGGTGCATTGAAGCCCTCAACAAGCCCTCAGTTTGTTGGTGGCTTGCAGGTTGTGTTGCCACTATAGGTGTTCCCTAAACTCATTTTTAGCTGAACTTTCACTATTCAAACCATGCCTGCTTGGAAATAGGTGTTAATGATGTGTTGATATATATTGAGTAAGGTATGTTTTGAAACAAATCCTCTTGGTGGACAACAAGTGATAGGATGAGGCTGAGTGTAGTGGACACTTGCTCTGTGTTCTATAGCTGGGATTTTTAGTCATTTTAGCTTTCAAAGGTGGTAGGATTTTGTTTTCTTATATGTATAGTGCACTTAAAACGTTGCATGATCACTGTAATTATTTAAATATGCTATCTCTGAATATGGGCACAACCTTAAACTACAGCTGTGCATCTAGACCCAGAGCAGCCTCTTCAGCCTGGGCACTTCAAATCTGTGGCTGCCAAGAAATGCAGGTGGAGGGAACTTGCTGGCAAAAACTATCTAAGAGCACTTGGATATAGAAGCAAGGGAGGATAAACAGTTGAAGAACATGGAAAACTGTGGAAAGAAGAGCCTCAGTGGAGCCTGTAGCCTGTGACAATACAAAGTGTTTGTACAGGTGACCGGAGGCTGAGATTTTAAGTGCATCCAGCTCAAGGCTTTTTCCATTAAGCTACAGGGTAGTCTAGTTGGAATGATGTCAAAACCGTTGTACTGTTTGCACAAAGCTTGTTCTGGTTTGTGTTAGCACCATCTCTAGAAACGCTTCAGGGTTGCCCCTGTGTTGTCACTTTACAAGTGACAAGAACTTGAACAAGTCACAGCCCTCTACCTTCCTTAAGTAGGAAGTTGCATAGAAGAAACTGGAACTTTGAAAGTCAGTCAAACATGAGCCATTTTAATATTAACTGCTTTAAGAACATGAACCCCAGCTTGTACAAGGCTGCTCAAAGATTCAGAAGAACTGCTGAAGAGTTACACAAGCCCAGCTTCTTATTATAGGCATTGGGGTCCTTTTCTGTGGATGCTGGCAACATTATGTGCCTCTCTCGTTACAAAAGCAACCTAAGAGATCAGTTTTGTGAACACTTGTTGCAAGTTATTGTCTGTTCTCGCTACTTGTTTTTGCATTATTGCAGCAAAACAGAAGTATTTGCAAGTGCCTATAGTGCAGGCATCTTTTTGGGGCTTGGCTCAAAATCATTCAGTTGCCCAGGCTGTGAAAGGTCCAGGTATAGATTATGGTGACTGCCTGATCAAGGCTGTTTGCAGCTGCTGGAGATGCAAAGGCACAAGCTGACTGTGGGGAAGAATAAAAGGTGACACTTGCCTGCCTTTCCAGCCTGTCAGAGTGGCTTTTACTGCTCAAGTGTTTCCCAACCTTGTTACTGCCCAGTGTGTGTAACAAGTGCATTGGTGCACACAGGAGAGTACAGCTGAGGCAGGAGAGTGTCCTCACACCGTTTTGCAACAAGTGCACGTTTCAAGTTCCTTAGCTGTGCTAAGAGGAAGTGGTTATTCAGTCTTGCTGCCATTTCAGGAAGATTAAAGCTCCAGTAAACTTTCCCTCAGAGAGTCACCTGGAAACCACAGAGGTAAAAATTAATATTTGCCCACTGTCTATGAAAAAAGATACCACCAGGAGGAAACTTAGGACAAGGTGGGGGCAACCTGAGTTGAAGAGAAAGGCCAGACCAGTGCAGTCACCATTGCACAGGAGTTACCCTGGCCAGCACACACTATTTTCCCCCTCAGTGGTTATTGTTAGAAGTTGAAGACGCTGACATTTTGAAGGAGGAGGTGCGGTGCCATGCAACTGGTGGTGTAGGTGCAACAAAACAAAGCCTAAAAACAGTTCACAAAACAAGCTGTCACTCACTCTTTGGGTGATGAGGTAGTTGTGCTCATCAATTTTTTCCACTGTCCCCAGGAGCTGTCACCATGCTGAGAGTTTAGGGGATTCCGTACCTGGTTATCAAAGGATGGATCTTGTGTGGGAGGGGAAAGCCTGCCTGCACCCCACATTGGTTCCTGGTCTCAGCCACAGACTTTATTCTCTAGAGCACCCTGCTCTAGTCCATATCTTTGCCTTGGTATTTCTTTAAAACAAATTCTACTTTATTCCCCTTTCCAGACCCTGTCTACTCAGTGGCAAGTGCTCCAGAGCCATCCTCTTCATTCCTGGCTTGCACGTGGCAGAAACCAAGGGGCCAAGCAGACCCCACCTGTGCCCTGTTTATTTTGGAGTGTCTCTCTTGCAAGAAGACTGGCCCTGAAAAGGTGCCACAGGGGAAAGTGATGATGTTCCTGCTGGAGCTGAAATGCCTTTCAATACCACTCATTGCTTTAATAGAAGATGTACTCAAAGAAGCAAGAAGGGCAATTGCATGGTGCTTTTGGGGCCAAACTTGGTGATTAGAGGCACTCAGCTGGGCTGACCAGTGTCACAGGCTTTGGATGACATTGAACTGATACCCCAAGAACCATTTTTGTGTTTAATTGGAATTGGAATAGGACAAAAGTTGGCTCTGATAATCAGTAAGTGGGCTGCTTAGGAGAGAGACTGGAGGGTAGAGACACCCCTTATTGACAGCAGCCAGGATTAAAGGAAGATCCCTTTTCCTCCAGAGATATCTGCTTCCCATCTGCCTGCTGTCATTGGCAGTGACACAAGCTCTGTCCTTCCACCTGGGGAGGTAAGAACAGGCTTTGCAGAAGGTGGAGCAGGTGCTCAGTGCTGAAGTCAGAAGAGGAGCTGAGAATCACTAAATTAGATCTGCATCACTGAGGATAAGCTCAGCTGGTGGGAAAGAGGAGTAGGATGCTCTGTTAGACTATGCTCAGCTGTGTGTGCATGAGTCACTTCACATCCCACCAGGTCCCACTTTCTCTTGGTAGGTGTTGATTTTTCCTCGAGTGTCTGTGGACCTTTGCATGCCTCTCTGGAGGTTTGAATTTTCTTGAGATGTGGCAGTAATAGAATGAGGGCTGATTCTTCTGTGGGTGTCTGAGCTCCTTCCTTTCTCATTTTCCCTGTTGTATGAGCTGGACTCAATTAGTCCAAGATTTGAGCATCTCTCACTTCCCCACCTGTGAGTCCTAAAAGAGATGGAGACTCTGCCCTGTTGTAGTAGGGTCTGAGACCTCCTTCCTGCTTTGCACTGGGCAGGAAACAAACAGGGTTTTGTGAGTGGGACCAGCCACAGTGGGGCTGCTTCCAGAGCTGATCTGTGTGCCTGGGGCTCTCCTCCTGGCCTGGGGCCCAGGTGGTAGGTGCAGGTGGTTGGCTGGTTGAAATTGCAGCTGGCACAGCCCAGGGAGGGCTGTGGGTGCACAGCTGGAGGGAGATGACAGCTCATCACCTTGCCCTTGGTGCCATCAAGGTGTTCCCATAGTGTAGAATCTTGTCTCTTGTACCCTTGTCTTGGGTATGACCCAAGTCCAGACTGCTGTGGAGCTGAGAAACTCACTGTGCCATTCAGATGTGCCATTTTGGGCTGTGCAGGGGAATTTTGGGATGTGTCTGAAGGAAGCCTGGCTCCAGCAGGAACCAAGAAGCTAAGCAAGGTATGGGGTGTTACAGTGCTGGCCAAAGAGCTGCTGGGGCACAGACCGGGCTGCCTGGTGCCCCTCCTGTATAAATGGCCTGTGATATTTGTGTGTCACCAAGGTATCTGCCTTAAGAGTAAACAAAAAAAAAGAATTTTTTTTTTTATATGAAGGCAGATTTGACAAAGAGATTCGATGAGTGCAGGGTGGGGGAGGAGGGTCCCACTGCTCTTTCCTCCCTCCCCCTGCCTCAGTAATGAGAGGGTGAAAGCCTCAGGCGAGGTGAGTTCCTGTCACCCTGAGAAGGGGGGGATCAGCTCGAGCAGCCAGCTGCCCTGCTCAGCCCAGCCATCAGCCAGGTCTCCAGAAGATGTGCTGGAGGGGTGGTCTGGGGGAAGGTGGTGAGGCAATGAGTGGTTAAATACACACTTCTAGAAGGCACCAAAAACACCATTTGAAATCAGCTGTCTCTTAGCCCCCTATCTGATTTGGTGTTCTCCATACCAGAGTCCCTTGTGCCATAGAAATATCTCAAGCTCCTGAGGGAGGCTGTTGGCCCCTGGTGACACCGTACACCCTTCACGTATTGTGAAGTGTTCTGCACCAGCAGCCTCTCACCAGCAAGTGTAAGAAGAGGGGTAAAAGGTGGACTAAACCAAGAAAGGGGAGTAATGCACTGAGCAGCAGTGGGAGTGGAGAGACAAGTGCTGTGCCACTTGGGATGGTTGGTTCTTCAGGAGCTCCTGTGTAAGCATTTCCTGCAGCACCCTGTAAATCCCCAGCTGACCTTGCTGGTGCCCTGACCCTCAGGACAGGCTGCTTCAGGGAATGCTTCAGTGAGGATTCTGGGCTGTTCTCTGCCCTTAGAGAAGAATTTGAAGTATCAGGTAAGAAGGCAGGAGTGCTTAGCCTTATACCCCATTGCTCTGCTGAGGTCCTGCTGGGCTGACCTAGTGTTTCATAAGCATTTCTTATGCTTTAGGATTTTAGCTGAAACACCCCCTGTGTCCCAGCTGATAGCTACTGGAGCAGGGTACTCTGAAATATTACTACAACATACTTTGAATTCACATAGATTTTGTAGAAAAAGCGCTTGAGACTTCCCTTTTTTAGAATGAGAAGCACTGCTGTTCTGAGTATAATGGCGTGGCATCTTGTTTGGAATTTCCCTTGCCTTCTATATATACACATGCAGCAAAGCCACAGGAAATGGAAGTTTAAAAAAAAAAGCATAGAGCATAGGTATCTGCCTCTTTAAAAATTTTTATTCTTGTAGCTGGTTGTATTATTAGTGAGCACCTTATCTTGAGGCATCATTTAAGGTTTATTTTAAAAGATGTGACATCCTAAATCATTGAAGCCTGAAGCAGACATTGATGTTGCACGTTATTTGAGAAACCTTTTAGGCTCTGTACTGCCCATGCTACAGGAAAGAGCATTATTTTTGATCTTTTCTCCCTTGGGGCTTTTGGGGTAGGGACCAACTTCTGAGGCTTCTTGCATTTATATTTTCTAAGATGCAGTGAGTCAGTGTTGCCTACAGCTGCTGCTGTGATTGTGTGCTAAGGGCCCACTTCTGCATGGCAACCAGCATGGTTATTAGTAAACAGCCTTTGCCTTAAAATTCTGAGCAGAGTGCATTATAATTAGGTCCAGGAGAAATGAGAACAAGCTTGCCAGCAGCTGGAGATTATACAGTCTGAAAATCTCATTGCTGGTGAGGTGAGACAGATCCTCAGGAGCTGAGTTACCCTGGATCTGAATTCAGGTTGGTTTGGAGAGCAAAACTGAGGAACAGTCATTTGGTGAAGGGAAAATTTTAGGAGAAGGGACTAATCATGAAGGTAATTGGACAAATCCATCTTGGCAGGTTTTAATATGTTAAGACACATTCTTGCAAGAAGAGGCAGTTATCCTGCTTGCTCTCAGCCTCTGTGGAACTGCAGTATCTCTGTCTGCCTTCTGTCTGGTATTGGCATACCACTGCAGTACAGGCAGTGCTCACCTGAATGAGAGATCTACAGAAGCCTAAACAGGAATTAACTTTGCCTGAAAACAGGGTTTGTTTCTCTTGGATGCCTTTTGTTACCAATACAGCAAATAAGGAACTGATCCCCATCCATACAGTCAGACAGCTTTTCCATATGATTTCAAGTCTCTTGTGTGAGGATGTCTTTCTGCAGTGTTACAGATGATGTGTGTTTCAGTGAACGAGTGTAGTACAAATGGATAATGAAAGTTCACAAAGTTTGTGCTATTGAAGATCCTTTCACTGCAGGCAGTTACTTTCTTACTCACTATGCCTTTATTGCTTTCTTTTAGGAAAGGAGCTGGGTTGCTCATTCAACCAAGCAAGACACTCTGTTTGGACAACCATCCAACAAGAAGAGAGCACCAGTGTGAGGCCAGAAGGAGCTTTTCTTAATTTAAAGGGTTCAAAAATGCTGGAAACTCACAGTCACTTCATTGTTGGGATAGTGGGGCTGACAGGTTTTGTGCATTCTGGTCTACAAGCTGAGAAATGTGACTTGTGCAGATGGTGGCAGTTGTTGGGGATGCCTTGATGTGTATGCTTTGCCTGGTGAGGAGGGGTCAGGTAAGGATTTTGTAGTATTTTATCAAGAGACCTACCAGTGAATTTGGTATAAAATGCAAAGCACTGCATAACAGACAGTTTTTCTTAGGAGCAATAGTTTATGGCCCATAATCTGAAACAAACATTTGCATGTAAGACAGTGGTAGTTCTTCATAGCATAACATTTCTTGGTTAAGCTAGAACAAGAAACAGTCATGCTTTTTACCAGCTGGGGATAAAAAAACCAAAATTCTCAGTAGAGGTGAAGTCAAACAGCTCTGAAGAGAAGCGTTTTTGTACAGAAAACCAGCAGATATGTCCTAGCTTTCTGCCACAAGTAGTCAAATTCCAGTCCTCATTTATTGCACTTACAGCTTTTTATGGTAGCTGTAATCTGTGCTTGATCTGTAACTTCACTTTGTTTTTGTTTATTGGTCCAGTGCTGGAGGTATATCCAGTTTCCCAGCACTGAAGTGCTCTCCCAGGATTAATGTGAAACTAATCTCTGCTTTGACTAGGGACTAATTCATAGAATTTAAATCCACAAGAATAGGCACTATTAATTTTGTGTACTGCTTATTCTCCTATCTAATTCCTGCATCTATTTCTTATTAGAAATTATTATTTCTTATTGTAGGTCAGTTTATCCAACTACACCCACAGGGATTAACATAAATGGAAACCTATAGCAGACTTCAGCTTCTGATATATATTAAAGCAGTCATAATCCCAATGCAATTAAAAAAAGGTACTACCAAGACCTAACTTACTTTACTGTTATGTTTGTTTTCCTAAGCGTCTTCTAGTACAAAAATCAAGTCCCTGTTTTGCTGTATCAATCACTGGCATTATCATATTGATGTACACTGAAGCTGTAACCAGGCTTGTCTAATGAGAACAGTCAAAAAAGTAAGATTAGCTTATGCCACAGGAAGTTAAATCAAGTTTCTCAGCTTGTATTCTCTGGACTGAATCTGATATCTAAGACCTTAAAAGGCAATGTGAAAAATGGTCACTAAGAAAAAAAAAACACCAAGAAAAAACAAAACTTTCTGTATGTTTGTGCATGTTGTGTTGGAAAGAACAAGCTAGTAGTGAATCACAGGATTGCAGTCACTGTAGAGTAGATTAGCAGTAACCATTGCTGCAGCAATGGCCCAGGCATTGCCTTGGGTAATATCCACCTAAGACAATAGTGTCATAAACTATCATCTTCCTTTGGGGCTACAACAGGATCTCAAGAAGGAAATATCCAGAAAAATAGCCACATTCCTCTTCAAGTGTAGAACAGGGAATGAAGCAAAGCAGAAGACAGGAGTGTTGTTACACAAAGTAAGTTTTCTTTAATTATCAAGTGTCATGGTTGCGCTAGGCCTTTACTTTCTATCCCATCCTTAACTCTTGCTCTGACAGTGAGAAAACAATTTCAGCTTCACCTGGAGCTAAAACTTGTGGCACTCTTATGTTTGTACACTTGAATTGCTGATACTCCTTCTCAGAACAGTCCCCTGCTGTTTGTTGAAGCTCTCTTCAGTGCAGACAGGATAAGAAGAAATTTAAGTTAGCATTGATATAGTCACATGTGTGTGGCAGGATAGGGAGTTAAATGTGTTCCTGTGCCTCTGAAATGTCATTCTTCTGCTCAGAGATTTTTTTTGTTCAATTTGAAAATATTTGAAAATAGTCTGAGAAGCTGGTTATCACTAAAGTAATGAAATAACTCATATCTGAAACCATGACATTTAATTAACCCTTAGTATAGTTACTATTTCACATTTAAATACTTACACCAAAAGAGATTTTTTGACCCCTTTACTAATGTAGTAAAGCAAATGCACAATCACTTTTATTATAAAAATAATCCTTAGGTCAAATAGGAATACAATCAATAATTACACAAATACACATTTACAAATCTGTACGATAGATACTTATGGCACAGAAAATATAAATATCCCTGTACCTTGTTTCTGTGCAAAAAAGGCAGGCTAGTTTTAGTCAATAACCAGCTCTTTTATGTTTTCTTCACTTCTTCTGATTTCAGTTAAAACCAGAAGGATTTTCAGATGAGATATCTGACAGATTAGCCTCAAGAGTCAATAAAATACTTTCGCTTTTAATCCACATAAAGAACAGTAAGATTTTTCCTATCTTCTGCCAAAATATTCCTTCCTGTTCTTCAGCCTACATTTTTTCAGAAGAGGAGGAAAATTTCAAGTTCAGTCATTTTTTTTTCACAAGCCATCAGACTGTGGTAGAGAATTAGACCCAAATAAAGTCAAACTGCACTCTGAAGCTGAAATACCACCGTAGGTTTCAGTTTAGTTTGTAGTAGAATCTCCATTACACTTGTCTTCCTTGTATCTGTCAAAAATAATTCTTCAGAAAAACACTTTGCTTTCTCTTGAAGCCTTTCACACAGTCCAAGAGAAGGGAAAATCAAGCAAGAGGTAGATACTGGTCATCCTCCTAATTCCCCAGAGCTCTCCATTTGAATTGCTCTGTTTTAGGACTGTAGGAGGTATGTATAGAGCAAGTTTTATGTCTATAGAAGTAGTGATTGACTTACACCCCTCACATCCTGTGGTCACTGACAACATTCAGCAACATGCTTCAGGAATTCATCACTGAGTTCATCACTGAAAAACCTCATGCAATGAGGGCATCTGAGTTCACCCTGTGCCCTGCCTTCAGATCCCAAGTTTCCATTGTCCCCAGGAGGAGAAGCTTGTTCAGACTGTGAGTTTGTTCTTCTCGTGCCTGTCTGGCCTGGGCTGTTGCCTCGTAGATGTTCAACATTGGTCTGAACGTACAAATGATTTTGGTTACCAGCATGAACCCTGAAATGACTACTTGTGTCTCTTGAATCCTAGAAAGAGAAAGAAAAGCTCTTGAGAAAGATGCAATGAAAATATATTCTTTAAAGGGTGATATTTTATCACCTTTATCTGAAACATCATTCAAATATTTATGTGAGGACTTGTAAATAATTAATCAGTTATTGCAGTGTTATTACTATTGTTGTAAAGAAGGTTTGTAGAAAACACAGAATATAGTCAGTGTGCTACTTTAAAGATGCCAAGAGCCACGGCTGTCCTCTGCCTCCTAAGAATTCACCCTTCCTATGTTGGTCCAAGAGTAGAAGAAAAAGGGACTGGAAAGGAGTATTACATCTGAATTGGGAAGCATATCTCCACCAGAATTGACTATGAAACAATCTAAGTTTTTGATAGCTGCACTGAGCTGGAACTGTTTTAGACATACTAAAGTATTTTTAAAATATATTTAAAAGTATATTTTAGTCCCAAATCCTTTTGACAGGCTTAAATTAAAAAAGGAACATGCTGCTTTCTTACCTGTCTTCTTGATAGCTGGTGTTGCAGACATGTAATTTCTGCCTGAAGTTCTTGTATTTTACTCTGTGCTCGTTCTCTGTCTGATCTTTCAGATGTGAAATCGTCTTTATAAACCAGGACCTGAAATAGAATTATTATGTTAATATTTTTTAGATTACAGCATTGGCAGGTTAGGTTGAAAAGCTGAGACTATGGTTCCTTTGTTACTTATTCCCAGAATCTCAGTATTATCTTCTCTATCATATCTGTATTTCAAAGATGTTTATATTTCTTATTTTAGATTTACAGATCTTTCATATTCTGTATTAAGGCTAGCAGAACTGCATAGGGTTCTTTAAGTAGTGAGTTTCCTTTAAATCTGTGTTGTTAAGTATCTATATAGTAAATGTGCACGGGCAGGCAAAAAATAAGTCCCTTTTCCCCCTTGGACTTCAGTGGTCTGGGAAGAAATGAAGAATTCCCATCTCTAGGAAAAAGAAAGTAAATGACCTGTTGCTCCAGCATTTGTATGCGCTCATTATCTCCTTCACTGGCCTTCTTCATGTCTTCTAGTTCTCTCTTGGTTTTTATGCACTCATTCATTTTTTCTTCCAGTAGTTTGTTTAAGCGGAATATCTCCTTGTGCATCAGGTCAGAGTTCCTTTGTGCTGGAGTTGTGTCGTGGTGCTGCTCCAGCTGTGCCTTCATCTCCTTCAGCTGCAAGTGGAGTCGCTTCACGTACTCATCCCTGCTCGCATCGTACTTCTGCCACTTGGCATTTAAATCTTCCACCTGAAAGTTTATTTGGGAGAGGCATGAAGAAGGGGAAGACACCAACTTCCAGGCTTTCATAGACTGTCTACATGTGCAGGACCAAAATTCTCTAGGGCATAGTGTAACATGCTGACTCGAGCCCTGAGGGGGGTTAAGTCACTGTACAGGAGAGCAGGAGAGGATTGTGCAGACTCTTCACAAGGGGAAGGGCAACCTTCCCATCTCCCAGTCCAAAGGGACAGTGTTAAATAATGTGGGAAGGGAGGGTTTGGTGTTCACCCTGGGCCTAGTGCTGTTCTTCTGGGGTGGAATACTGATCCATAGAAGGAATAAGGAAATTATCTTCTGCACTGTATTTTTACAACAAAAAACCAGTTATGTTAAAAATTATGTAATAAGTTGTTCTTAGCTAAGGGAACAAAAACTATGTGCCATGTTGAAAGGACTAAGAAAAACTGTCTTGCTTTAAACTGCCATGTAATTAAATTAACCAGACCTTATCTATTCCAATTTACTCTAACACAAAATACTGAACAAATATTAATCTGTAACAAAATGAAAGTACTCACGTGAGCTACTTTTTGTTTTAACATCCTGTTTTCCTCTTGTAGGTTGCAAATAAGAGCTTGAAATGAAGTTTCATTGTCTAAAAGCTGTAATTTTCAGATAAAGTTAGGTGTTACTTTAACATAAAAATCTCAGATGCTCTTTGGCTGTGCTGTTAACTGGAAGTAATCTCTTTTTTTAAGTGAAGTGTAATGACACACATCTATTTTTTTACGACCTTGGTACTGCTATTAAATAGACCTCATGACAACAGAGTTTAAAAGTTTACACACACTCCTTGCTAAACTACTTGTCTGGAGTGGGGGAATGCATGACAAGGGCACAGATATGCCTTCATCTTGCTTTGTTATTACTGTCAATTTTGGCCAGTACTAGGAAGAAATTACGGAGGGGAAAAAACCCTGCTTGCTAAATAATTGACTAAAATGATACCTCTTTTTTATAGTTGTGACATCTGCTTAAAAAAACCCCAGTGTACATGAGTAATATAGAACACTTTTGTGCAAAATTCCCTAGAATCAGCTAGTAATGGCATCTGAAATTTCTCCTCTTCAACAGGGAAGTCCCCACTGTACAAGGTTAGCTTCTTATTGCATATATCAAAGTCAATCAAGTTTCCTGTCTATCAATTACACGTTAAATATGATAATGCCAAATGCTTCAAGTCCCTCAAAAAGTCCTTTTTTCTTCTATCTACTCAACTCCTATTTCTTACAATTAACTTTAATGTAAGTTTTCTTTGGAAACACTTCGGGGATGTTTGACAGAGCAGACATGAGTATGTATAGAGTTCATCACAAAAGCACAGATGAGTGGTCATGTGAAAAACAGCATTACCACGGTGTAGCAGTAAGAGCAAAAGTCAGAATCATTTTTTTTCATGAGAACTCTCTGTAGCACCCACTCAATGCTCTGATCTGTTACGAGAGACAGCACTGCTGTTATTTCCTTATGGTGTTTTAATGAATTACCTAATGACTCTCAGCCATCAGGACTTCTGGAACAACAGAACAATAATCTACCTTTACACCATGATGAGAACTTTAACTGAAGCCTCAACAGCCATTGGCAAAGTACACCAAGATCCAGGTGTTTCATTGTGCCCTGCAGTAGCATTTCTGACACTGTCTTATCATGAAGCTTTTTTTTTTTTTTTTTTCAAAACATCCCTCCTGAAGACAAGAGCTGCCCTGGACTCAGATGCCAGGGGGAATCCCGGAGCAAAAAAAGGGTAAGACACCTTGACTCATATTCCCCTAACCAACTTTCTGTAGGTCTGTACTACATGTGCAAAGCCAAATCCTGATCCGAGAAGACCACATATTACAGAGTTCTTAATATAAATACTATTTTGAAATATCTCTTTTTTGTGATTTTGATACTTAAACAAGTAATCAGGAGAGATCAGCTTCAAAATCACAGCACCATCTAGTGCTGCATAGAAGCAGGGGTGGTATAAGGTAGGTACTGTCTCCTATGTATTGAGGGAAGAACTGTAATCATGGGATTGCTGAGGTTGGACAAAACCCTCCTCTCCAATAAAAAGCCTCTGATGATGAGATGGCCAAAGACAAAGTGGTAGACAACTGCTTCCATCCTAAATTTCAGGTACGCAGGATTATTTACCATTGCCATGGCAGTCTTAACACCCTACATGGAAATTATTTAAAGGGCTGTTTTTCAGCATTCCCCAGTTACAGCTATCATATTGTAATTAACATCTCAGAAGCTAGTATGACTTTAAAGACACACACAGTAGCTGTAAGAATACCTGATTAGATCTTTCTGTAGGTATCTGGTCATCTGAATTCCCCTTCTCTTTTCTTTGCTTCTCTTCTAGACATTTTGCCAGATGTTGACACATTTCTGCTGTGGATGCTAATTTGCGTTGAAGTTGGTGAGTTTCATCAGTGAGTGAACGACACAAAACATCACTGGTGGCCTGAGCCTTCTCCTTCTCTGCCAAAGTCTTCTGCAGTCTTAAGATTTCTCTTTCCTTTTCATATGGAGGCTGATTTATCATCTGCTGTATCTCTCCATTTTTCTCCTCTAGCTGCTGATTCAGCTTCTGCACTTCCTAAACAAAGGGGTGAAGGGAATTTATTTAAAAGCAAAATACACTCAAAAGCTAAAATATATCTAAGACTGACTTCAATATTGCAGTAATTCCTTATTGCTCCTGTACTCATTGCTAAGTACTTAAAAAGTAGACTGAATCAGTTTCATTTCTGTATGATTATAAGACCTTGGAACTGTTGGATCAGTCAATCAAGAACTGCTCATGCAGCCATGCAAGCACTTTCTAATCAGTAGAACAGAGGAACAAGCAGCAAAATTCAGGAAGAATTTATGACTATACAGCAGCAACAAAAACAAGAAACAAAGTAATTTAAGATGAATAACTGTGGAGACTGAAAAATACTTGCAGGTCCTGCACACTAAATTACCAGATAATAGAGATTTTCCTCAAAAGAAAAAAAGGAACTGTAAAGTCATCAAATCCAGTGAAGTGTATTCACTGCCTGGCACTGTCACAAGGACAAAGCAGAGATAGCACACAGAGCAGCTTTCCCACCTAGGAAAGGATGGGAATGGTAAGGTAAGGACAAACAAGCAAAAATACAATCCACGTGGCAGCAATGGCTCTAGGCTGGCCACGGCTGACTCCCAGGTACATGAGGGGGTCTGGCACACCCCTAGGAAACAACTGTGTACCTTGTTTCTGCATCTCCTTGTCCTTGGGATTATCCACACTGCATTAACATCTCTGCAGGTGTTTTGAGAAGGAAGAGGTTTGCTTGGTGACTGGTGCAAACCACCATGCACCTGAAAGGCACCTGTCCTGATTTTGTCAACAAACAAACAGTTTTTTCACACCCTCAAGAAGTAGCAGATGCTGGTACCAGAAACCTCTGCAGCACTGTTCCTCCAGAACTGAGGATCTCTGGATGCCAGTGCAGACCATGAGACAGCTCCAATCCCAGCTCTACCATTCTAGTTCTCAAGAGTGCTAATAGAGCTGTACATCACTGGGATCACTCTTTGCTAGCACACTGGCTTCACAAAAATATATTTTTTATTTGGCTATTATTTAGTGCCAATTATTTCAGCATTCTGATTGGGCATAGCATTTTATTCTTTCAATAAATAAATATTAACATCTGACATAGATAAACAGCACTTTTTCTTATTACTGGCATTTAAATTATTTCACATCATATTGAATGCTAAACTTCCCCTTTCAAGATATTCAGCATCAGTCTTTCAAATACGTTCAGATACCACAGGTTTGTCATCTGTCTGCAAAGTGTCAGTAAGATCATCTCTTATAACAAATTTCCAAACACAAACTCTTTAAAACGTATTTTAGGTGAGTGTCATATATGGAAAATGTTTTGTATAAGCATTAGGTCAACACATTACTTATGACAAAAACATTTGTTTCAGTTTTAAGTACTGCTGCTCAGTTTGGAAATTACTTCATGCAGCTTCCTCTAGAAATAAATGCTTTAAAAATCTTTGAGAATTTCAGACTGAACCTGGGAAAGTCTTAATGACAGTAACCAAAACAGCACTTGTGCTGGATAGGGAGGGATGCAGTTTTCAGGTTTTTTTCTGTCAAGATGAATACTGATTTCCCTAATCTATCTCCACACAATCCAGACTTGTCAGTTACTTCTTCAAATACGAACCTGCTACCTAACTGTCAGTACAACAATCCATTTTTAAGAGTACATTTTAACAGAAAAATTCGTGGCATCAGCTGCTTATCTTTGAGATCAAAATTGTTGCATCTGATAAATTCGATGAGTTTTTTACTGTTTTTCTTTCTCCTTATGAAAATAGTTGCATGAAGAGCTATAGTGCCATGCCGGTTTAGGCTCTTACGCTCGCCTTTTCGAACTGAACGCAAGGGGCGGCGCTGCCTTTGGGCACAAATGGGCGAGCTGCTCTGGGCACCCGGGGACGGAGCGGGCATCGCCCCAAGGGTCTCAAACCAAACCCTGGCCCCAGCCCCCGCCGCTCCGAGCTGTCAGCGCTGCTTCCTGCGCGGCCCCAGCTGCTCCCAGCCCCCAGCGAGCGCTCTGGGGCACAACCCCCGCACCCCTCACTGCCGCTGCCGGCCCTCGCTGTCCAGGCAAAGGCGCGGGGATGCCGCTGCCCGCCCGCGGCTTTACCTGGCTCAGCGCATCCACTCTCCGCGCCGAGAGGCGCTCGCTGTCCCGGAGCTGCTGGCGGGCCTGCCCCAGCTGCTCCAGCAGGCTCTCCACCAGCGAGCACGCCGGCTCCGCGCCCGCCGCCGCATCCCCGCCCGCCGCCGCCTGCCGCTGCCGGGCCAGGCTGTCCCGCAGCTCCAGAATCGTCGCCTCCTTGGCCGCCAGCTGCAGCTGGAGGTGCTTCAGCTGCTGCGCGGACTCGTGGTACAAGGTGCAGAGCGCGTTGTACCGAGGCACTTTATTCTTCAAGCTCCTGTTTTCCCGGTGCAGCTTCTCCAGCGTCTCCTCCACCTGCCTGAAGCGGGTCACCAAGGGGTCTGTGCTGCCGGCCTCGCTTACCGAGCACATGGCCGAGGCAGCTCCCTTCTCTTCTTTCTCCAGGGCGAACAGAAGCCCGGACAGGTGCATAAAACCCCGGAGCGGAGCGGCTTCGCTCTTCCGCCTTTCCTGCCGGGGGAGGAGGCAGCCGCTCCCTTTAAGGGCTCGCAGGACCCGCCTGTGCCGGCGGGCTGGGGCCGGGCCGGGCCGCGCTCCGCCCTCGGGGGAGAACCCCGGCCGTGCACGGAGCTCTTTCCCCCGCGGCCAGCGCGGGATGCGGCCCCGGGGGCAGCGCTGCCCGGGAAACCCCGGCAGGGGCGAGCGGGAGAACCGGCACCGAGGGCGGGGGGAGAAACCTGGGGGCGAGGGAGCGGGGCGAGCGGGAGGCTCCGGGGGCACGGGGCAAGTCCCAACTGAGCGAGGGGAATGCGGGCTGCAGGAGGGGCGCTGGGGGGGAGGAGAGGTCCCGGCCGAGCCGGGGTCCCTCGGGGGGCTGGCGGGCGGCCCCGACTCCGCGTTGCGAAAGCCTCGGAGCGCCGCGTCCTCCCGGCGCCGCTGCGGGAATTCCCGGCTCGGAGCGGGACTTTCCCCGCTGGCGGCGACCCCCGGGCTCTCCACTCTCCCCGCTCCGTCTGCCCGAGCGGCCCCAGCCCCGGGAGCAGCAGCAGGAGAAGAAACGCCCAGGAATCCTCTGTTGGTGTTGTGTCTGCATCGGTGGCGAGGGGATGGCTCCGGACACAGGCAGGGCAGCACCCTCCGCACGAGTACCTGTGCAGGTGTGGAAGAGGAACTTAGCAAAGACCTCGAAGAGACCAAAATCTTCGGTCGCCAAAATCCGTATCAGCAGACAGTGTTTATAATCTCAGGATGAGCTGATGAGAGCAAAACCAGCTATTTGACGCTGAATAAACTGCTGCCCACCGGCTGCCCCTACGGTGGAGAACTTTTTTATTGGGCAGAACTTGTTAATCAAGAATGTCATTGTCAGGGAGAAACTTTGGTTTAATATTTCTCATAGAGTATGGTAAGCTGGACTGAGAGAAAGCATATTTGGGATTGGTTTAGTTATGTCTGTGTTACCATACTGATGCAGGCAAGTAGGAGGAAAGATCTTAAACTAGTACAAGAATAAGTCCCAGGTTACATTTGGTTGTTCTTTGCAATAGTATTTATTGTGTGTACGTGTATGCATGTGCATCATAACGTGTACGACACGGAGCTCCATGTTTGCAAGCAGCCTTAGTGCACCAGGTTCAGCACAATCGTGGGAGATGTTTCTGGCCCAAGTGCGTAAAGTACAGCAAGTGAAAATCACCGCATGCTACTGGTGAGGCAGCAAAAAGAGAATACTTTAGACAATGTGATAGAGAGCAGCCTCCTGTGTAAACAGGTCTCCGGGTAAAAAGACAGCAATGAATAATTTGTGTGGAAGAATTCACAGGAATGAGAACACGATGAAAGGAGAAGATGGTGAACTTCAAAGCTGAGACTGTCAGTCACCCTGGTGATAGATCACGAGCCTCATGGTGCATGTGAAACACAAGATAGAATATTTCAGCCTTTCATTAAGACAATGGGTGCAAATTCAAACTACATAAGTTGCAATCAATTACAGGGAAAACTATTTTTCTGTAAGGGTAATCAAACATTGAAAGTGCAGAGTAAGGGCTAAAGACCTCCTGGGTTTCTTCCTAACATGAATTATCCTGTGATTCAATGAAGTTTTTTGAGGTGGAAAGTCATTACTTTGTCACCTTAATTATTCCAGCAAGAATTATCCAAACTATTAGGAGTAATAAATTCAAAACAGTGTGTTAGCTTAGCTGTTTCTAAAAATATAACTGAATTTCATACGATTTTATTACACAGGAGACCCTGTGTGACAGAAAAGGGTAAAGCACTTGTTTATGGTACAGGTCCCTGGCATATTTGCTATTTCATCTAATACTGTAAATATTGAATTATTTAGGACAGTGAAAAATCTGTGTAGAAGTTGAGGGAATATAATTTTTTTATTTTTTACTTGTACAGACTTATATTCTACACCCTTAAAATGCTGATTTTTCTGTGAAGAAAGTAAAGTTCCTACTTTAAAATACCTGTACTTTATTGTTTTATATACTAGAAAATGGGAAAAACACGTAGACTTCATGTTACATTTTCATTGTTGTGTTACAGTCAAAGCTAACTGAAGCATTTGGAACAAGATTACTTTTGCTGACTGTCAAAATACTTTGTAGAAACACATGATGAAGCCCTGGTACTGGAGAAACATTTAGTTTCCTGCCAATTAATTAGCAAACTACAAGGAAACTCAGCCATCCCGTGTTTTCAGATGGGGCAGTGATCTCCACAGGCTAAGCATGAGGGAATTTAATTAGCTGCCAAATAGAATCCTTTATAATACAGTTACATTGGTAGTATTGTATTAGTATATTAAAATCAAGCATTACTGAAAGCTCGTTACTAATAGCGCCTTGGATGAAGCAAGCATTCCCCCAGGAAAACACCACTGACTTAAGGGAAATTTGACCTGCGTAAGTGCTGAGTAAGAAACCGATCCCACATGTTCTTGGGAATGCCCTTAGATGACTGTTTGCTTTTGTCAGTTCTGAAACACGGAGGAATTCCTGGGAATTCAGTCAAAGAAACGGGTGCCAAAGAATGAGTCACATCTCAAGCCGTGTTCCCTAGTACCTGGCTTTTCCTGGATTGCCTCTCCGAGTGCTGCTACCCGGTTTGTTGATAAAGCAGCAGGTTTGTGCCGTGCCACACTTGTTCTTTTTGGGGTTGGACAATCATGAGGGCTTATTAAGTACTGTATGAACAACAGGTATGCTCTGCATGACTCAATATAAAGAAAAAAACCTTTATTTTCCATACTGTACTGGTTTCAACATGAAATATGAGGCGAAGTTCACTTTAACTCTTTCTCAGTATCGGGTGTAACAGGATATTAATCCCATGCAGGGAAAATTTAACCTCAGATTTTGTTAAAGAATTCTTAACAAAGTTGTTTTGAATAAGTAATTCTGTGCACATAACAACTTGCTGTAATGTGTGAGATGCATCATAGAATGCATGAACAAAAGAAACAAAAAGTGCAGCTGCTCCTAGAAAAGCAGGAAGAAAGAAAAGTGAACAGTATGGTTAGATTAATGAAGGGTTACATATATTTAAAATTTCATTTTTAAGCATGAGTTATTTGTTGAGGAAGTAAGAATAATTCCTCTAAATGTAGTAGTTCTATTTTTGTAACATTAGTGAAAATCTTATGAGTTTTTGTATTTAAAAGAGTAATTACTCTTTAAATTACTCTGTGGATAAGACTATACAACATATTGGGGGGTTCTGTCATTTTCTAAATAGTGACCTCTGCTCAATTTATATGAAATTGTATTCTTTATTTGTGAACTCCAGATCAGCCAATCAAGTTGTGGTTTACCTCAGGGTGTTAAGTTACCACTAATTGTCCTGCAGGGTAAGTTGTGACATAATGACACTTACAGAGTGTTAGAATTGCCTTGAGGTGATTCACCAAAACAGGACTAATTAGAAATTAGTGAGTAATCTTCTGGCTGCTGTAGGCTGAAAAAAGCAGTAAGTTTACATTTCTTTTGCTGTAGATCATGCAGAGCAAAAGCAGGAAAAATAACCTGTAAAATAATCTGACATAATCCCTGCTAAAATGCTGCCTGAGAGCTCTATGTGCGTCAAAAAATCTGATTTTCGTATTGAACAACTGAAGTGTTGATGCTTTTGTCACTCACAGATTAACAATAATTACGAGCTGCAGGCATGCTTACACTTCTTCCAAGGGCAGGACTAAACATCCTTTATATCCATCGCTGTACTGGATGTTGTGATGATACAATGTTTGAGGTGTTTTCCTGCTGGAATGACAAACTCACTGAGAAGTTGGCCCGAGGCTGCCAGGATTCCTGAAACTGGATGAACTCATTGCTATGACGTACACATGTGGCCCTCTCTCTGCACTGAAGCTCTGACTTGGAACAAAACTTTCCTTTTTCAGTCTTGTTTTCTGTTTACACACGTGAAAATATTTACTTTATCTAGGGGAAGGAGAATGGAGTCTATTTGTTTCTAATGTAAGATTTTCCCTGCTTTTTTTTTTTTCTTTTTTTTAGTGGCTTGCACTTTAGAGGATGTAAAATCCAAAAGTGTTTTGACATTTTGATGTTTTGATGCAGAGGGAAGAGTCCCAGGGCCCATGTTATTAATCACAATAAAGCTGAAATAACCAGGATGAGCCACACAAAGCCATGACATTGGTCAGATATATAGCAGTCCCAACACTTTTCACTAAGAAGTGTTTCTTTCACATTTATATGGACCAAGGTGGTTCAGTCTCATCTTTATGGCTATTAGTAGATGAGCTGGATACACACTTGTATGGGTGTCTCACAGGGCCCTTGATCTGTTTGTGTCCATATCAAGGGCACAGCTTTCTGTTATGCTTTGTTATTCCTCAATGCTCTGGGTGTTTGCTGCAGTTCACCCTCCTGTGCTTACTGTTTGTATCCCCCCCAGATGTTCAGCAATTTCAGGCCCTGCTTTAGTTTCCCCTGGATAGTCTCACTTTTGCAGTTTCTCTTTTGTCTGCCCATGTCACAATGGTACCAATTGGCTCAGTTTGACCTTGCAGACTGGAATTTATTGCAGTGTTGCTGCTGCTGCCTCTGGATCTGAGAAGTTGAAGCAGTTTTCTTGGTTCTTTAGAAAACCCTGTCATGATGTCACTGATTTTTGAGCTGTGATTCTATTTACAAGAATGTAAAAAACTCTCTGGTGCATGTAAGTGATCAACGAGTGGAGGCTGTTTCCTTACTCACAGACTTAGATCATTTCACTCCTACTTAGAAGCAAGTTACTGCTTTGAGCTTGTTCTGGATAAAACCTTTGGGTTTGCCAATGTCTATTTGTTCCTGCTGAGCAGTGCAGGATATGTTGGCTTGTAGCTGTCATAGGACATCTTTTCCTAAATCTGATGATTTGAAATACTGCAGAAAATTGTTTTTGTGTGTGTTGCAGAAAACACTTTCCTAACTCTTAAAATATGATCCATATTACAGATTTTTGTGGGTTTTATATATATTAAATGGATTTTCTGCTTTGATTAATATAGAGTGATATGAGTTTTCTGGTTTCTGTTACTCACCTGTTCTCAAAGGCCAGCCAATTTTAAAGCTAAACCTAGGGGAAAAAATAAAATTATTAAGCCTGAATAAGTACTTGGCATTCACTTGCAAGACTGGAAACAAAAGGTTTGCAGGTTAAAAACCTAGTTGTTTGCAGATTTGCTTGATATGTCAATGTTGTGTAATGAAACTTCCTGGTGTCTGCAATGTTTCTGATCAAGACACTCATTCTAACTAGAACAAAACCAGATTCAACATTTTTGATCTTTAGCTTTTTCTTTTTAGCAAACAGACCTCTAGAATTTGGTTAGATAAATTTCTGATTTAAATGCCTTATTTTAAACGTTTGTTTTAAAGGATGATGGGGAAAGATGATTTCCTAAGACTACTGGAAACCTCAAAAGAAACTCAACTCATAGTTGAGTAGGAATTCAATTCTACTAGAATTCTAAATCAGGAAAAAGAAACACTGGATGCTTCTTAGAATGTCCTTGGTACTAGGTGGTGAAATCATTTCTGAACTATAATACAGAAGAAGTGTTGGGAAGAATTAAGTAACTAGAACAAGAAAGTGGAAGTGTCCTCGCCACACCATTCATTCTTCTTCCACAGAAATAACAACATTTCCTAAAATTCTGATTAGTGTCCAGTTCAGAGGAAAGAAACAGCACAGTTATGTTCTTCTGGAGCTCAATCCATCAATCATCCTGGCAGGAAAGGGAAAAGCAGTTTTCAGCAGAGTTTTAAATTTAAGTCATTAATGTAGTGTTTTGCAGACTGAAGTGAAAAACTAATGCCATGTAGATACCTGCTACTGAAAACTTTAGCTCTTGTTCAAATTTGCTTTTATTATAAGCCAGAGTAAGCATATTCTCAGTCATAGATCGTGCTTGAAGCAGACAAGCATTTTGACACTTTCTGCTCTCAAACAGAATTAATGGAACATGGAAAAATAGCATTTCTGAGAAGCCTGCATGGCAGTACCTTCTCAGCCTTAGCATAATAAAGTAGTCTTATATGGTCACTCGAGTAGGTATGGATTGTAGAAGATAAAATCAGGAAACAATAAGAAAAAATAAATGTATTCCTTGGAAGTGATAATTCCTAAAAAAAAAAAAGCCACTAGCTGTTTTCATGGATGAATATGTCTGAGCTACCTGGTGGCACAGGAACTTACACTCATAGTACAGTGAATGTTTTTTCCAATTAATTATATTAAATTTATGCAATATGTTATGATTATTGCTGGGTTCATGTACATGTAAAGGTAGGTGTCTGTTTGGCAAAATCTTTACTATCCTCTTGCCCTAAGCTGTAGAGGAAATACTATAGAGGGTTCTAGATATATGACTTTCATTAAAGTTTCTGATGAGAGCTACTAATATATTTAACTGAACAAATAGAGAGGCCACCATCTAATGGAGTGAGTTTAAGAATTAATTGACACTGATTTCTGCTGTCTCTTCCCTTGAGTTTGCTGCTAGATTTGAGTAAATTTTGTAACAGCTTAATTTGCTTTGCCATTTGAATCTCTCAGTACTGACAATAAGGATATTGCTGTAGATGGCTTAAAGGCAACAAGGCTGCAGAATATTAAGCATTTGATCTATGGAATGAAGATCATATCAGTCTGTGCTTAACCTTACTTAATTTTTACAGAAAACCTCAAAGATTTGACTTCAAACTGATTTAACAGAACGATCCATTATGACCATTTAATTGACACACTTATCTGTTTATAACTGAATTGCTTGGAATCCAGCTGTGAGAAAGTTTAATTTTGTTAGACCTTGCATAAACAAAATAAGAAATATTTTCTACATACTGTAATACTCTATATACTGGCTCATTTGGGGGCTGGTAAGTCAGATTTAGTACAATTATGACGTTCCAGTTTCACACATTTTAAACCTTTAAAAGGCCTGGTTTCAGAAACAGTGGGTTTGAACTTCAAGGATTTCCACCAAAGTCACAATTTTCATGTAAACAACTTTGGAAATACTCCCTTTTCTCTGAGAGCAGATTATAATATTGCCATAATATTGTATTTACTGAAGTTACACTTTTAAAAAAATTTAGAGGTGTTATTACAAGAGAAGATTTGGAGGACGAGTGTTTTTGTTGGATCCTCTGCTGTATCTGGAAAAAAGACCTTTTGAGATCCTCTCTACTTCCTCAGATTAGTTGGTCTGCCTCTCATTACAAGCTTTGCTTCCATTGTATCTGTGTATCACAATTGCACCACCACTACAGGGACTTAGAGATAAAATAACTCCTCGTAGTATTTTTTTTAATCAGATTTCTGAGATGATGGTGTGGCCATTAGTTGACCCAACAGGTTTAAAAAAAGCGAAACATAATCGCTCCCATCTCTTGTTTCCTGTGAGCTATGCAGGAAGTGTCTCAGAATGAAAGAAAAGCTATGAATTTGCCAGATAATGAATCCAAATCTTGGTTCATGGTTCTTTCCTGTAGGCAAAATTATAGGTTTCTTGTAAACTTAAAGGAAGTGGAGTGAAGGAGTTCACTTGTGTGATAGTGAGAGTAGCCAAATGATTGATTAGCTGTTGAGAAGAAAGCTGTGCTTTGTGCATTATTTCTTTCCAGAGTACTAGAGCAGTGTGATGGGCGGATCCCAGCGGGCAGGTAGGACCCCCGCAGCAGGATGGGGGAGAGAATCAGAGGGGAAAATGCAAGAAAACCTCGTGTACTGAGGTAAGGAGAGTTTAGTAACAGAGAAAAGAAATAGAAACCAAACAACTGATGCGAAGGCATCACTCACCACCTCCCACCAGCAGCCCATGGCCAGACAGCCCCTGAGTAATGCCTTGTTTTGACACACCAGCACCACCCCCAGCTTTACTGGCAGGCACGACGGTCAATAACACAGAAAATCTCTTGGGTCATTGGGGGCAGCTGTCCTGTCCCTGCTGCCCAGCCCAGCCTTACCCGAGGGGCAGAGAGAGAAGCAGGGCAGGCACTGGGGCTGTGCAAGCACTGCTCAGCAAGAGCTGAAGCACTGCTCTGTTATCACCACTGCTTTGGTCTCAGATCTAAACTGCAGCTTTGTTCGGGCTGCTGGTACTAAAATTAGCTCCAACCCAACCACGCCTGGTACAGCAAGTGTTACCCCAAACAGAGGTGGGGGAAGACACCGATACTTTGTGGCATTTACACGGCTCTTGCAATTTTCATTTAGTAGAATGAAATCAGGCAAGGATTTTTTTTTTTTCCCTGTTTTGGAATGAGGAGACCTGAAGCAATGAGATACCAAGAGGTTTGCTCAAGTTGTATATAATATCAAAAGATTATGAGCTGAAGAAGTAGAGAATCCTTGGGCTAAAACCACTGAAAACGCTTTGGAAAAGAATAGGCAGTTTTCCAGATGTAGTGTCTGATAATAATGGTATCAGAATTTGTTCATGACTCCTGCTAATAGAGAAAATGGTGTTTAGAATAGTCAGAAAACAAAATCTGTCTCTTTCCCAAGTTTGCCCATGGATTAATGTCAATCTATACTAGAAGATTACACATGAAAGACATTTTCCAGCCTCTCCTTTTCACATCTTTATTAATAATGTCTCCGACCTCAGCAAAATTCTTAGATGTACTTCTCCTGCAGAGCAATATAAGCCAAATGGAGCAAGTCTCTGCCAGAGCAGCACCTTGAAAATTTCCCTACATAACATATATAACAGCTACAGGATAGCTTTGCCACGAGGGAGCTGTGATGCCTGTCATGTCAGGTTTTCTGTAGCTCTGACAGAGCACATGACATTCAAAATGCTGTTATCCCCAGGGTGATCACTCTGTATTTATTCCTGCAGCAGCCTACACAGGGGATTTCTACCCAAGAGAGCTCTAATTCCCTCAGGCAGAGGCAAATGGAATTGAGAATCTGACCTTGCTGTGCATTGTGAGAGAGCCATGGTGATAAAGGGGCTTTCCTGGCTGCTCTGTGTGGGAAGCATTTTGTGCCCTGTTGGAAAGAGGAGATGCTTTTGCATGTAGCAGAGGAGAGCTGTACCTGCTTCTTGTGCTGCTATTTCAGCCTGGAGCTGGTCAGTGCTCCAAGGAATTTCACGAGCTGTTCTTCACTAAGGCACAGATGCCTTGTCAGAGGAGTCAGCCTGGTGCTGATTTGGTCCATGTCTGTCATGCTGTGGCTTTAGTCTTACAAAGAAATTTGGAGTCTTTGGGATCCATGAGGGCAGATAATGGAGAAAGGCCCTCCTCTCTGCTCCTATCCTGGTGTACACAGGCTTTTCCATGTATATAAATGGATGATGTCCTTAATTCTGCTCAGCCCTCTGACAGTGTCAGCCTTGCAGTGACTACGCCCCTATGGATAGACTGGATAGGTTTAGCTAAATTCAGCATGAGATGTCATAGAATGGGGAAGTGATACCTTTTTTCGAAGTGTAGGATGCTCAGTGTGATGGTGAGTGGCAAAAGTGTATTATTACTCTTACTTCTGAAGGGTGATACTGAGTAATTTGAATAAATGCCTGCCATTTATAGTTCTTGATTTCAAATTTGTGTGGGATGTGTCCTTCATTTCTCCAGCATGTGCCTCACTGCTTTTAAAGCAATATGATGTCATTTGATTTTGGAAGAAGATGGGAAGATATGTGTGTGTAGCAACTGTATGGAGGCACCATGTGTGTTTGTCTCAAGTTGTGCCAGGGAAAGCTGAGGCTGGATATTAGGAAAAAATTCTTCACCATAAGGTTTATCAAGCACTGGAGCAGGCTGCCTAGGGCAGTGGTGAAATCAGCATCTCTGGAAGTATTTAAAAGATAGGTAGCTATGGCACTTGGGGATGTGATTTAATGGTGGACTTGGCAATGTTGGGCTAACAGTTGGACTCAATGATCTTAAAGGTCTTTTCCAACCTAAACAATTCCATGGTTCTATGAAATATGTACTCTTGGGTGGTGGTGATCTGAAGTGTGATGTAGTTGGTTAACATACAGAAATCATCCTGCTACTTACATGAAGCAAACTGTTCAAAAATATTGTTTTTCCATATTTTTGCTCCTTCACTGAAGCAGAGAAAACCACCCAACAACACTGTGGAGGCTTGTAGTGATGGGGGTCATAACAAACACAGTTAAGAATGGACCTCCTTCACACATCCTTTGCCTGTGGGATCAGGCTGGCAGATTATCCTGCTTCCTAGACCGTGTGATGCAGCATCCAGCTTAAAAACTGTATACATGCACAGCCAGCCTTTGGTTCACATCCTAGTTTCTATGCAAGGAGCTTTTAACTTTCTGTATTTCAAGCAGCATTGCATATGTAACCTGTGATGGGTGAACCAAGCAGCTCTGCAGCTGCTTTTAGCTCAGCCCAGTATCCTTGGCCCATGCCTGAGCACCCTGGGATGCTGGGACAGTGGCCAGGGACCTTGTTGACCCTGACCCTGCCTCACTGCTCCTCACCTCCCTCCTTAGGGACTCATGTAGGAAACACCCAGCTGCTGGCTGTCCCTGATTCCTGCCCAGGGAGCTGCTCTGTGCTTCTGGAATGACTCTTGTGGCACAGTGGCTTTCATGGGTAAGGATGCTGCCCCTGCCTGCCTTGCTGTTCTCCTTGTTTTTTTAAGGTATCCAAAATAACAGAAGTACTGCTTTGTATCCTCCAGATTTTTGTGTTAATAGCCTGAAGCATATAACACATGCCCTGGATTTGGGCATAAATCTCCTCTTTTCATCACTCTCCTCCTTCATAGGAGGCTGCTAGTGAGGCTAGCTAGAAGAGCTAAAACCTTAGCCACGTCCTGTGCATATTGTCTGACCACTGAGCAAGTAGTCCCCTTGCTGTGCTCTTGAAGATGTAGCTGTCTTACCCTGAAAAGACACTCAGGAGCTCATTAACACCTGGATAGCAGAGATCAGATTGCAGGAGGTTACAAACTTCATAATGAAATAAATCCTCAAGTCTCCAAAAGCAACCTGCTTATCCCAGTGAGCTGCTGCTAAAAGCACTGAATAACAAAAAGGACCTTAGGGCATTAGCTCTATTTTATTTTCCCCAAGAAAATCTGGAGTTATTTTACTTGCCACGTGCCTGCTCTTGTTTTTTGTTTAAAGTCTACGTTCTGCACTCTACATACAAGAAGTGAAAGCTGAAATTTTGCCATAGGCTTGAAAATTGTTAGCCTGTATATACTGAAAGGTTCAGCAACATTTATCACTGTCACTCTTTGGGTGTTTCCATTTAAAATTCTAAAAGGTGGTGTCAAACATCAACAAGCTTATGTCAGGAGGTCAGAAGATTTGCAGTAACATCCTGCTGTGTGCAGATCCTGGCATAAATGATGCCAGGCCCCCGTAGCAGACCTCTATGAAGAGCATCTCCACTTGGATGAACACTTGACTTAAATATTCATCTCTGGGCCATATTAATAATGTTTAGTGGAGTATCTCTTCTTGTTTGATGTTGATTTACACACAACAGTCAGGCCATTTAATGGCACAACACTTCCTAGACACCTCCCGGGAAAATGAGGCATGTTAGAGCTGTAGAATGTGGCATTGATTTCTTTCATTTGCATAACTCTGAAGTTTGTTTCTGGTTGCATGTATTTAATAAGGTACAGCAAGTACTCAAGTCTATGTGCCAAACAAGCAAAAGCAGAAGTTGTAGCACTGCAGTTTGCACCATCAGGGTTCAGGGTTCAGTGCTCAGGACTGTCACGTTTCTCGCTCTGGAGGTCCCCAGTGCATTCCTTGATGTGTCAGCCAGGAAAGTGATTGTCATGGCTGTACTTGGGACTTTCTGAAAGTTTCTTGCCACCAAAAGAAATCTGACTGAATCTGGACTTAACCGTGTTAGTGCAACTGTAGGAAAATTTCTGAGAACATTTTGCTATGGGTAAGGGCAGAGTCTGAAACTGAGACTTTGTCACAAACTCGTGAAAATCTATAGGATGCAGTTTGTGTGCCTTTCCCCTGTGTGTGACACTGCAAACCAAGAGGAGTGGTTCCTCTGGGTGTTGTGCATGACTCTGCACTTATGTGATTGCTTTACTGTGTGAGATGGCTGGGCATGTAAAAATAGCTCTGCTTACTCAGATGCACCTGATGCCTGCAGAAAAATACCATTGGATGGTAAAGCTGGAACACCTTGTGCTTCTTTCCCATAACCAGCAGCAAACAGAAAGCAAGATTTTAAAGAATGGGGAGATAATTTACAGTTCATTTTCAGCATTCTGGGGGGGGGGGGGGTTTCAGCATTTTTTCAGCATTTTCTTTTTTCTCATTCCTTTTCATGGGTTGAGTTATTTTTTAGGGCATGGAGAAACCATTCATTTCTTATTTCTCTGCCAGGATGATGCCAGTCCTATGTTTCTGTAACTTGGGATCTTTGTAAAGACAAGTTCTTAATTTGTATTCCCCTTTATCTGCCATCTGAAATAATTCTTACAGGCACTAACATGCCCACTTGGGGCCATTGTAAGGAACAGAAGATCCTGCTGCATCAGTGTGTTATTTCCATATACGTACAGATTTTCCCTGAAGGCTAATTACAAGGTTTTAAAAGACAAAAAACTTTTAATATAAGAATTCTGGAGTAAGAACTTTTCTTACCTGGTATTATAAAATGTTATATAGAAATAGAAATGACACTGCATATCATAGGAGCTGTTTATATATTGTTAGTTCACACTTGTGTGCATATGTAGACACATACACAGAGCCAATGCTGTACAGTCTTGGCAAACAGACTACACAACTGATGCAACATAATGGAGAAACCTAGATTATAAAGTAACAAATTATATTCATTTGAGTCCTTCACTCTGTTTAGAGCAGTAATAAGGTTTTTTGGGTACTCTGGATCCTTGATTATTGAGCTGGGGCTGTGGGGTCTATTTTGTGCATCTCACAATTCAACCTAAGGCAGTGCTGAGAATTATCTAATCTTTTTTTGAAACAGTTTTAACAAAAGATGCTGGATTTCACCCATTTACTGCAGAAATCCTGTGAGTCACAGCACCAGAGAGAAACTGAAACTGAAATCACTCCTCTAGCTGATCTATTTTTTATCAGGTTTTACTCTAGCAGTACCCAGATAGTTGGCTAACAGGTCAGGGCTCCGGATGCTCTTGGCATGTTACTCAGGCACCACATCTCAAAGTTCTAACACCACATGACCAAGATAGAATGCTGACAATATGATCAGTTTCATCTTTTGGTTATGTTTCTCCATTAAAAAACTCAAACACCTCACCCAAGTAAAATAAACCAAGAAGTACAGGAAGGTTACTACAGGGGTCAGCAGGAAAATAAGTAGTGAAAAATCTTCAAAGTAAATTACTGGCAAGTAAGCAACACTGCGGGGTCTATTTCATTTCAGTCAACAGGATTTTAATATTTACAGAAGCATCTGTAGTGGTTCTTAGTGGAGAAAAGTTCTCAGGGGCTTCAAGAAATGAAACCATCAGATTCTGGTAATCTATAGACTTGTGCTGAACTGACATCCTTCTCAAAACATAAGTTATTTCCATCTTTATTGCATCATAATACAGCTGTATGAAAACTGTCATACAAAGAGGTCCAAATCATACTTTACAGTAAGATTTGTGAACATTTTCCCATTACCAATTGTTCCTTTTCTCTGTTCTTTGTGATCTAAATGGGGGACTGTGACATGTCTGGTTTTCAGTAAAGTAAAAGGAAGTGCACACAGTGAGTTTGCCAAGTTTGTCACCCCAGGATAATAAATGGATTTACTTAATCTTTGTAGAAGCCACAATCTCACAAGAATTTTCTAATTCAGTACAAAAAGAGAAGAAATATCCCTATAGCCTAATTAACAAATGCATTCAGTAGAGCCCTTTCTAAAATGTTGAATAAAGTGAAATATTCTTCAGAATGGGTCCAATTACCAGGAAACTGTTGCAGATTCCATTTAACATTTATTAAACATTAATATTTTCTCAATTTATTGATTTACATCTAATAAAAATATAGAATATTTATCTGGCTCAGATAAAGTGCATTGTAAATTGCTATTTCTTAGCAGCAATGTTACCTAAAGTCTTCACCTGCTTTTTTAACAGTTTACAGAGATAGGTCAGTATTCTTATTCCCCTTTTAGTGATAGGAAATTTTGGATGAAGAGGAACTGAGGGACAATTAAAAAATATAAGCAGAGAAAAAAACAGGTTTATTTATTATTATCTAAAGGAGTGCAAATAGAGAAATTAATGGAGAAGGGGAGGTATCAGAAAGAACATGAGATGAAATGAAATCTGTTCTAATACCTGTTCACTATAAAGACACACTCTGTTTCACAAGCCTGTTCTGACATCATCACTCATTTTTCCACATGCCACATGTTTTTCTCTAGAAAGAAGATAAAGGTGAATCAAAAATGCACAGCCCAGAAGCACTTTCAGACCAACAGGACAATGTGCTCTTTCACAAGTTTCATCTGTGTCATCGTTTTCCCATCATGTACGGTGCAGTTTGCACACTGCCTCTCAGTTTCCTTCTGTGCTACCAGTAAAGCTGCTGTGGTTTTAGTAATGCTGTTTACTGTGGTCAGTGGAGGGAAAAAACTCCAGCTTTTGTTCTAGAGAAGGAGGTAAATTCAATACCACAGATTCAGTTCTTCTCACAGATTTTTTCTCATGTCACTCCAAATAAGCCAGCTAGCTTAAACTTAGCAGAGCAAGGCCATTGAAACCAAGTTTATCATTCATCTGCGTTTACACTGACAGCATGAGTGTGATGTCCTTTCCCACAAATGTTCATGTTTCTGTTTCTGTCCTGAACTCTCAGCCACTTCCCTTCTATTATTATGATAGTACCAAATGTGTTATTGTGTGTTCAGACTTGGAATTGATTTATTTTTAAAAAGAATGGAAAAAAAAATGTCCATCTGACTGCTGCGAAGTCAAACATATTGTGAAAGAAGCTAAGAATTGATGCTGTTAGAAAATAACTCAGCTGCTGTTCCTCACTTCCAGTACAATACTGGACACTTTGGTGGAGCAGTGCCTTGGAATTGGCAGTCAATGGAAATCTTAATTTCTAAGCAGCATATATGATACCTTTGATAAAATTTCCTGTACAGTATTTTCCATATTTTTAGTAGGTTTGTTGCTTTTCTTGTTTGGTGTCATGGAAATGGAAGGTAGCAAAGGGAAACAGTGGAAAATTTGACTCCCACTACTCCCTTTTCACAGCATTTTCCCATTCTCCGGTGTTGGAAACCTGGATATATTATATCACTCATTTCCTTCCTGATTTTAGAGACATTTTAGTCTTTGTCCGGGTATCTATATTCAGTAGACTCAGTTTTTTGACTCCTGTTTTTGGGGAGAATTGCCATCCTCAACAAGAGCACAGCTATTTTGAACCTTCTGCTCAACAATAACTTGATCCCAACACCTTTACATAGGCAGTGGCTCCTCTGTGGTTCAGAGTGATCCTGGGCAACATCCTCATATACAAATGCCACCTCACCAATATAACTCAGTAAGTGGAAGACAGAAATTCCTTGAAAAATAAATTGACGAAATGTGGAGAATGAAAGCATAAAATACTGACCAGGTCACTCCTTCTTTTAGATCAGCCTTTGCTTGTGCATGGCTGGATGCTGATTAGGCTTTCCATGCATTACACTCTCACAGTTTAATCCTACCAGGAGAACCACATCACTGAGCCAACACTCTCAGCTGGTATTGATGATCCACCCACCACAGTCAAGAGCTATGAAGGGCTGTGTTTTGCTCTGCTGAAGGGTGTGTGGATCCCTCACCCCTGCAAATAAACCCCTGCTCCTGTATAATTCTGCTCCTTCCCACATGCTGGGGGTGCTGGTGGCTCCTGCTGGCACCTCTGCAGTCCCTCTGCCATGCTCAGCCTTCTGCTCTGTGCCTCAGCAGGACAGCCAGGACAGCCTGCTGGGCTCCTACATACATCCAAAGCAGTTTGTGCTATTCACAACATAAAATTATTATTTCCTGTAGCTGAAGTTACAAGATTATAAGGCCATGGTATTTGTGCCGGTACTGTTTAGACAGATGAAATTATATTTCTGTTACCCTGAGTAAAGAAAAGGGGAAGTAAAAGCAGAGGAGGATTAAATGTATACTTGCAGATTTTTTCTTCTACACTTTCTTTCTACTTAAACTGCCCATATATTAAATTTATCTCTGCAGACTGCTCAAGAATAACCCTATTTTGGACAACAAGTTCTCTGTTCTTTTCCCACACTTGTGCAGAAGATTACTGGGGAAAAATTCCAAATTTGTGAACTAGAAGTTCACATAAACACATAGTTTACCACGTATGCATACATATGTATGTATAGACAACAAATATGTGTCTATATTTATATACATATATTTTGTGTATACACGTGTGTACAGTACGTGTATATATGTCTTTATATATGCAGTTCTATACATATATATTTATATACACGCAACACAATAGTGATTGGACCACAAATTTTCCCATTTTTACTTTCTAGTATGAGACTTTGGGAAAAGTAACAAATATAGCATTTGGAATAGAAAGCATGTGAAAATCAACATGGAAAACTGACAGTATTTTCCCATGCTTCTAATCTAATCGGCTCTAATTGTTATTGAAAGCCTTATTTCAGAGCCAACCAATGATCTTTTCTTTCCTTCTTGCCAGTCCTACATTCTCCTGCAGCCTGACTGCAGTATAAAAAAATTGCAATAACTCTAATAAATAAATACTGCTTGCTTATCTGTCGTGGAAAGAGCAGCGGCTGCAGCTGGAGGGAAGGGGAGGTCACCCAGCAGGTTCTGTGCTGAGAGGTGAGGCTGAGACAACTCCACCAAACCTCTCACTTATTATGAGCTTGCCTAAGTCCCTAAGTGACCTTTCAATCTTCTGGCTTAGGATCCTCTGCTGGGGCTTATAATTGCTAGAATTTTGCTGTTTTGGGGTTTTTTTCACTGGCAAAACACAAAGGTGAGACCTACAGACCAAGAAATGGGGGAAGGGGGGAAGGGGGGAAGGAAGGAAGGAAGGAAGGAAGGAAGGAAGGAAGGAAGGAAGGAAGGAAGGAAGGAAGGAAGGAAGGAAGGAAGGAAGGAAGGAAGGAAGGAAGGAAGGAAGGAAGGAAGGAAGGAAGGAAGGAAGGAAGGAAGGAAGGAAGGAAGGGAGGAAGGAAGGAAGGAAGGGAGGAAGGGAGGAAGGAAGGGAGGAAGGAAGGAAGGAAGGAAGGAAGGAAGGAAGGAAGGAAGGAAGGAAGGAAGGAAGGAAGGAAGGAAGGAAGGAAGGAAGGAAGGAAGGAAGGAAGGAAGGAAGGAAGGAAGGAAGGAAGGAAGGAAGGAAGGAAGGAAGGAAGGAAGGAAGGAAGGCTGGCTTGTGTTTCGTGTATTGCTGGGCTGGGCTGCACCTGGGGGTGGTGAAGCTGCCAGAGCTTTTGATTCAGGATGAGAACCCGGCCCCACGTCCCCTGCCACTCCAGGTCCCAGCCAAGCCTGACAGCAGTCCCAGGGGAGCACCTGTGCTGTGTCTGTGCACAGGGCTGTAAAGCAAGGGACATCTGATCCGTGCCATTTCCCCTGATCTTACAGAGCATAGCTGCTCCTTCCCAGCTGTGTGTATCACATCCCAGCAGCACAGACCTTTCCCAGTGGGATACCACTTCCCTCTTCCCTCCCAGCAAAACGCAGACGTGTCCCAATCAGCATTGTCACTCTGCTGTGCACAAACCTTGCCAGAGCTGCTGGGGAGGGCTAAGGCCGTGCACACGAGGGCTAAAAGCCGAAAGGAGCAGGGTTTGGTTATTGTCTGTACACAGAGGACATGGAGGGGATGCTGCGCTCCCACCGCTCCAAAGCCTCTTCCCGGGGCTCTGCCCGGCGCTTTTCGCAGGGTCAGGATTTCGGGGTGAAACCATTCTGTGCCCGTGCTGGTGACTCACACTCAAAGGGACCAGGAGCCGCTCTGGGGAAGCGAGGCTTTGCAGGGAACCTCTGCTCTGGGAGCCTTCGTTGCCCTCTAGTGACAGGCCGGGAGCAGGTGACAGAGCCCAGCCATGCGAGGGAGACGAAAGTAAAAATCATTAAACTGACATGTACCGTTAACCCTCTGGGCTTCTGTAGTGTTCATCACCCATGTAGTTTGTAATAAGGTTTTTTATTAGTGTCATTAATTTATTAGCTCTTTAGGAGGGGATATATTTTTTTTTCTTGGATGATAGCCTGTTTTGTTATGTCTAAATATTTACAATATTCTTGCTGAAATAATAAATAATGGAACAGTCTTTGCTTAACAGTAAAGACTTCACTGTTAAGAATTCCGTTGTGCTGGCTGGTACAGGTAAGTTGCTGAGATCAGCTTTTATTGAAATTCCCATTATCCTCTTACCTCTCTTAGGAATGCTCCATAAATACAGTTTTCCCAGTACACTGATGACAGCCCAGGTGGAAGCAAGTGATAATCACAGAGGGAGTCAAAAAATGCTGTTGCTGATACAACGTTATCTGAATTTCTGAAATATTACCACCTTTACCCCTGATTTAGGCGGTAGTTTTATACCATTATACTTATGCCAGTCCTGGGGCTGATTTCTGTGCCTTACAAATCACAGGCCCCAGTTTAAGACAAACTTTTTTTATTGCATATTTGCAGGTTTTATTTTGTATGATGAAGAAACAGACTAATATTCACCGGATTTTCCTATGTCATCCATGGCTTCTGCTTTTAAGTGACTTGTAAGCATGGACAGCCACGTTTCCCTGGGTGCACAGACAGCTGTGCCACATGTTCTGTCAGACAGGAGCTCAGTCCCTGGTTGTGCTTCCTGGCTGTGGAGCTCTCAGGATAAATTCAGGATAAGATACACATAACTCTTCTTTGTTGCTGAGGAGTGGTGACCTGCTATGCTCTGCTGGTGGAAGATACTGATGACCTGCTAAATGAGGCAGGGTCAAACTTTTGGCAAGAGTAAGGCATGCAGCACCAGGTGTTTCTGTCCCACCAGTATGTGTGCCACCTAAAAGTTGCTCATGTCTTTTGTCCTAAAACAGGGGAATGCAACTGCATTTAGAGGCTCTTTCAATAGAAAATTAGCCCATAAATATTAGAAGGCCTTTGAGCCTTACATTTTAATTGCAGATTATGTACAGGGCAAGAAAAAACTTACAAGAAGTTATTTCATGCATTATTCTGCTAAGAATAATTCCTTGTCTGTAACACCTCCAGTTCCTTCTTATAATGCTGATCACAGTCAGAGGTCCACACCTTACATCAAAAACCTTTTTGTTGCCTTTCTCAGTCTTCAGAATATTTACTTTTACATTATCATTAAGCCAACTCACATGAAAAATTTTCAGTTCCTGATGAGTCATAATCATCAGTACAGTGCTTCCCACCCTGACTGTGGCCACAGGAATCATTACCACCAACCCTGCAGTTATTTATGGTGTCCAGTTCTTAGAACACAGTGTCCCTTCACCCTTGTCTTGGTGTGTGACTGGTGAGAAGTAATCACCAGAGTACAGAGTTCCTTACAGGTCATTCTGTGTGTCTTTGTCTGTGGATACACTGAAATGCCACAGATCCCCAGTTCAAAGAGTCATGGGCACACAGCCCTGTGTTAGGCAATATTTACTTCTACAGTAATCATCTGCAATGCTGTAAAATCCTGGGATTCATCTCAGCATCTGATTCTGCATGTCGGATTTGCAACAAGCCCACACACTGTGCTTGTCCCAGTAAGTCACAGCAAGTTTCACCTCATCTCTGGTGATGCACAGCTCTTCCTAAGCCTGCCTGAGGAATGCTTTTCCTTTTGGGAATGTGGCTGTCCATGGATTGTTTTTTCAATCTTCCCCAGGCTGACGGTAATGTAAGTGCACAGAGCCTGGAGTTTCTGTAGAAGTTCTCAGGTCACAGGATGCATGAATATACTTGAGCTCCAGACCAGGAAAACTATGGACTGTACATTTTTCACTGCATCAAAAGATAACATGTACAGGTGCTGATAGACTGCATCAACCTTATTAACTGCATGGTGGATTTTAAAAATGGGCTGGTAGAGAATTCCTGTCTGTCTGTGAAGAAGCTGTTGATCTCTGGATCGTGCATTCAGAATTAGAACCATCTGACAGCAATTTGTCTCACAGCTGTCCTGAATATGTTGGCTCAAAATTCATTTTGGTCTTCTAATGAAGATGAAAAAAAGACAAATTACAAAAGGGCAGATATTTTTCATGGTCTTAGAGGAAACAGCAACACTAAACTTTATACAGAACAAAAGATAATAGAAATTCCACATTATCATATGAGTGTAATGGGGTTTAGAGCAGCATAAATCTTTTCCCCTGCATATAGTAACCAAAACTCTTGCTGTTCATAGAACAGAATGTTCAGCAATGTTACTTCAAATCTTGTACTGCAATAGGTGTAGGGAGTAGAATGTGCTTTGTTTCCAGGCAAAATAAGAAATGCATCTCTCACATTTACCATATGTCAATAGAGTGAAAAACTCTGTAAAGTCCCTTGTCCATTTCCTTCTGCTTTGTCACTCCTGAGTAAACTTCCCAGTTCTTGTTCATACTTCTGTATAAATACAAAAGTATATATAATGACAGTGATATTTGCTGTCAAACATTTTCATTGTAGGCATCAGAAAGCTTCCTAGTCATCAGCAGATTAAAGGCTGCAAGTGTGAAACAGGTGTGGCTTGGTTTACATATGCCTTTTGCATTTGGTTAAATAGATGAGTGACAGAACCAGAAGGGAAATTTGGAAGTCAAGACTCATTCTAAACCTTCTTTTAAAGAATCCAATTTACATAATCTATTAACATAAAGTAATTCAGCAGCTTGACCCCAAATGTAGGAGCTCTGATGTCTTAATTATAACATGGAGCATTTTGCATACATCAGTTAGAGTTTGCAGATCTCATTTTCCTGGTTTGTAAAGAGGAGAAAATAGTAATTGCCCTCCTCGTAGGGTTCTTAATCCATTTTAAGGATTTTTAAGCACTATAAAAAGAAAAAATACCCTGTGATGGGATTCCTAGGAGCTATGTGGATCGACTGTCTGCAGCCTGGAGAGCTTGACTGCTTACAGGGACTGTAATAACAAAGGCTTCAGCCACATCTCGATGAGCTGTTATTACTCAGGACACATCTTTAGCCTGTCGCTGTGTTATGAAAACTGCTGCCTTCACCACTGAGAGTTGTGCAACTTCCTTCTGGCTTCTAAAGTTGTCGTTTCCAAGGAATTCCTTTCTTCTGGTAACTGGTAATGGTTTCTCAGGCAACAAGTCCAGATGCTGGTGACTGTTTCACCTCATCCTGTTTTATTTTAATGACACAATAGAAACAGTCAGACCATATCTTCTTTTTTCCTTGCAGAACTTCCATTTAAAGATCTTCTCTCGATTTAAAGTGTGGGCGCTTGTTGGAATCAACAGAAAACCAAGAAGTATCATTCATTGCTCAGTTCTTCCTAAAGGAAAGATAGAAGAAATATCTGTGGGCTGAAGGAAGAAGAGGGGAGCTAAGCCAGCCCTGGTCTGGCCAGGATAAGAGAGCAAATAGGGCAGCAACTGGGATGTGTAGGAAAGATATCACATCAATTTTTTGGTAACAATTTTACTTCTTACATCAAGAAACCTCCAAGACTGATGTTCTCAAAAAAAGAGAGAAAAATTTCATTCATGTCTGTGTGTTCCTCTTAGTTCACCCCCCTCAGATACTCAAATACAATATATAATCCTGCTCACCATAAACCTTGTGGTAGACACTTTTCCAAAAGGAAAGAAAGAGTAGCATTTGCCTTCCTTAAAAGAAGTAATGGTAAATAAATACCGTAGACAAAGGTGGCTGGAGAGTATGGGAGCCAGTTGGGTGAAGCAAGGCTTGATCTCTTTTTGCAGTGTCCTAGAGTGGAAAATTGATTTTTCATGTTGTACACAGAAAGGCTTTGTCCTGAGTGTGGGCATACCTAGCTGATGAGTTGAGAGTATTCAATGTAATTATTTAATCTAACAATATAATTATCAGTAACCAGTTGATAGTTGTCAATCTATCAATCATCAATTTGCTATTCTTTGGTTCAACAAACGATACTAATTTTTTGAATTAGCTTAATTAAAATGGTGTTTCCCCGAATGGGGTGTTCTAACCCTTTGGAAGCCTTGAGAAGTGCAAAGTGCAGGAAAGCACAGGGAGAACCGTGTGCTGCTCCCTGTGCTTTCCCCACCTCCAGCTGCTGGCTGGGGCGGTGCAGGGGGCACTGGGCAGGAGGAAGGAAATGTTATCCCAAAGTGATGAACAGGATGGAGAAGGGCGGGGACCAAGTGGGAAAGAACCGAGCGAGAAGAGCACAAGCGTGGGGGAAGTATCATCCGGTGAGGAATAGGAAAAGGGGAGCTTTTCCCATTTTCCTTGGGCGCAGGACGAGACGGAGCAGCCGCAGCTCGGGGCTCGCCCGCCCGGAGCAGCAGCAGCAGCGCGGTCTGCAGGTGGTGCCATCGCCCCGGGAATCGCCCTCCAGCGCTGCTGAGCCATTCCTCAGCCACGGAAACTCCCCCGAGAGCTGTCCTGATGGCAGAACTGGTGACAGGGTTGCCCTAATCTTGGGCTCATCCTACATGCTTCCGAACCCTCTGATAAGGGAGCGAATCCCCAGGTCATAGCGCTGAGAGCTGAGCCATCGTTCCTGGAGACGGTGATGTAATTGCTGGTGTTTTCTTTTATCTCATCTATGTTTTAATTAACAATTTCAGACCCTGCAGTCAGACTTAATAATCTGTACAGGCGTCTCCTCTTGTAGATAATGATCAAGTCAATTCAGCCTGAGGGATGCAAACAGAATCTTCACACAGTTTCATGCAATATGCTACACAAGCTGCAGAAAGAGACAAAAATAGCTAATGAAATAAAAGATTAATGTTACACAGTGTTTTATTCCAAATCTTTTAGTCTCAACCCTTGTTCTGTTTTTTTTTTAATGTGCTACTATGAAATAAAGTGAGTAGACACTTTATTTGTATTATTTATTAAATTGGCATTTTGTTGTTCCTTCTGTGGAATTCCAGGGCCTTTTGGACCCCCTGTTATGTTCCACCACATATAGCTCCATGGCCAAAATGTCAATAGCTATAGGTTTACAGTAAAATTACATTAAAAGCAGTCAATGTTATTAATGACTATGGCAGAGATGTCTTTCAGTGGGTGAGCTGTTGTCTGGATATCTCATGAGACATTGCTAAACATCCTGGAGTAAGAGCCTCCTCCCTGGCACTTTGAAGTTCATGGGACTTTTGATGTTGACTTCATTAAGAGTAGGATGAGGCCCTGTATGTTGCCTATGTATGGTATAAGGTTGACCTTTTACTGAATCACTGTTGCTATGTGAGCCAATCATCTATTTGATGCATCATCTCCTCACTCTCTTTAAGACAATTCAAGTAAATGTCACCAGAGGTGCAAGCTGAGGAACTTCCTGAGACAGAAAAGCAACAAGTTCATGGAGCACAGTTCACCAATTTTTTAATTCTTCTTTCCCCTTTGTACCAATCTTTTCCTATAATCATTGCTCATTGTGAAAATGTATTCTCCAATGTTTGTAAAAAGATAAGAATCTGTGCCAGCAAAGAAGTGCAAGTGTTTACTGAAATGAAAATGCATGTTTTATAAATCATGTCAAATTTTACAGGAAAACACAATGTGGAGCTCAACAAGGTGAAACAATTCTTCCAACCCCAAGAGTTGCTTGATCTTGTAAAGCGAGGTACTGAGTCATGTCACAGGGAACAGTGGGGGGAGCAATAATCTCTTTTATGTAATGAGATCATAGAATCCTACAATGGTTTGAGTTGGAAGGAATTTTAAGGGTCATTTAGTTCCAAACCCCTGCCATGGGCAGAGACAATTTCCCCTAGACCAGGTTGCTCAAAGTCCTACCCAGCCTGGCTTTGAATACTTCCAGGGAAGGATCAGCCACAACTTCTCTGAGCATCCTGTTCCAGTACCTCACCCTCCTCACAGTGAAGAATTTCTTCCCTAAATTTGTATTTAATCTAAATCCACCCTATTTCAATGAACAGCCATTCCCCCTTGTCTTATTACTCTCCCCTTTTGATTTCCTTGTCAAAAGTCCCTCTCCAGCTCTCTCATAGGTCCCCTTTAGGTACTGGATGAGGATGTAAGGTTCCCCCAGATCTTTCTCCAGGCTGAACAACTCCAACCCTCTCTCCATGGGAGAGGTGCTCCAGCCCTCAGAGCATCTCCATAGCCCTCCTCTGGGTGTGCTCCCACACACAGCTCCATGGCCAAAATGCCAGCTGTAGGATCCATGTCCTTCTTATCTTGGGGGCCCCCAAGCTGAACACATTCCTCCAGGTGGGGTGTCATGAAATCAGAGTATAAGACACTCATTTGTTGGGCTTTTTAAACAGAACAGATTATGGAATTGTTCTGAGTCATAATCATTAATAAAATAGACTTTGCTTATAATTTAGCTTCAATTGCTTTGGTAATGTTGTAAATGTGTATGATTATTCCTTTATTACTCATATGAGAAACATAATTAATGTACAGCAATCTTCTCTAGTGCTTAGTTTAAAATCAGGATGGAGAAATATAGAAGGAAGTTTCTTTGATAATCACATGGCATTGACTCCCTAGAATGAAGCAATCTATAAAACCTGACTCTTTTCTCACCTGTACTGGTATCCTGATGTGACTGCAAAATTGCAGTTCCATTCTTCTCTGATTCCCTGGGAAGTAATATGTTTTACTTCATGGAATAAACAGAATCAAAATCTCGGATATGGCTGGAAAGTTTAGTAATCTTTGGGCTCACTTTCATTTGTCCTTAGTATTCTAGCTGGCCTTATTTGCCTCTATGTGTGTTGTGTAGCCTTACCATATATCACTCACCTCTCCCAGTGCAACTGCTCAGAGCTGTACACCAGCCTTTTGCAGTCAATGGTTAATACATGTTTACAATTGTTCATTTTTTTGGTGTCCTTTCATCCTTCACACATGCATACAGTAACTAGTGAGACAATCAACTCAGGTAAGCATTTTTGTTTCCTTTGAAGGGATAAGAATATGGAGGTGTTATATAAGCCAAGAATATCAGAATTGTCTTGAGATTTGGGGGTGAATAGTTGAGTCTGTTGGTGTCCAACATAAGCCACAGAGCTGATTTTCCAAAGCACGTGAGATATGTGCTCTTTGAAAGTCAGGTGCTTCTAAAGGACCTGGGACTAGACATCTAAAGAATGAGCTGCTGAAGCTGCTTCTGGAAATCCTGACCAGTGTTCTTGGTCTGAAGTCATACAAGTTCAAGGCAGGGAAAAATTACTAACTGATTCTTCCTTTCAAGTGACCTGTGATGCTTCCTTTGCCTACTCATTAGATTTCTGAGTGACTTTTGTCTGGTCTACCCTTTTTCTATCTTGTAATTACTTACCAAGATTCATCATCATCTTGCTGCAGGTTTGTCATTAACATTCCTTTCCTGTGCTGCCTCCCCCCAGAAGCAGACCAGTCCCTATGCTGGCCTGCTGGTGCTGTCACACCAATTACCTATTTATTTTCTCATATTTCATTTATTTATCCTTCTGTGTTCCATGTTGTATTTGCACATGAAACTCTTCAACACAGGAACCAATATTTTTCATTGTACAGCATCTAGAATAATTATGTCTGAGTTTAAAAATGAGGTTCTTTGGTGTTGACTACAGTACTAGTATTAATAACTACTAAGGAATTACAGGATTTTCTGGTCATCCATGTTGGGTTTTCAATTAAAAATCAATCAAGTGCATTGAGTTCAAGAACCTGATGCTTGGACATATTAGGGTGGGATTGCTGCTGAAAGTTATTTCCAGTTTTTTGAGTCAGAGCTACCAAATCTGCGTGTTAGGGTGACAACCCACCCTAAAGGGGAAGGAAGCACCCAAGATTCTGAGCATTTCTCAGATCATAGACCAGCCTAGAGGCAGGAGGGAGACACCACCACCATCCATGCTGTGGCTAAAATCAGCTTCTCTGGACCTTTATGCTTAGGTAGGACTCAAGAAACTCCAGTTACTCTAGAGGACAAAATTCACCAAATTTTTCCCTATGCTAAACTTCTATTGCTGTTTACATGAGAACACTCACACATCAGAATTGCCAGAGCATTGTGTCTGAGCCAGAGCTACCTCTGTGAAGTTTATAGTAAAGAATTTTCCATGGACTGTGCACTGCCCTCTTCCTTACAGTCAGTTGGAGAATGAAGAAGCTGCCTAGGTCTAAAACATTTTTTTATCACAGTAACAAAATATATAATTTTTTTTTCTCATCAATACATTTAATATTTCTGGATGTATCAGTTTGTTTCTCTTTGTAATAGACAGAAGGTAGAAATTCCTGATACACTCTCAACTGCTCCAGTTTCTGGGTCCAGCTGGAAAGCTGTGCCTCTGCACATTTTTCACAAACACTGTCCATGCTCAATACTGTACTTTACAAACCCTGTCCTTCTTAAAACCTGGTTTAGTATCCAACATATTCTGTAGTTTTGCTGTTATTTAGAAAGTCCTGAGTAAATCATAGTCATAAACCACTCAGGAATTCAGTTTTATTAGGCAATCTTCTCAGTCTGAGCAGAATTATATAGCACACATTAATTAGTTCTTACAACAACCACTTTCAAGAGTAGGGACCATGAATATCTTATTGTCCTCATAATGAGGCAGAGAAATTAAATCTTATTTAGATCAGACACAGTTGCTTCCCATGGGTATTACTGATGCAGCATGGCCATATGAATGACTGGAATTGCCTGTTTGATCTTTTAGCAGAGAAAATGACTTTGGAAAGGACTGTGACCAAGAGCTCTCATGGTTTCATGAGTGTGTTGGCCTGGGCCCACGGGTTAAGTGAGGCACATCAAGCTACAAGTGCTGGGCACTGGAGCGTCTCATCCACGAAGGCATTGATGTCACTGTGGTGCAAAAATGTGCCACAGATTTTGTTATTTCCACCGAGTCCTTATTCAGCTCCAAATTCAGCACAGAAAATGAGCCTGTCTTATTTTAAGCCCGTGTGAGAGTCTCAATGCTGTATTTTTAGTTTTGACTTTTTTTTCCTGGTTGAGCTTGAGTGATTGGTTACTAACTTTGACATCTAAATTTCTTTTAATATTCTTTACATGTTTCCTGGAGCCATCTTATGTCTTCTTTATTTTAAAAATAAGATATCAGAATACCTGAACAAAGGCACGTAGGTGGGGGTTTTAAATTCTTTTCTTATGTGCTATTTTCCTCCATCAGATGAGAGGGTGTCAATATTTCTTTAATATTCCTCTAGCAAACATATTTTTTATATATCCAGCTCAGTGTTGATGTATTTCTTTGCAGGCATTCTTGTACTTGTGTCTTTATGATATCTGAATTCATATGCACTTACCAGTTGAAATGAATTATCTTCACAATATTCTTGTGATTTCAGGTAGTGCTGTTATCTCTGACTTACAACTAGTGTCTCTGATCTGGACATATTAAGTGTCAGATGATGATAATTTTAATGATTTGGTGACTTTAGTGAGCACAGTGTTTTGCACGTTCAGGTTCTCTATTTTCTTTAATTGTGATTTTTTTTTCTCCTTTCTGGAATAATTTTCCCCATTTACTAGATAGTTTACAATTTTTTTAGCTTGGAAGGTAAGAATCCTAGTAAATATACCATTATTAGCTGCTCATCCCTGATACATTTCTCCTTATGCTGAGGAGAAATATTCACCAAATGCATTCAATAACACAAGCAAAATCATTATGCTGGCATGCAATCAAAGGCTGTATTATAAAGTACTTGCATGTGTGCACTTAAGGAATTTAATTAATTATGTTTATTTATGTTCCCCAATGTTTGCGGCCTGGACTTCATCACCTTTGTATTTTTCTAAGTAATTTTAAAAATAATATTGTAATTATTAAAAACAACAGGTGTATTTTGTTACTTTTATTCCTAGGTTGTCTCAAGGTGAAGTTTATTTATAGAGTTGTGCACACCAAATACCACAAAAGAGGCCTTTAGTGATCATGGCCAGAACCATTTAGACTCATCATTTCTGGGCTTGTTGCCTGATTTTGGTAGAGGAGATGCTCCAGCAGTTGTAGACTCTCCAACTTATTGGAATCTCTTGACCTTTTCTAACCCTGGATCTGAAATTAGAGATGTGGCCTGGGCTGATGTCAAAGAGATTTCTGCTGGAGACAGCCACAGGCTGAGCTCCTTGCTGCCTAAAACTGTGATCTTAGCACCAGCCCTAAATTAGTTTATCAACTGCTTTCAGACACCATGTAAAGTCTGTCATATCAACCTCACTTAACTCTGGTATCTGGGGTGGGTAGGAACCAATAAGATTAAATATAGTATTAACTTTAATTGATTTTTGGGTCACAAAAACTGTGATTCAGGATGGAATAAAAACATGTCCTGGAGTTAAATTTGCCACCCAGACTGAATTAGGTTTGGATTTGGAGATAACTGAAGGTGTTGGGAGACAGTTGGCCGTAAGGTTTAGGTGATGGAAGAGGGGACAGACAAGCAAAGTCAGACAGCTTTAGTTATTTTTGGCAAGAGTTGCAAGGTTTGATCAGAGGTGTGGCCTCTTTGGTTTTTATAAGGCTGTGTTAAACTAAGCAAGGATTTGCACTGGTGCTGGATTCGTGCTTCTCTTGGCACCAACCCTAAATTTAGCAAGGTCTTCTTCTCTATCCAGTACTGATCTTTCTTCATCAGCCCCTGTTGGCCTAAGGTTTTTCCCAAAAGAATCCTGATTAATCTTGATATCAAGACTTCTGTAAGGTGAAGTCCTAAGATTGGATTGGGATTTTGTATTGGCACAAGCCCCACCTTAGAAAAGCCTTTCCCATCCACCCTTAGCCCTACATCAAGCCCTTGTCAACCTTAGCCTTAAACCCCTGTAATTTCCTAACTGTGACTCTTGCCAACCCAACTCTTGAAACTCCAGCTGACAGTCTTTACATCTCAAAGATTCAAAACAAACTACTTTAGAAACAAAGTGGGTCTTATTTCCAGTGCCAGAAAAAGTGCTGTTTAATGTGCAAGTGCAGTGTTTGTGTACAGCAACGTGGGCGGTTTGATATACGGCTCGCATGCTCTTTATCAAAATAGCACTTATTTTCAGCTGGCAATGGAAGCTTTCATTAGAAAATTAGTAAAGTTGCATCACTTTTCTCAAGAGTAAAATGTATCAGTTCTGTTCCTTCTGATAGTCCATATCCTTCATCAACGAGATGTAAAAATTTTAATTTAAAACACATATTAGAAAAATGAGCTGTTTCTGAAATATCTCCTTACCTCCTCTCTGTTGGATCAGAAGGGCTGTCCTGGGATTCCCCTCTTGTGGAGAAACTTTCTGAGGTGCTTAGCTAATATCTCTTGTCAGTTAGGAGATGCTTCCCCTGTGGATACAACAAGACACTCCTACATTTCTGGTTTGCTGGGAGATCATTGAGGAGAGTAGGCAATGTCCTCTTGGTGCCTCCTGGTGCAACGCTGCACTAAGCAAAGCTCAGATTGATGGGGATCTTTAACCTTCTCTTTTTCTGACAGCTTAAGGAAAGAAATACAAAATGGCAAAAATACACAGTTCACATTTAACAGGATTTTGAGTGTTGGGAAGAGCTGGGGAGGAATCCAGCTCTTTGGAGTGAATGAGTTATGCAATAGGCAAATAAATACTCAGGATATAGAAGAGAAATAATTAATTTAAACTATTAATTTACCCCATTAGTTACTCTACTCCTTGTCATCACTTACTACTTAACTCCGAGTATTTCCCTATGCTGACTATGGAAAATGCTGTCCCAGTGTGAAGCACCAGCCAGAAAAGCTACCTAAATCCTTGCCTGGATAAAGGACTGGAAGATACAGTGCCACAGAGGAAGGAATGGCATGTTCTTTGTAGCTATACTCATGCCTGAAGAATGGCAGCTGTAAGGAGGGCTGTCAGCAGGCAATGGAAGGGATTAGTCATGGGGCTGATGTGCACAGTGGCACGGTGTGAGCAGGTGTGTGCTCAGCCCTGTGCTCACACAGGCCTTGGGACTTTGCTGAGGCCAAAAGTACAGCAGGAGTCAGTGCTCAGAGTCCACAGGGCTGAAAACAAATCCCAGGGTATCAGATGGGATAAGGGCTTTTTTTCAGAGGTACACAAATATTTCAGGGGGTGAAAGAAGTATCTAGCAAAGGAAGTCTCACTTATGGGGAAGTTATTTTCTAATATTCCATCTGATGTTTTGTTGTGCCTTCCTCACAATTCTTTTAATGTTGAACACTGCTAGGGAGCTGAGTGGAAAATTCATATGCTCTGGTCAGGATATTCCCATATAACTATGACTCCTTTGATTTAGACAATACAATTGAAATGAATGAACTGTTCCCTTGCACACCTATTTCTAGGACAGGACGTGGCTGCTGTGAAGCACCATCCTGTTGTTTGCAGTGTGAAAGGAGGAGTCACGAGCTAACATGCCTGACTGCACTTCCCCATATGAGCACTGCTCACCAAGAGCTGGGCTTCTGCCCTGGGCTTCTCACCGATGTGCACAGCAAACTCACTGCGAGGATGAGAGGCGTAGGCGGAGTGAGTGATAGGAGGAAGGGTCACAGACGGTTTTGTGTACTAAACATTCCCCCTACGCAAATGCTACTCCGGGGGTGGCTGCCATTCTTAGTTTCAAATTTAAAAGCCACAATCCAAAAATAAAAAGACCGTCACTACAAATAGTAGAAATGAAGCCAACAAGTCAAACCTTGCTTTGTTATTTTTTGAAAGGTGGATGTGTGTGGGCTGGGAAGATTATTTGATCAAGTCACTTTTGAGAAGGAAGAACAATATGGGAAACAAATGAAAAGTGTGTTAGCTGTTGATAATTTCCTTTTTCATAATAACAATTGAACGGAACATATTAGTAAAACTCACTTTCTGTACACCCACATTGTATAGTTTTTAGAGAGTATGTTGGGTGCTTAATCCAAGATGCAGAGAAGAATCTAGTCCTTTTGACTTAATAACTGGTTTAAAATGTAGTTTAGCATGGCATGTATTTTTACACAGCAGGAAGGAGTATTTATGATGGTCAGTTAGTACATGGTAAATAAAGGGGTGCAATTACAGTCTGCTCTTTACCTGCATTCATTCCCCATGAGGACACTTCTACCCTCACATGGAGAGTGGAGTAGCCACTGCTGCCTCCCAGGTCCAGCAGAGCTGCTGTGTCACTGCATCTCCTCCCTTCCCTGTGTGACTTGCCCCATTTGCAGCAGTTCCTGTCCCTGCACCATGGGGCCACACTGCTCCACAGTCCCTTGGCAGGGATCTTTCTGGCACAGGGCTCTTTTTCACGTGCATGAAGTGAGCTCTAGCTGTTTCTGGCAGGAGGAGGCTGAGGCTCCTGTTGTGGGGATGAGTGGCTGACAGCGACTGCCATGCCAGCACTGCCCCTAGAGCCTGTCAGACCCCTCGGTCTGGAGTTCCCCACTGTCCACCCCATGGCATATCCATGTGTGTGGCTTTGGGATCATTTCTGTGGTCTGTCACCTACGTCTGTGTGTGTTGGTACTTGTCTGCCTGCAGACACACAGAACCAGTGCAGCCTCATCTTGAATATTGTGTGCAGCTTTGGGCACCACAATATAAGAAAGAATTGATATTATAATATTAGAGAGTGTCCAAAGGAGGACAGCAAAGATGGTGAAAGGCCTTGGGGGGAAGCCATGGGAGGAAAGGCTGAGGGCACTTGGTCTGCTCAGCCTGGAGGAGACTGAGGGGAGACTCAGTGCAGAAAAATTCTTTGTGAGACAAAGAGGAGGGGCAGACATTGATGTCTTCTCTCTGGTGACAGTGACAGGACCTGAGGGAATGGCCTGAAGCTTTGTCAAGGGAGGTTTGATTAGGTTGGATATTAAAGAAAGGATTTTCAGCCAGGACTTTCCATTTTTAAGGCTTGTGTGTTTTATCTGGGAAGAAGTTCAAGACCACCAAATAATTAAGGATTATTACTGGCCTTAACTGGAACTGAAACAGAAATAAGAATAAAAGGTCCTGGTCTGAATCTTTTTTGTCTAGGAAAAAAGTCAGGAGGAAAGACAGTTAAAATAAACATGAATTAATAAGGGAAGGATATCATGTTGTTTCTGCTGACTCTCAGGATCTTTTCCGATGTTTGTTTTGCATCAAGATACGAAACCCTACAGCTTGAGTTTCAGTGATTTCCCTTTGAAACAAGAGAGTGTTTCAACTCTCCAAAGACTGAAGGCTGAACTCCTATCACAGCTGTGATGGTAGAAGTGTGGAATAACTCCCCTGGCTTCAGTCTCGGTTACTGTAAATAATTTTATGAGGTGTGGTTTTAGCTAGGCTTTCCTATTGTTCTTGTGTGTGAGGGGGTTTTATGAAGGTGGGTTTTTCCCCTTAACTTATTTTTTGTAATGATAGCAGTGCCTTCAGAAAAGTCCTGGACTGACACTCTGGACATCAAAGTCTCTGCCCACAAAGCACACACTGGAATACTGCCCAGATGATGCTGTTGAACCATAACTTGAAGGGATCATTTGTTAAAGTTGAGGATAATTCAGTCTCTAAAGCTACTCAAGCTCTGTCCCTAAGCAGCTACAACAAAGATCAGTTTGTCCCCAGACTCCTTCACCTTTTTTTTTCTCCCCTTTAAGTCGGTTTAAAGCATTTCCCAATGTCTTATTCTTTTAGATAATTTGACAGTAGACTAAGTAATTTTCCCCTATCTCGTGGTCGTTATGCTGGTCATTTCAGGTAAGGTTGATTTTCATGCAGTCTTTATTTTGTTTATTTTATTATGCAGGTTAATTTGGACACCCAACTTGTGTGGTCAATATATGGCTCTTAACATCCTGTAAATATGTCTCATACCTGGTCACCAGGTGGATTAGGCATGCCTGGTCACCAGCATTTAGTTCTGAATTCTCTCCTACAGCTTTTCTTCACACTTTTACTCATTTTTTTCTGTCTTTTGATTTCCAAGGCGTCTTTTCAAGGGTTCCAGCTGGGTTCCAGCTCTGCAGGATGTGAGCTGGCTGTGTCACACCTCAGCACATCACTGGTGTCACTGGGTAGCAGACATGGGTCAGGGTGGCAGCACTGACAGCTGCAGTGGACGGGAAAGGTGGTGCTGAGAGAAAGATTTAATGGTTTCTGTCAAGGCAGAATCTTCCATGCAGGGGACATGCACTTTTCTTGACATAGCAGCTATGTTATCTCCTGTCCTGTAAGAAAACACAGATTTACAATTGCTTAGCTCAAATGTGAGGGCATGTCCTGACCTCCATGTCCTGCATCTTGTTTTGTGGCATTTTCAACAGAGAGAAAACTGTCAAAATCTCCAAGGGCTGATTTTTTCCTGATAGAAATGCTTCTTTGTGCTTTACTTGTGATGTTCTCTTCTGGATGAAATCAAAGATGCCTGCATGTAGTGAGTTCTTCCAAAGCCCCTCAAAGGCAAATCTGGTGGAATTTGTTTCCTCTACTCATTATTGGTGCAGAATATCAGACTATCATTTGGACTGGTCTCAGGAAGAAAAAAGCCAATAATTAGTGGGTACTTCAATTCCATTTATATGTTTGTATTGTTTCTTAAGTTACACATAGAAAATTCAAGCCAGACAACAAAATTTAAAAGTGCTGACAAAACCTAAAGCTTGCCTCAGGTTTATGAATTATCTTTGTCCACTGAAACTAAGATTTTGTATCTAAGTATATATTTTTACTTGAACTCTCTAGAGACAGGAGTGGTTTCAAAGTAGCTTCCTAATCTTAATTTTAATTTTAAAGAAGTTGTTATCTTTAACACCAGAAAACCTCAAGCAAGTTTTCAGTTGGTCTCAAATACCCAGAGGCTAAGAGGATGCTGTCCACAGGAACTGCACAGGCCAGTTTGAAAGCTGCTGCTGTGGAAGCAGCAGAAGCAGCAGCGTGTCCCAGTGGCTAATGGCAATGGGGAAGCTCTCTGGCATGTGGCAAGGTGAGGACAAACTTCACCTGAACCTCAGGTGTCCCTATGATGCCGTTCTCAGCTTTCAGGGACAGCCTAGGTGATATTGCAAGATTGGAAACGTCAGCCTGAGGCAAAGCATTGCCCAACACCACGTTGTAGGAAAATACTTTCACTGGCAAACTCAGCACTGCTCTGATTCCAAGGAATAAGTTCATGGAAGCCAATGCTCTGGAACACATCTGTCCTTGGGCACCAGTCAGAATTAGTGGGACACAGCTTCTTCCATGTTGGAGATGAATGTGACAGCTTCTCTCCCAGTATTTTCTGTTCCCTCAGTGGTGGTGGCAGTGTTTGCAGGGACACTGTGAGAAATCCAGGTTCAAGCCTTTTTTTGTGTGTCTGGAGTGGTACAAACCCCTGTTGTCCAGATGCTCATGAGAGGAGATGCTGGGAAGAAGAACCCAACACTTGGATTGCAGTTTCTGTCTGTGGGATTCATTGTATGACACTGTATATAAAACATACCATCCTCCTGTGGCCTCCAGGCCGAATTCCCTCCAATAAAAGGGTTTACAGCCACTCTATAAACCTCACAGGAACTTGCTGTGCAGCAGCAAATGCAGGCTTTTGTGGCACAATGGATTTTCAAATAGCACAGTCAGAGCTGGCTGAGGAACAAGCCCATGTGAGGAGTCGTAGAGCTCAGTGCCAGCTGATTTGGCCTGTGAATTATCTGGGCTAATTAGCCCAAGTGGAAAGAACACTGCTGCAGTCACTCTGCATCTGCTTTCTGAGGCAGTTTGTTCAGAGCCAGCTCTGATATTTCTAGACAGTAGCACATTGTCTGTGTGAATATATTCTCCATGCTGCTCATAAAATCACTCTGTGGCGCTCTCACTGCTTGCATGTGCCATTGCTAACCCACATTGTTATGTGTCCTGGGGACCCCCCAGTACAGGATATACAAGTGAAAAGGGCCAAATTTTGGTCATATTATTTACTGGCAGAGTACATACTTCCTACCCTAGATAATCTAGATCACATGTATTTAATGACTTATAATATGAAAATTACCTAATGCTTCTCAGAGATGACTTTTATTTTGCAATACCAGCATTAAAAATTATTTTATGTATTGCTTCTAATGTAGCTGCCAGTGTATACAAACATATATTCCAGTGGAAAGATTAAGCAGTGTAGACAGCATTGTAAAAGCTGTAAAGACTATAAAGCAGGCTTAAGAAAGACATCTCTAAGTGGGTTATCTTCACATGGATATAAAACATAGAGGAAAGAAAATGCAATGCTGTTCATCAAAGCTATGATCACTTACGTAAGGGTTGAACAAGGATGAGTACTTATGAATAATTCTTCTTTTGACCTCTAGTTGTCCTTTAAAAACATAAAATATGATCTAGAAACAGATTGTGGAGTACTGGAATGAAAATGCATGGGAAGATTTGGGGAAAAGACTAAATTATATAAAATTGAGCTGAAATCTTTATGAAAAAGCAGGTAAAACTGAGCAGTAGTGTAGAAACTCTGTACAATAATCTTCAAAGAAGAGGATGTTCATGTGGGAGAAAGGAAGCCTTTGCAGGAAATAGGGGATGTGTCCTTTTGGGTGTTTATTTGCCAGTGGTGCTGTGCCCTCAGCAGAGTCAGGATGCTGCATGGCTGTGCTGACAGCAGGCTCTTCACCAGATGGAAGCATTAGACTCACATCCCGTGGGGAAAAGGATCTGCTGGTGCCAAAGCCTTGTTACCATGACACCTAATGTGGGTTAGAGAAATCTAGCAATTTGTAGCAAACTGACTGAGAGGTGATAACAGGTTTAGATTTATGCAAGGAAATTCTCAGAGAAATTCTCAAGTCCTCAATTGCCACACAAAGGATAGCAAATACTGGAGGGCAGAAAGCTTATTCTAGAGAAGTTGTTAGGGCTTTTCAATCATAGCTGTAATGCTGTGCAAATGTTCATGCAAATGTCAGCACTCAGTCAGAAAGGTGTGTAAGCAAAACTTGTGTTTGTTTAAAAGATAATTGGTGCTAGTGAAGTGTAGCATATTTTGTGTTTACCCGAGGCATCATTACCAGAACGGCAACTGGTCTTAATCTCCTAATATCAACAGAAGGAGAATTTGTTTCCTTAGCTAGTTTGTTCCACTCTATATATATTAGTGGTCCATACCACCATATATTGGGTACATTTATGGGACTCCATCTTTGTGTACTCTGCAAATTTTTCTATGGTTGTTTTCTTTTTACTTTCATACCATTCCATGATAAGCCTCACTGAAGACTTGTTGAAATCTTTCAGCTAGTTCTGAACCTGTGCACTTTTTTGTTTATTTGTTTATTGTCAAGACTGAAACACTCAATACACGCTTGTCCTTTCATCAGATTCTTTATCTATTTTGCCACTATTTCACTTGAGGTGAATAAACTTTTTGTTTGTTTGTTTGCACAGATCTGCCCCCAATATATTTGCATATTTTTTATGTTGGCACAAGAGTTGCACTCCTCCAGTCTTTTGGAATTTCACGCTACCTGCATTAAAAGTTTTTAATGCCAAAATCTATCAAGAAGTAACGATAGCCAGAGGTACTCTACAGTCTGCTTTTTCACTATTCCTGGGTGCAAATAATGCAGGTTGGCTTATGTAACATTATCCCAAGAGATGCCTTTTATCATCATCTGACTTATTTGCTCACTTGACTACAGTTCATCATCTTCATGTGGTGTGGGAACATCAAATTCCTTCCTACAAATATAAACTAGAACTCTTTAGTACTTCTGCATTTTCTGCATTGTTATCTGCAGATTTATCATTTCCTTTTACCTATGGGCCTTCTATGATAGCTAGGATTTATTTTGTTCTTTATGCATGTCTAAAATTTCTACTTGCTATCTTAACTTCACTCCCAGCTTCTTCTTTTGACAGATTTCTGCCATACACTGACAGTCGCCCACCCCATGGCAGCCTGTTATGAAAACCTGTCTCTGACAGCTACAAACCAATCCTCTCAGGAAAGGGTTTCCTGGAAAAAAGGCCACTCACACACAGCAGGACCCGAGCTACCTGCAACCCCGAAGGCATCAGGGCTCAGTAATTCCTTGCTGAGACCATCTGTACCTGTATGGAGGGTTTTAGCTGTGGTGGAAAACATTTCTATGAGAAGCAGTGCGTGTTTGCGTGGAGGGAATTTCTGATGTTTAGGATATTCATGTGAGTGAGCTGCCTGTGGGTGCTGCTGGTGCACTGATCCCCTGAAAAGCTCAACATGTCTTCAGCAGGGAGGTAACCAAGCCTGTGATGTCCAGAAAGCCCCGAGGTCAGGCTGTGGGTTTGCCTGAGCCTGCAGATCCTGAGAACGTGACATTCACCATAGCCTCTGTGACCACTGTGTCAGAGGAGAAGGCAGAGGAAGGGCTTTTTGCACAGGCCACAGAGATACAAAGAAGGGGAGGAAATGGCTAACACACCCTGCCTTCAGCACAGTAGCAGAACCTAGGCATGGTTCTTATAAATCCAGTGTACTGATTACCAGCAGAGGGGCAAAGATAGGGAGCACACGGACACACGGAACTCGTGGCTGCCTTGGTACGAGTACCAAGTGCCTTTGGAGTGCTCTGAGCAGTGTCTGCAGCTGCAGCTCCAACGACAGGGGTGCCTCGTGCAGCTCCTGCTTCATAGCTGTCAGCTCCTTGAGAAAGCTCAGGGTACCTTAAGGCATCTCGAATGGCAAAAAAATGCAAATTATCAGGCATTTGAATTAAGCCCATTGAGCAAGAGTCAGATTAATACACCATAATTGAGGAAGTAAAGTGGAGATACTTTATTTGCAAATAAATCTTCCTTCATAACCAATGGAAATCTAGGGAATGCACCCTAGTAATTAGATAAAGACTAGGGAGCTGCATTTGGGTAAGCTGAGAAGCTCTTTTGAACTATTGACCAAGCACAGGACACTTTTACCTCAACAGAGGCACACTGTGGCTGGTCAGGTACCTCACCTGGCCCCTGGCTCCTGCTCCTGGGGTATAGGGCTTGTGTTATAGCTGCACTCCCTGTGCAGATGTCACTGATGCAGCATCTTAAGTAATATTAGCCATTTATGTGTGCAACAGGAAGGCCAAAATCAATCCCTATAATTCCACCACAAAGGAATATTACCCAGCTAGCTCACAGAGATATTTTAGTTTTGCTACATTTATCTGGAGCTGAATCTCACTTGCTGTTTTGGATGCAGGACTCAGATATGTTGAAATAATTGTTATTTCCAAGCCTAACGTTGTGCTTAGTTAGTTTGGAAAAGTAACATTTCTAGACTGCATGTCAAAATGTAGCTGCTGTGGGCACTCTTTTATGTGGTTTATTGTTAACCTACACAGGATATGTCCTAAGCTCAGATGCTCTATTTGTAAAAGCAGAATGTCCCAGCCGTTTTCTGTCCTTTGCATCACTGAGACCTACAGTGTCTTCACATAATTTATGCACATTTTTGACCACAGGGAGAGGAGATCATTGGCATGCCTAGCAATGTACACCATAGCCTGAAGTGAAGGAGGCACACTGATATCATGTGGGCAAGGAGCTGCAGCACTGCATGGCTGTCCCTTATAAATTACAGCTTCTGTCACCTCAGTTTTGCTGTGCTTTATTCCTAATGTGAAGAGATGTTTTGCAAGAGGAGAAAGAGGAAATTGCAAAGACTTTCTCAGGCACCGGTCTGTTCACATCAGAAACAGAGAGCTGTTCTGCTTCTGCAAACACACCGGTTCTGATCAAGGCAAAATTATCTCCATTTTCCTGGAGGAGAAAATCACTGGAAATGTTTTATGGTGTCAGTGAGTTTTGTGTGAGCAGAAACAGAGGAAAAATGCCTTCTTTTTCTTAGCCATTCAACATGACACCAGATAATTATGCCCTGATGCACTGGAGAAGATTCAGCTATGAATGGAGCTGAACAATTATTTGGGTATATTATATCTGTCAGGAGAAGACTTCAAATTGCTTTACAAACAGCAAGAAAGTAACTTTCATAACACTTGGTGATGTAAAGCAAGGTGAAGGAAAATTCATATCATGCTGAAAACATGTGGTTGGCTCAATTTCAAAAAAATATAGGGCTTGGAAAAATAAATGAGCTGCCTTATCATTGTACTAGAAGCAGAAATAATCATTCAAAAAATAGAGAGAGAAACGAAATAAACACTGTTTACAAGCTAGAGATTAGAACAGCTCAAGCTCTTCAGATTTTTGGCAGCAGGAATGAGAGCTCACAGGCAAAGACAATTTTATGCTGCACTGAAACTTTTGGTACCTTTTTTCACTGGTGGTTGGGTAGCCCACATGTTTTCTAAAAGTCTTGCTGTAGACTTCCAGTTTTTCAATTAACTGTACACTTTGTGACGACCATTTTTTCTTATTATCTGTTCTTGATATGCAGATAAATATTAGAGTAGAGCTGACTGATAGGCTTCAAAGATCATATTGCTGTAATTCCTGCTATATTCCTCCTTCATACTGCAATGTTTCACAATGCATGGTCCTGGCAGCAGCTCTGTTCTGTAACCCCACAGCATCTCTTGTGCTTGCTTATACTGATCCATCCTATACCATGTCTAATTCTGCCTTAAGATTATGTGGCATGGATATACTAACTTTGTTTCTTGTAAATCATCATGTTAATGTATGGATAATAAAATTATCAAGAGGTGAATCACAGACAATGCCACCCATGTCTCTCCTGTTTCCTTATTCTCAGTTCAAGGTTCACATATTTTCATTGGGACTGATACAGTTTGATGTTTAAACTTCTCTTGAAAATGCTGCATTTTAGATACATTCTTCAGTCTAAAGTGGAGTGTTGGGGTCTGGAGTCCTCTGTATTATATCTGTTACAGAGTGTGTGCTCTTCAGAGCTAGACTGCTACCAGACAGCTTCCCCAAGGAGACAGCACTCCTTTGTTCAGTTCTGGCTGTGTTCTTGGCTTATTAGTTGAATTCTTGGCACAGTTGTTGGACAGATGTCCACAGCAGTCACAATCACAAGACTGTTTTTGGGTCTTCTGGTTGTTAGGTTTGGTTTCTAAGGAGCTTTCAGCCCCCTTTTCATTGTCTGTGCCCTTTTGGGAAATAGCTGTCCTCTCCACCACCTTTCTGCATAGTTCTGATCTCTCTCATCCTGATAGCATTGTTACATCACAATAATTCAGTTATATCTAATCCACGGATATTTCTTATTTAACCAATGGAGAAAAGGTAAAAAACCACAAAGTTCAGAGATGCTACTTCTGCTGAGTTTTTACTATTTGTACTAACTTCACCTGAGTCTTGCAGGAAGTCCCAGAAAAATCCATGGTGAATGTACCAGGCAGAGGATTGAGCCTGATGAAAAATGACACAATGACTCAGGTGTTGAGTCATCCTAAAGTTCATCAGCTGACGACAGAGAAATCAGCATTTCCATAATGACAAGGAAATAATTTGTATAACATATTTTAAAAGCAGTGATGATTATGTAAGAATGTTTTTATTGGTCCTATGGAAGGTCCATCTAGCCCAGTACTTGTTTTCTCCAAAACTTTCAAACTGGTGAATGTTCTGGAGGGAGAAGTGATGATGGGTTCTGCTGTTTCAGGTTTTCCCAGGCTCACATGAAACCTGACTGAACTCCTAACATCCACAGCACCCTGAAGCAAGGAGATCTACAGCTTAATCACACAACCACCACATTTTGTGGCATTTTCCTCTGCCTTTTTTGCAGTGGGGTATCTTGCACTAAAAGGTTTCCAGGCTGTGAAGCTTGATGGATTTGTACTATGGCATGAGACTGTTCTCGGATTTGTTCCTGGTTCCCTTGCTGATAGTCATTAAATATTCTGTTTGCAGTTTTACTATTGCTGAGTATTGAACCACCAGCTTTTTGGAGCTCTTACAACCCAAGCTCTCGTTCCTCTGATGGTAACAAACAGCTCAGGGACCCATTTTATTTGCTGTTAGGAAGACTTTAGCAATTATGTGCTCTGCATTTCAGCTTGCTCTGTTGTGCAGTATGATTAAGTCTCTCCCTTCACCCAGAATTTATCTTTACTACCCCAAGTAACTCAGTATCAGCACATTTTTTTCATGTCCCTTCTCACAATAAGTTTTGCATTTTATTAGGTTGTTTATGACTATCTTGAACAACATTAATGCCATGCCAATCCCCAAGAAAGGCAAATGCCTTTCTTCACTTTCTTCACAGTGAAAACTCTGTTTAAATCCTGTCTTCTTTTTCCCATCTTTTTTTTTTTTTTAAAGTTGATGATAATTTTCTTGAAAAGTCACAGCAATGAAAGTGTTTTAGAAATCTGAATAGGCCATATGTGCTGGATCTCCCTTTTCACATGCCCAGTGACTCCTTCAGGGAATTTCAGCAGATTCACTTGTGAGGCATAGGCCTTTTTCTAGAGAACTATGCTGACTCCTTCATAAGACATTATTGCCTCTCCTAATTGCTTTACTACACTCCCTGTTAATTCACTCTGGTCCAGATGCCACGCCTGTAGAACTCTGACTTTTGGAACAATTCAAGAAAAATCACAATCACATTTATCACCTTTCTCTTCTCAGAAAATGCTGTTTTTAAGCCAAAGGTTATATACTGCAGTTCGATTATATTACCTTAGAACTCCTGGGAGAATAGGTCTTGTTTAGGTGAAAAGGTCTTGCATGGGAATTTCCCTAACTCTCCTAGAGAAGTAAGATATTTATTCAGCTTTTTTGTAATACTCTCTTACGATCTTATCTTCTCTGAGGCTACCTTTAAACTTTAATCACATATTGACTCTACTGATTCCCTGGCTTTCTTCCTGCACTTGATGCATTTGAAAAATAATATACTATCAATTTTTATATTTCTTGCAAGTTGCTTTTAAACAACAGTTCTGGCCTATTTTACTTTGCTTTTAAAATTCATTATTATGTATATATTTGCATATGCATTGGGTTTTAAAGGACACTGTGATAGATTCCACATCCTTACAGGAAGTAAAATAGCTGCTCAGGTTTGCTCAGCTGAAAAGGAGGATTGCAGTGAGGATGCTTGCCAGAAAGATGCTACAAGCAGTGTTAAAGAGAGTCAAAGTTTTCATGTTAACTAGTGTTTAAAGGTAACTATGGGAGCAACAGGGCAAACATAGCCCACATATGAAGAAGGATTTGAGAAAGAGCATGAGGATATCATCAAGGTCAAAGGGCAGGATGAGGTTATTCAGTGTCCTGTTGTTAGGGAACAAAGTTGGAAACTGCCTGGTTTCCCCAGCAGTACTTGCCACCCACACCAGCAACTTCAGCTCCCTCCACCAGGCAGATGCAGCAAGAGCTCCACTCTTCCTCACACTAGAAGGGTTTTGGTGCTGCTGCAGCCCTCAACCCTGGGATGCTGCTCCTTTTGTTGTGCCCAAAATAAAGCCTGCTCCTGAGACATGTCTGCTTTCACATTCTCCAAATGATGATTTCATACCTAAATCCTCCTACGTGGTACTGAAACCTGTAGCCACCAACCTTGGTGGTGTTCTTGCCTTCATGAGCACGTCTGCAGCTGGAGAGCTCTGAAAGGCTGCATTGCTATGCTGGATTTTATGTCTTGCCCTGCATTCTTCTTGGTGTGAGCCATCTTAAAAAGGCTGTAGTGATGTGAGTGGTAATTTCCTTCTGGAAACTTCACAGCCATGTAAGTTACATCGCTTTGGCAAGACGAAAATGTTGTTAGTCACTAGCAGCAGACTGGAATTGTTCTGATGATTTCCGTTACCGTGCACTTTGCTGCAGCAGACTGGAAGGAGTAGGAGGAGATCACAGCACAGAGCACTCAAATCATGAATTGTATCTTGGAGGTTTAGCAGTGGGTTATTTGGGATTCTCTGCCCCTGCTGCTGAGGCTATCTTTTGTTTGCTCAGTTTCAAAAGTGAAAAAAAACCAGCCCTTTACCTTGAGATGTGTTTCACTGCCACTAAAAATTTTGTGTTTACTGTCATTCTAATTATATGCTCAGTATTAAACTGGTTACATTTGGGATTTTAAGGAAATATTCCTTTGGCACTTATGATGGAAATTGGTGTTTCTCACTGGGCTTGCCAGAACACAGGTTAGCAGATGAGGTCATGTGGGAAAAGCTGATACTTTGTGCTAACAAGGGCAGGCAAGTTAAGGAAAATATACATTCTTCTTGTCTCAATAATGGCCTTCTTCTCACTTAATAAGTATAATCATGAGGATTGAAATCCCAGCTAACCACAGTGTGCTTATTTCCTCTGAAATCTAGGGAGGTGACAGATTACTTTCTTGGAATTTTAATGAAACCCTGTTTTTCAAATACTGTTCATGTTCTTTCTAGATATTTCATGCTGCTGCAAAACACGTTAGTCAAATGGACATCCCTGAGTTTCCCATTACAGACCTCAGTAGTGTAGATGCCAAACCCAAATTACAGCTGCTTCCACACAAGCACAGTGAGAGCCAGGCAGGAGAGTGTTGTTTGCTGCAGAGAGGAGTGATACAATCTGCTTGCAAATGCAGCACAGCAAAAAAGAAATGGAATAATCTGTGATGCCAGGGACAGCAACGACCACAGACAGATCACCTTACCCTTGTCCTGCACATCAGCAACTCTATAATATTGAAGACAAGGAGGGATGTACAAGCTGTCAGCCAAATATGTTGAAGAAGTATTAGTGAGTTTATTTCCTTAAAGCTTCAGCTGGAAAGCGTGACAGAAATAGGCAAAATGCCTTCACGAAGCCTTGCTTTTTCTGGCGTGCTTCCTCCATCCATAATGGATTGTTCTGTCTCTACAGGGATACAGTTGGGCCCTGGAATTGGTTATGTAACAAATTAATTGCAGTATTTGTCAGCATTAAAAAACAACAACAAAAAAAGCCAAGAAGGAGGTTGTATTTTTACCAAAGTTTTGGTCAAAGTCCTATAAACACAACAGAATATTGCTAATGAAAACATTTGCTCTTTTTCACATCTCTTTATCTTTGGAATTTAAATGTTTTTCAAGTTTCCCTGGCAATTCTAGTGAACAAAGAGAGAAAAGTATCCTCTTTGTACCTAAATATATTGTCATTTTAATGCATGCCTGTTGAGGAGAATGATCAGAATCCTTTTTCCTCTTGGAGCAAGGAGGAAGCATGTCATTATTGATGTGTTCTGCCCTTTTACTGAGAGGCCCCTTTAGAGCCCCTTGATAGTGTCTCTGGAGCCAGACTCATCTGCATTCCCATGGGAGAGCAGCTAAAAGAAAGAGCAGCAAGCAAAATCCAAAGTGAGCACGATTCTAGGATAAACAACAGAATGAGAAAGGCCTGAGCATATTTAAAGGCTTAGGTGTGTCCCATATTTAGACAGGTGACCCAGTCCTGAATCCCACAGTCAGGACTCCTGGTGGTATCACAGTACCAGCTTTTAATCTGTCTCTTCTCTATTTCCGTAGTTATATCATTCTCTGATGCTTTTCAAGCACAGTACAAGTATCTGAAATTTGACACAAATGCTTACATTCCTTGAGACTGAGCATGTTTTTGTGCTTTTTTTTTTTTTTTTTTTTTGGGTAATTGGCAGAATACAAATAACGGAAACAAAAATCCCAAGCACCCTATTCTTATTCCCACCCCAGGTTTGTATTTTGGATGTTGCCTGATTTGGTGCCAACAGCTTACACTGGGCTCCTTAGGACTCCTTGTGCCACATGACTGAATAAAAAGCAAGGAATGAAACTTTCCTGGTGTTGCTGGAGGTCAGAGTGTGTAGTGAGCCATCACAAAGGGGAAATCAGGTATAAGCAGAGATTGTGCAAGAAACAGAAAGACTGATGGCCAGAGGTAAGCTGGGTCTCAAGGCCAGGAAATGAGACTTGCCAAGTGTCAGTTAAATTAGACGTGGGAAGGCAAGTACAACAAATAAACCAGGGCTTTGCAAGAACATTGAAAAAAAAGAGAACCAGGAAGGAGGAAGCAGAGCCACAAGGCATTGAGGGACAGTGTCTTTCTCAGAACTCTAGGTGGGCTGGTTAATGAACTCACAAATAAGTATTTTCATAAGTCTGTTAGACTTGGAGTCTAGTTCAGCTAAAAATTACATCCTTTTTTCATCATGAGGGTTATGCAAATTCTGTGTTCTAGAAGAACGGAGGTTCTTATAGTCCCTTCAATCTGCTTTGCCATACGAAAATTTGAAGAACAAAAGATTATGAACATGTAGAGAGAAATTAGATAAAAGGTATTTTTTCCCTGGAAGCAGACCATGCCAGACTAACCTGACCATTCTCTTTGATAAGAGCATTATAGATAATATTTACTGATAAAATTAGGTTGGAATGTTTCCTTACAACAGCAGATTATTGTAATTCAAAATATTTGGATGGCTTCAATGATCACCAAGCCTGCCAGAGTTCAAGAAACATTCAAACAATGTTCTCAAGCACATGGTGTGATTTTTGGGGTATTCCTGTGCAGAGCCAGGAAACTGATTCCATGATTCTTGTCTGGGTCCCTTCCAACTCAGTTTATTCTGTGATTCCATAATTTCAAGAGTATATATTATGTGAACTGATAAAATTTTCATATTCAAGTAATGAATTTATTAATTTGAGAAAATGGAGAAAGAACAAGCTCATAAAATAACTATGATTTCCTGATGTTACACAAGAGTGATCCTAAAAAGTACCGGGCACAGCTTTTCCAAGAGGAATGAGCAAGCCTCCAAGTCGTCCCAGCTGGATCACTACATGCAAATTAGGTCACACAGAAAGCTTAGCTTGTACAGAAGCAAAATTCAGCTCAGAAGAGAGATGGGGAAGGGCCTGTTACCCTGAAACAGTTTGTATCAGGGCTTAGGCTTTGGTTTGGGGGTGGGGAATATTTTCTTTGCAGAGGACCAAGTGTGCCTTTCCAACAAGTTTGGCAGCCCACTCCCTGACATGCTCTGCTATCCAGTAATAACACACAGAGTAATTTTAATCATGGGCTGTACCCTATAAAATGAAATCACAGGGCATATTCAGCCAACAAAGTGAAGGTTCCCCACACCTGCTTCAGCTTAATGCACTAATCTACCTTCTCTAGAGACTGAAAGTTCTGGGTTTAGTCAGGCAGGAAAATAAATGCTGTAATTTCCACCAGAAGTCAGGATGTTCTGACACAGAACTCACACCAAAATCGGTGGAAGAGCTACAGTCAAACAGCTCTCCTGGCTGTGGTCTTCATATGGAACTTGTGTTACCCAGCCTGCCCACGGCTGTACACAGCTCTCAGTCTTGGTGCAACACAAAACTGAGGCTGCTCTTGGCTGCAACTGTGAGAAAGCTTAAGAAACTTCATTTTCCTTAGGTCCTGCCAGCCCAATGCCTTCTTCATACTCTGAAATGATCTTTCTGTTCACATAGAGACTCCTTCATGTCCAATAGCAGGTGTTAACTGCACTGTGTTACAAATCAATCAATGGTCATCACCGAACCCTATTTACAGCTTCAGTCAGTCTCTGTTGTACTTTAAACACTGGGATTTTCATTTCACAGACCAAGACTCCTCTGTATTGTATTCAGAAGAGGGATTCTCTTTGCTACTTCATACTACAAAGTTCTGTGAATCACAAAGAGAAATACTAATAAATAGCATTGACAGGAAGTATTGCACCACCACCTTATTTTCTGACCACAGAAACTGCTCTGGTACCGCCATAAAGGTCAAGAGCTTTAAAACTAGGTTGACGTATAAGCTGTGTAATCACTAAAGAAATATGCTGCTTTTTATTCAAACAAGCCTCAGAATGATAGACAGATCAATGTTTTAGTAATACTACCTGAGTGTTCTCTTTTCAGTTACATTCCCATTACAAAAGTAAATGGAGTTAAAACTGATCACTTCACACCTCTCAGAACAGTAATTATTTAATAGTAATATTTTTTTAAAAAATAGTAATGATTTTTACAAGACAAAACCCACATTTTAAGTTGCTGGACATTTAAAAACAAGTTTTTCATATTTTTTCTTATTTTGCTTCCGCACACTTTTAAATATAGTTTTGATTTTTCACACATCTGCTCATATCACAGAATAAACTGAGTTGGAAGGGACCCACAAGAATCATCAAGTCCAGCTTCTGGCCCTGAACAGTACCATCCCCAAGGGTCACACCATGTCCAAGATCATTGTCCAAATGCTTCTTGAACTCTGTCAGGCTTGGGGCTGTGAGCACTGCCCTGGGGAGCCTGTTCCACTGCCCAACCACTCTCTGGGTGAAGAACCTTTTTTTCCAATATCTAACATAAACCTCCCCTGACAGTAAATGGTTTTAATTTTTATGACAAAAAAACCAAACCCACATATAATTAAAAATCCAACCCCAAATCCCCTCTTTTTTACCTACAACAGCTTCTTTCCCCCCAACTCCCCGCAAACATCTGGGAAGTAATAAAAGGCAAATAGAAAAGCCAAACAAAAGTCCGATAAAATTCAAAATATTGAATGAAATAGACGTATATCTTAAATTAACATTTAATGTGTGAGAATTAAGCAAATTTCATCTTATCACACTTTTAATGCCACCTTTTAGGGAACTTAAAAATGCCTTTCCAACCACGCAACACCTTTTGGCAGTACAGGTAGGCTGCAGAGTAATGGGGTCTGGCTAGCATGGATGTGGGGAAGACGCGGATAAAAATGGGAGCTGAGTGCAGAGGGAACACGAGGCTCTGTGTGCGGCCAGCCTGGAGCCAGCTCGGCTGTTTGGGACCCGGGGCTGCCCCTGCAGCGCCCCTGGAGCGGGAAGCCGGGCACCGGGGCACGGAGAGCCCGCCCGTGTCCATGGAGCCCGGGCAAGCCAGCCTGTCCCTGCAGTGAGCCACACCTGGAATAGCCCCTCCATGGGCTTCCCAATGGACACAGCACACCTGGGATCACCTGCATGGGCTTCCCAATGGACACAGCACACCTGGGATCACCTGCATGGGCTTCCCGATAGACACAGGACACTCGCAAAGGAACGTCCCTGTCTGTAGCTATGCTCTCTCCTCTCCCCTGGTGCCTTCCAGGCAGGCACTGGGTCAGACCCTGCTGCCAGTCAGACAAAACCTGCTCCCCGGGTCACGTCCTCTGGGGCTGCAGCTTCTGGAGGTGGTGGAGTGGCGGTCCCTGCGGTGTTTAAGGGAAGACTACGCGGCACTCAGTGCCATGGTCTGGCTGACACGGTGGTGTCGGGTCACAGGTTTGACTGGACGGTCTGGATTCAGCGATGCTGTGCCAGGTACAGACACGCCCGAGGCAGCGCTCAGCACACGCAGCCCTGGTAGAGCCGAGCGGTGGCCGGGCCAGGGCCGGGGCTGTTGCCGGACCCGGCAGCCCCGGGAGGGGCGGCGCTCCCCGCCCGCCCGCAGGTCCAGCGGCGGCTCCCGGGGCGGTGCCGGCGGGGCGGGAGGCGGGAGCGGAGCTGGGCCGGCCCCGGCAGGTGAAGGAAGGGGCGGGCGCGGGCTCGCTGACCGCGGCGGCGATGAGCGGGCGGTGCGGCGGTGGCGGCGGCTGCCCGCGGAGCTGAGCCGGGCTGCGGCGGAGGTGAGCGCCGTGTGCCGGCCGTGCCGAGCCCCTGCCCCGCCGGGGGAGGGGGGCGGGAAGGGCTGCCCCGTATCCGCGTCTCCCGGCCCTTTCCCGCTGCCGGAGAGAGCCGGGAAACTCCTCGTGTGAGTCCCGGGAGCCTCGGGAAGCGCCGGGCCGGCCCCGCGGAGCCGCCGTGCCGGGCGGGGAAAGCGGCGGGGCTGGCGGCTCCCGGAGCGGCCGCCCGGGTTCCCTGGGGAAGGTGCGGTTCTGTGGCTCTGGGGGAAACAGCGGGAAGGAGACGCCTCGTGTCTTCTGTTCCGTGGGTTGGCGCCTTCAGCTCGGTGCCGCTTTGCTCACCCGCAGGTGGGAGGTGGGATAAAGTCACCGGTGTGAATCCGCCCGTGAGGAAAGGAAAGGCTCTTCTGGCGACAGAAAAAATGTGTAGTTGCTTTCCTTTGGAAAGGGAAGGATGGAAGAGCTGTGTTGCCCACTTGTGTTTAGCTGTGGCTTTGGTGTTGAGGAGTCATTGCCTAGCATGTTTCCAGAGATTATATATATGTATATATTAAAGGATGAGGCAAGACTTTTTAGATGTGAAACATAGGGTACAAATGCATCGCGCAGCATTTTCTTTAGTGTTACTATTTTAACCTCGGGTGTCACTCCGGTCCGGGTGTGAAGTTCTCGTCCATCCGCAGGTGTCAGCGGTGTGCTGCGCCTCTGGGAGCAGCAGAGAGCGAGGACACCTGGCACGGGCTGATTTCATTTGTCAGCTTTATCCCCAAGTGACCAGTGCAAATTGGATACTGCTATCCCAAATGGATTGAGATGGTGGATAAGTGTTTCCCCTCCTACAGGGAGGGCCTGTTAGCTAAGACCGTTTTCTGTAATCTTGATGCAAAGTACAAAGTACAGGTCAGTAGTGGGACTGAATCAGCCTCGTGCTGTGTCTAAATTCATCATTACAGGTGCAGTAGCTCCTGAGTGCATGTCACAGTCTCCTGCTGATGTATGTGCTTGGTCTGGCTGTGCACTGAAGTTTTCTCTTGGAAATTAGTTGCATTAAACTGGTATGGTTCTTACTGTGAGAAACAACTTTCCACTTTTTCTGTGCTCTAAGGGTTAGCATGTCACAGTTTAATGAAATAAATTAAGATCTGAATAACTAAACACCTCTTTATTTTTGGTTGTACAGGAGATGTGGAGCTCTGTTATTTATTTCCTTCATGCACCTCTTTCATGCTTTAGACAAAAGCAGAATTAACTTGCTGTTTTTCTTTTAGGCATAACACATTTCTTTCCCTTCCTGTTGCAGTATTTTAGAGCCATCTTGCTGTTGCAGAAGAGCTGATTAATAGATACCCCTTGCCAATATTCCATTACTGGGGAGTCAGTACTGGGTCAGCTTAGTGGTGGGTTAAATATTGCTTCCTGTTTGTAAGGTTTTTTTTGTTTTAAAATCTCTCAGCTTTCCATAAACTTTTCCACAAAGCATGACAACCTCATGCTCAAAGGTCTAGAAAATAAAGTGCTTTTTAGAAAAACTTATAAAGGAGGGACATGCAGAGATGACAGTTCTGGAAAGGGTTAAAGGGTTTGAAGTTATCAAAGCAGTAAGAATGAATAGACCAAGATAAGTTCCTGCAGAAACCTTGGGCAGGGCTGTCTGAGCAAGAATTCTTGTGTTTAAGTAAATCTGACCAGCTGACTGTGAATCTATGAATTCCTGCAGGCACATGAACCCCTTGTACTTCGAAGACCAGATTTCCAATCTAATATTGTAAAAAAATTTAGTTTGCCTGCAAAAAATGCAAAATAGGGGGTATGAAAAGTCTCTGTCTGCAATTTCTTAATTGGATGTGAAGCAGTCTCCTTTGACAGAAAACCAAACTTGGCAGCCACTTTGGTAATGAGTGCTAAGCAGAAATGGAAATGCCTTAAGAGCTGTTAACTTTTTCCTTACAGCAGTGAAACACAAATATGGATGACCAAAAGGCACGTACATATTTGTCATTTTACCTATAGGAAAAGGGCCTCTGACACTCAAACCTGGTGGTTGCAGTGTTGCTCTTTGCCCCACAGCCCTCAGGTCGCTGGTGCATTTATTGCTGTGCATTGCAAGATTGCAGGAGCAGAGATGTGTGTGTTTTAATCTGACACCACTGACTTTGTGCTGGTGCATCTTCCAGTCTGTTTGGCATGGGATGTTAGACAATGGGTAGCTTATGCTTTTGTCAGGCTATCCAAAAGTTTCATAAGTTGTTTGGAATGTGCAGCCCTGAAAGCACTGTGTCCATTAATTGTTTCTGGCTTAAGCCATCATCTTAAAACTACTTGCAGATGTAAGTAATTCTACTGTTTGTAAACTTTTAGTTTGTGTTACTGAAGGATCAGGATCTTGGCTTGTTTGTTACTTCTACTGGACCTTGCAGGAAGGTTCATGGAAGCTCAGACTCTCAGTAGCATTGATTAATAGGTCTGTAAGGAATGGTGAGGATTCCTAACAGCTACCAGGGAACAGCAAGAAAAAATTTCTTTTGTTTAGATTTAAAATTATTAGTTGATACAATGATTCTTCCATAATGTGTTTTGTCTTCTAATAGGGATTTTTTTTTTTATGGAAGGGAGAAAAGAACCTCTTTGATGTTTATTCCCCTCTTGTGTAGTTAAGCATTCTTCTAGCCTTCTATTTTTCAGGTAAACTTACTTGTGAAGGCATTTCCTCATAACATTTTTTCACAATTTCCTTGGAACCTGCACTGTAGTGGGGCAGTGTTGGGAAGGGAATTTGAGAGTGTAGAAATCAAGGGAATTTAAGGCAGCCTCAAAGGTAATCAGAGGTTCACTCATTTCTGTAAATATAGTACTAATGGAAATGTGTATTTCTTATACTGTTATCACATGTACATATGTCACTGTCTGTTCCTCCAAAATGTATGAACCATTTCTGACTCTTGTTAATGAACACCCCTCTCCTCCTATCAACACTGTTTGCTTTATGCTGGAATAACTAAATGAGTTATACCTTTGTGATATGTTGAGGAGAGAATTGAAGGCACTGAAGTTTTGATCAGTATAACTACACTGGGTAGGGTTGTAAACTTTAGGATCTATTTATCATGTTATATATTACAAGCATATATATCTCTGGTTTGCTTGCTTTAGATGACTAGAGCACATAGCAGAATTTCTCTACATTCTGCTTTTTAAGAGCCATATAGTGTCTACAGTATTGCTTCAAGATCTGTTTGAAGTTTTTTCAATCTCGTCTCTTCTCTATACGCGTCTATGTTGAATTTCTTAATTTTTCTTTACAAAGAAAGGGAATTGAAGAGTCAATATTTCACCTCACACATGCAGGAATTTGAAAACTATTTTTTTCGAGATAAGGGAATAAATATTAAGCAAGGCAATAGTTAGGGGAGAATGCAGGGACATGAATTCCTATGGAAACAAGCCTAAATGTTGTTCTTCTCCTATTGCAGCATATTAGCACAACTGAAATAATCTATTTATTTTGTTTGTGTGCCAGCTCATTTCCTATAATGACTGAGTTCTTATCTCTTCCAAGGTGGTGTTGTTGCAATAGTTATGCATATCTGGATATCTTTGGCAGAAAGATACTTCAGGATGATGTACAGTGCAGAGAAAGAACTACAATCACTCAGAAATCAGGCCTTGGCAATACTTATGGCTTCAGCTCCTGCAGACTGTGATTTTTAGGAGCAGAGAACAGCTTGCATCCCTATTGAGAGGATTCCTCTTGTGTCTTTTTGCTGTAGTCATGGGCTGGTTTAACCAGGCTAGTTCAGGGACACCTAATGTGTAGCTGGGGCTCTTCTTAAAGCACTTCTGACAAATCTTAACTTCACGGAAAGTGCACATTCTGGATCTGTCTCCTAAAACAGCTGTAAAGACCTGAGCTAGAGAGATGGTATGAAATAAGTAAGTATGGATGGTATGAAATAAATAAGTAATTTAGGAATAGATGCTTGCTGAATTTTATTGCTGCATTAACTTTTATGTCTGTAATTACCCTGAGGTAGAGAAAGTACACCTTAGATTCCTTGCACACTTTTCTTTCTGGAAAAGTCACAGGTAAAACTTCAAGTAGTCCAGGGAGCACTTGTTTTCATCCTCTTAATGTCTGAAAATTCTCACTGTTCAGCTGGTTAGGGTTAAAGATTTCTGGATTTTTATTTTGTTTATGCTAAGTTATAGCATCAACTGACAAACTGTACATCATTAATCATGTATGATCAGAATCACTTCCATCCTAATGGAACAGTAGGTACATTTGAATCATTAGATCTGTTCTTTTAGAAAATGCATATATCTCTAATTCCAACCCTACTCTTCTAGTGACAATTTAGCAAAGAAGGAACTTCCCAATTCAACCTAGCTTTATATCCTTACATATTTAAAAGGTAAACACTTTGCTCTTTGTTAAATGCAATCACTCTGCTGTGACTTAAAAACAACAAAATTTGTTTTGGTCATGGTAAACCACTTCCTTGGGTATCTTAGAGCAGGAATACAGGAGTTTGGGGTTCTTTTCTTTATATTTGACTGACTAATTTATGTAGATGGTGCTACTATATATGGTAATGTGAGAGCACTTAAGGATTATTTTGTTAATTCCTGATTATTCCTCATTACTCAAAAGTGGATTTAGGTACCCACAGAGACTTTCACTCTCTTATTAAGCATTTAGAAAAATTAGTACCTGCACATACATTCAAGATTACTTCATGGAAACTTTAGAGTGGTCCATGTAAATAGATTATAGCTTTTGTTGCTTGATGTAGTAGACATTGCAACTAGACTTTGTTAATTCGTACAATATCTTGACATGTGCATGCACAAAGGGCTTGTGTAAAACTCTTTGATATTCTTGACTGTTTCAGTGCAGAGACTATATTGTAATCCCCAAATAGGAAAATTATTGAACATGTTTAACCAAGAATCTTATTTCTTTATCCCTTCAGCTTTGCTAAATAAATGTGTGCTATGAGAAAGTCGGATTTATGTCTTTAATGGTGAACTCACTTGTAAGTGCTCTTCATACAGGAAATCTTTCATGCCAGATGTTTTCCTCTAAATATGAAAATGGAATTTCTGTTGGACCTCATATGGGGGCAACAACTCAGTGAAGTATCGATCTTAATTTTGTAAAAATCTGGAAGCTATGCTGAGTACTGTTTAACCTCTTTTGGGGAGTACAAAACCCCCAAAATTATAGAATTCTATTGTTTCTGGCAGAAGCACCACACAAGTATGCAGAGGCCATGAATGAGGTCCCTAGGAAGAAGATGTCTGTATTTGAAGCAGACGCTTATTACTCTTTTTTCTCCAGTGTGCCTGCACTGTACATTTAAGCCTTCCTGCTAATGGGAAGGATAGCATGCAGCTTTAAAAAACCAGAAACTAAAATCCCTCATTATAGCAGCCTTAAAAGAAGCAAAGGAGAAGCAGTAATATACACCAAAATTTTACTTAAATATGCAGTTCTTGGAGTTGGCTGTTAGTATTTTATGTTCAGATTTATCTCCTGTCTTAACTGATGTGTCATTTTTCAGCACCTGGCTCAAGACTGGTTACCAAGTTCCAGTTAAGTGAGTAGTCCCAACTTGCTGTAGAAAAACAACCTGCATTTAGGAGTTTGAATGATATTCATCGTTCTTGCTTCTGGCAGTACTTGGAAAGAAAGGACTGGGAGGCAGTGGCACCAGTGTGCATGTCTGGAGCTGTTGCTACCTCTGAGATCTTTCTTTGTCCAAATGTTGGCAAAAGAGAGGGGATGGGAAGTGTGCTGCAAGACTCATCATGAAAGGTGATTTGTGCATAACAGACATGACTAAAGGCAAAAGATTTCTCATTTTGAAGTGTAGCCAAGAGGAGAGCAAATTGTAGAAGGAAGTAGGAGAATTTAGTACCTCTAGGCTTAGTACCTGTATCATCAAGAAAATTAAACAAAACCATACTGGGTGGTGGAAATAGTCTGCATGAATGGGTTCTCTCTGTTAAGGGACAAGAATGTGAATTTAGATTAGACTTCAGTGCACTGAACTCCATTGTTACTCAATGTAAATATACGTTCTCATTGTTCAGGTTAGCCAACCTGGAATTGCCAGCTGAACTGCATCTTTTGGTTCTATAATTCTGCTGTAACAGATGGAAATAAGGTCAGGTCTAGTTTAGCTGGCAGCATTCCTATTTAGGTGAACCATGAACCTGTGCTGTGCAATTTAATAATTAATTGTTAAACAAAAGCAAAGTTTAATTCTAAATGCTCTTCAACTGAAATGACAGCTTTATCTTTTATTATCATTGAGTTTTTCATTTAAAGATTTGCAAAATAAAAACGAGGAACCCTTGGAGGAGGGAAATCTAACTTAGCATGTCAGTTTCCACTTCTATGTTCAGTTCTTCTCCAGACAAATAATCTTCCTACTCTCCAGCAGAGCTTTATTCTGCTAAAATCAGTCACTGAGATAACTTTGTCTTTACTAATGCAGCACTTCAGGGCAACATCTTGGATCTTGAAACAGATTTTAATAAGTGTAAAAACATGTTTTACTATTTTCATTTTTTATGTAATAAAAAGAAAGTTTTCATTTAGTAATGAAAAAGGAAGAAGAGAGGTAGAATTAGTGCCTTGAATATCTCGATCTTGTCTGGTGAAATATCTTGTACGACAAAAAAAAAAGTGATTTTGTAGGAAGCTTTGTTTCCTTGTTCTAATTTTAACTTCAGCTACTGTAGTGGTAGACATTAATCATCATTCTGAAAACAGTCATTTTTACAAATACAGATTTTTTTTTAAATGCTCGATAGAATTAGCAGTTAGATTTTTATTTGTGGTTTCTTTCAATATCTTCATGTTAATTTTATTGTAAATCAAAATCTTTTTGAAAGGTCCCTTATCTTGTGTTGTATTAGCTCTTACATGATTCTACAAGACTTATCATACCTCTGAACATCAGCTTGGGTGACTGACAATCTCTTTAATGTGTATTTATAAAACTGGTTAAGACTCTACTATATGAAGTTCTGGTTTAATTTCCACATCCTTACAAAATTCCACCTCAAAGTCTACCTAGTTCCCCTTAACTTCATCAGAAGTTGCATGCATGCAAGTGCTGAGGTTGGTGTTCAAACCAGACCATAGTTACCCTTCAGAGCTAGTTCCTGCAACCAAGCAGCAGAGCCTTAAATTATTAGCCTCTAATCTTGTGACAACCCTACTAAAAAGAGTAAATCATTACCTTGATATTGCTTGACGGTAATTCTATTACAACATATCTCATAATTGTTTCTCCTAGACCAAGCTGGAGCTCTGAAGAGACTTCATTTCAATGTGTGATGACTGCAGGACAGTTATTTCCTCAAGTGAAGCATCTCTTATCTCAGAGCTCTGTGGTATGACTGAACATTGGGTTTGCATTGCACGAAGTGTAATGTCTCCTAAACCTTTTACACGGACCTGTAGTCACGCTGTTTTCACCAAGCCTGTGTACTGAAGTCAGCTTCTGGTATTTCCTTATACTGATAAAACTGTACACCTTAGACATGTGAGCTCATGTAAGAGCTATCCATCTTTCTTTCTGTTCTGTACCTAATCCTGGAAGGATTAACTTTTTTTACTTTTTTTTTCCCCCGACAATGATATAAAGAGAAATTTAGTGCAAAGAAACCTGGACTGTGAGCCTACACGTCCTACTGGTAGATGAAAGGCTTATAATTAGCTAATTCAAAACTCATCTGTAAGCTTGACTAATCAAAATAAGGCACTTTGAACTATCTTGGGCAAAAAAGTGACCTGACTTGCACAGCTGCTGAGCATCTGCAGCTGTTAATTGCTTTTAATCAGTCAGGCTTAAACATTCAATCTTTCCGCTGTAATTTTTCAGTCAGTTAATCAGACTCCACTGTGATGCCAGGTAGGCATGTTTCCAAAGCACTGTGCATTTTAAGTGAGTGAAGTGGGATTTGTTTATACAGACTTTTTTACACACTCTGTGGGGAAATACAATTTCTGCTCTCAAAGTGGGTGTACCACATACAGGAGCACAGGACAATCAGTTCTCTGCAATCTCAGCTTGGTGTCTAGAAAAGAATCCTTACTTTCAGTATGTAACTGGAGACTTGCATTAGGACTAGGTGAATATAGCTGAATATACTCATCAGAATGCTAACCAGAAAGGCTTTTCTGAGAAGACCAAACACCCATTGCAGGAAGGGCACAGAAGTCTTGCTACAAGATTAGTAGTTTTCTTCATCCTAAAGAGCTGGAAGTAGAAAACCAGCTTGGAAAGAAAAATAATGAGGTTAATATACAACAGAGTTGTCATCCTAGGTTGAGGAGAACCCAAACAAATAATATGATGATGCATAGTCTGGCACAAATATATTCCACTCCCACCATCCATAAGCTTGTGTGGGTACTCTTGCTCAGGAGTAAATTAAGCATGGCAGACTGCTGGGATTATGCTAGATAAATACTTGTTGTGTGACTGTGCAGTAGGGGAGGATGGGAAATTTGGAAGGGAAAGAGGAATATTTTAAATGTACTCTTCGTGTTTAACTAAGAGAAAACACTTAGATAGCCAAACTATTCTCTAGCCACGTAGAGGGAATTACTGTATTTGCGGGAAGCTGTTATGGGAAGAACTCACAGTGAAATTCTTTTTTCCTTCAGTACTCAAAGCCTCAGTGAGTCATCTGTCTCCTGCCTTCTTCTGCCCCCCACCAAAAAAAAAAAAAAAAAAAAGAAAAAGCCCTTATTTCTGTCCCTTGGCAAATGCCACAGCTGTTGGAAGAAGGTTGTAGTTCAGAATGCCACTGATCCAAGTGTCTGATGAGGCCAATTGAAGCATTGTCCGAGGGATGTGTGGATGTGTTGAATCTCACATCTTTTGCTTTGAGGTGCAGATAAGCTTTCCCATAATGATGGAATACCGTGTTTCCAAATGTACACAGTATTGCATGGTACCAAAGTGATTAAGTCTGGAAGCTGTCTGTCATGTTGGCACAGTGCCTGCTGTGCCTCTGCTGCCAGGCTGTTTCTCCATGGCATCCCCATTCCTTCAGTGCAGAGCAGTTGTGTTTGTCCTCCTCCCTGCTGGCTCTTCTGCTTCATTCACTGGTCCTAGAGGAATGAGAGGACTGCCAGGAGTGGAAGGGTATGGCAGGGGGACAGAAGGGTGTCACAGTGCTGCTGGTGCCACCTGTGCACTTGCACTCGGGGATTTGGCTCCCCAGCAGAGTTGGGTTGCCAGGTGGCAAGGGCTTAGTGACAAATCTGTTAATTACTGAAGATGTACTAAATGCTGTTCTAATGGGCTACAACAGTGTCATGGTATTTAATACTTACTTGGTGATTATTGCTGGGCAATTAAATTGGGAGTTGGGTCTCTTCCGAGTTGGAGGTTTTGTTCCAAGGCATGTACCAATCACTTGATTGACAGGCTTTGCTTATTGGGAGAAAGACAAGCAGAAGGGATTTGCAGCAGTGTCTTTGCCGTGAACTCTTGCAAACAGAAGTCTTTTTGATTGAAATTCTTAGTTTGGCAACTTTACACAATTCCCCTCCTTCCCAGAGTGTCGTCTTCCATTTTAGATAGCAGCAAACATATTAATTAGATGCTTCTAATTAATCCTTGTTTCTGTGCCTGTACCATTTCTGTCTTTCTATTCAACATACTGAGTAATTTGCCTGCCACATGTTATTCATGTCCTGTAATTTTTATAGTCCTTAGGAGATGAAGTGCATGGTCTTAGCAGAATTTTGCTCTAAATGTGCTTGCTGGTCTGTGCTAATTGAGAAGGTATGAGGAAGAAACACATCTGACATGAATCAGGATTTTGAAGTGTCTTTCTTACAGAAACAAAAGTTGTGAGAAAGCTGTCTCCCCACAGTCTTTAGTAGTTGTAGCTATGGCATTGAGCAGACTTCCTTTTCTTTAGTTTCTTATTGTTGGAATTTTAGGGTTTTGAGCAACTCAGAGGTAAAGACCGAATATGAACTTGGCCTGATACTTGGGCATTAGTCCACATAAAATGCAAGTATAAACCCGATGTGTTCCTAATAATCCTGTGTTAAGAAGATAAGCTTTATCACTATTTGCTATTTCAACCTGGTGACGTATGATCTGATGGGCATATTTCAGCAAAATACTTTAGAAAAAGAGGGAGCTTGTATTAGAATGAAAAAGGTTGGTGATAGTGTTCTGTAGAACAGCCAAAATATCAAATGAATGGTGAGTCTTGGGGAATAGATTCCTTGTGATTTCTAACTGAACAATTTCATCTCCAGCAAAGCAGAATGAAAAACAATAAAGAAAAACAACACAGCATTCCAAAGGAGCAAAAAAAAGTGCACTTTAAAATTCCAAGGTATGCAGTATGTAGGAGGAACTTTTCGACAATTCTCCTGTCCTTGCTGACTACAGGATTATTTTTCCACATCCAGTTAAACTATAAGTAGTGCAGTCTTTGTGCTTGATTGTACCTTGCCAGCTGCTGCTTCTCTGGTACACTGCACAGGAGAGGAAGTGGCACTAGAGCAATGGATGTAACCCACAATGATTTTGTGATTATATCAATCCTTGATCTGTAATGATGCCAAATTTAGAAATTTTTCATAAAATTCTGTAGACAAAATTTTTCCAAGTATGTAATGGGATAATTGTAATTGAAAGTGTTGGGCTTATTAGGTTTTGATCTGTTGGAGATGTAGCTGACAGAAATTGTGAATTAGCTCCGTGGAATCTTGGAAAAGTATTTCATTGATATAGTGGCTTACTATTTAAAAGTAAGTGACTAGAATGCATGAAAGATTGTCATATAGTTTCTGGAAGATGAGGAGGCTTTTTGGACAGAGTGTAATGAACTTTTAATGCTTTTTAGTACACCTCCAAAGCTGAGAGTTCTTTTTATGGCTGTAGAGATAAACAAAGTGCAGCTGCCCTTTGATATAGTTATTATGTGCAGTTTTTTAGAGGATGTTAAGTAGATGAGTCTGTATGATTTCATATACTAAATAAAATACCACAAATAGCATTAAATATTTTTTAAATGTGAAGAAAGAGTATTTTCCTCCTGTAAAGTGCAGCTTTTGTAGTTCTTTTATTTTGCAGTAACAGTAACACCCGCAGCTGAATCATTGCATCTGTGATGTTGTGTGGCTTGAGTCTGGATGAACTGTTCTGTTTACTATACAAAGATGTCAGGTTTGATTACTTAGGTTGAAACAGGACCAATCCCATTGACCTAAATTTCTGAATTTCCTTTGTGCCAGTGAAATCCAGCTTCAGTTCTTCATTGTGTAGAAGAAGTGATTTGTATTTAGAATGTTTTATCCTACAGACTTCCTGCTATGCACTATCCTATCTAGGATGTGTATAGCAGGAAGAGATTCTGTAAATATTGTAAAAGCTTTTGCTGGAAATGTTACATGCTCCATATAAATTCTGTGTAGAACCAAAACCTGGAAATGAAAGAATGCTATACAGACTCCTTGGACATAATGATTGTTAGTTCCAGTGCATAAATTTAAGATTTTGGATGTTGTGAAGAAGGAGCCCATTTGTCATAACCAGGTCATCTCTATAAAGAGTCTGGCTGCACTGTTTTGAAAGAGCTTTTCAGGGAAACTATAAAAAGGAATGGTGTACAAAGGCAATGTATTCTTTGTAGCTCATCCTGCCAAGAATAGAAGAAGGAATGCTGAAATTTATAACATACACCATTTCTGTAAGAACTGTATATATATTTATTTCTATATGTGTGTGTGCATGTTGCTTTTTAGTCTGTAATAAAGAAAAGTTCATTTCAGTGGTGAAAAGTCAGTGAGGCCGGGGATCAGACAAATGACCTTTGTACTATCTTTGTGACCATGGAATGGAAAGAATAGGCAGTGCTATAAGATGTTTGAGAAAGGATTTGGAAATAAGCAAGTTCTCTGTGATAGAATAGGTTAATGTGACACCCAGAAGCACCTTCAAATTAAAAAAAGAGAGGGAATATCCTAACTAGACTGTAGAGTTGATGTAAAAGATTCCAGGCTACTGCTAGATTCAAACTGTAACAATTTTAAGAAGTGTTGATGGGAAGGAAGTGGAAGTGTCTTTTAAAATGAACTTACTTAATGGGACAATAGGAATAGCTGCATGGAGTCAGATCCAAGGAGAGTAGAAGAGTGTAAGAACTTGGCACAGATATAGAATATTCTTCCAGCCTAAGAATTTGTACTTCAGGGGCTTATTGGAGTAATTTTGAAGTGCCAGAGTCTGAGGTGTTGGAATCTGAGATGGATTTCTGTATTTCTAGTTTTTCAATCTCTGTGCACTAAGCAAGATACAGTACAGCTTTTTTGTTTTGGTGTTTTTTCTTTGTTTTCCTCCTCTGAAATAATGGTTACTGCTCTGGGAAAGGTTTTGATTCCCATGTGCAGTACCATTGCATCCCTTCCCATTATCTGTCGTGTTCTGAAGTCCTTTCTCCAGAATGAACGAGTTGTACTCCTGTAAATGCCTTTGTAAGTTTTGTGTCTTGACATTCAGGACAGGTCAGAAAAAGGAGCTGATTTGAGAGAGCTATGTGACATCAAGGTCAGGTGGAAGTAAGAATCTAGAATTTGTGTTTTAGCTCCTTGTCTTTGGTCTATCTTACTGTCAGGTGTTTGTTATTTTCATAATATCATGCCGGGGGTTTGTACCTATTTAGAAGCCTTGCTGCAAACTTGTGGCACCATGGCAGTAATATATTTGATTAGGCAAACTGGTTTGTGGTATAAAATATGACTATTGTTGTTCATGTCTTATGAAGCATTGCATATGAATGTCTTCTGTGCTTGAAAATAGCCCTGCGTGAACTCACTTTTGAATGCAGTTCTACAGCTCTGGAGGCTTAAATCAATGTCAAGCTAATCCTTGCTCTTGGAGTTCATTTAAACAAGCTTTAGTGGGAATGAATTTCTTTCTTTTTAGTCATCCTTCTGAAGGAAGTAGTGATTTCCGTAAAGAAATGATAATAGAAAAGGCCATTGTCCAAATTGTCTTGTAAAAGAACCTCGTTACATAAGATTATACTTTTTTTGGATTATTTTATGTGATATGAGTTGACTGTTCCCTCTTGTGTCCTCCAGATAAAAACTGTTTGTTTACTGCTATCTTTCTTGAGCAGCTTTGCAGTGTGCATTTGCTTTAATTTTAAAATCTTCACTTAAAATCCTAACTACACATGATGTGGTGTTTATAATTTAGTTCATCTTTTTTAGAAAGTAAGCATGAGCTTACAGAGTTTCTTTCTGGCGCTTGTTAAAAAAACAAAACAAAGCAAAAACCCACTAAAACCCAAAGATAATATTTACCTAAGTGACGAAATACATGGTAGCCTAAAAGTCTGGTTTATTGTCAACCATGCCCTTACCTGTTCCAGTCCTTTGATCCAGTGTTTTGTGTGGTGGGAGTGATGAGGTACTTATGCTTTCCACATCCTTAGGAGAAGTTCATATTGTGATTTAAAAGGGAACTGGAACTGGAACTGGAATAAAGAATCCTGTTCCTAGTGCACCTTCTTGCTTGTGTGAGACTTTGAGCCCAAGGAGCTTCAAAGCTGCTGGAGGTGGGGACAGTTCATTAGCAATACAACCCAGTTGGGCCTTCTCATTCTATAAATCACACTTGCATGGTTATTGGCTTATTTGGATATTCTGGTTCATAGTCAGAGTTTCCAAGTCTGAGAACAACAAACTCTGAGATGCTTCACTGCTTGATTATTTAAAACCCGGCACCACCTACTGTGTTGTACAGAGTGAGTCTTGGCAGTTACACCGTGTCTTTAAATTGCATCCAAAGTCTCTACACAAGCAAAATAAAAATAGAAAATCTTTGTTTTGTTTTGTGTTGTTTTTTCAGGGTCTAGCAGAAGTTGAGCTTCCTCTTTGGTGCTGGCTGCAGCCATTTGCTTGAAGAGGTGCATTTGCTTAACTATAAGTTTCCTGCAATCACCAGGAGAGGGAAACACAGGCTTGAAGGACTCACAGATGACATGACCAAATGCTTCCTCTAAACCAGGGCTTGCTGCATTTCTTTAGGATTCAATTAATAGTTTGTTGTTGGGGTCAGTGGGTTTATAAATTTACTTGCTATATTTTTTGTTGATAGACACTCATTACAAGGGCATTATAAGCTTTATGTGGTTTTGTTGGTTTTAATATCCAACTGCAGGAATGTTTTAAAATTGCTTTTATTCAGTAATTTTATTGTTGATTTGCATATTCCTTTAGAAAAAAATACTCTCTTTAGCTATAGTAGTATTGGATCTTGGTTACATTAGTCTTGTACAAGCACGGTATACAATGAGCTCATGGATGTTGTCTATCTTGCCAAAATGCCTTAGTACCAAAAAAACCTAAATCTCTTTTCTTTTTTCCCCTTGGACATTTGATGTGCCTTAAATCAATATAAGTAAAATTCTAAGAAAGAAGAAAAATATTTCCTGATGACAGACTTAACTTCATATGGCAAGATGTCTGCTGATTAAATGTACCTGTCAGGTATTCTTTAAAATCACTAATGAATATTTGACCCCTTTCTATACATTTCTGAAAGCCTTTACTTAGATGTTGCTTTTACTAAAGTTCAATGGTCCGTCAGCTAAAATGTTTAAAGCTGTTTCGACACCTAAGCAGAAATTATTTTAGCATCCAACAGTGCTTCCTAATTTATCAGTTTTGAGTACCTTAGTGATAGAATTGTGTGCAGTTAATCACAAACCAGCCTAGCAGTAGAATTGTTGGAATTGAAAACTTCTGCCAAGGAAGTAAATCATTTGTGGAAACTCCCACTTTCAGTACCTATATATATTTGGGGAAATTCCCTTTGCAGCTGTCTGCAGGAACAGGGTCTTGGCAATCATGCTTGTACTTCTGCTAGTTACATATTTTTTTTGCCTATGTTCTATTTTAAATTGTTCTACAAGCACTGATGAAAGAGCAGTTAATCATAGCCATAGTGGCATTTACAGTCTTTTGTATGAGAACCTTGTATATAAATAACAATTAAAAAGAAAAAAGAATGTGTTCATCTATTTTCAGTAGTAAATGGAAATTGAGTGTTGATAATGTATCTGAATTTATATAAAAAAGAAACAAAAGGCAGCAAATTATCTTTAGGACTTGCCTTATACTTTCAGTGTTGTTTATACTAAATGTTACTGTTGTGATCTAACTGGCATAGACTTGACCCAGTTAACTCCCTGGGTGAATGCTTCCATACAGTTTTGAGGGGCCTTTTGATTCAGTAGAAATCCATTAAACTTGAAAAGCTACCATAACAGAATTGCCAGCTTTGGAAATTTTGCTGGAACAACTGTACAGATCTTAATTCAGTCCTTGTTTCATAGAACCATTTAGGGTGGAGAAGACCTCTAAGATCATTGAGTTTTAACTTTCAGCCTAGCACCAACACCTGTTCAGCACTAAACCCTGTCCCCAAGTGCCACATCCAAATTCTTTAAATACCTCCAGGGATGGTGACTCTACTACTTCTCTGGGCAGCCCATTCCAATGCTTGACAACCCTTTCTGTGAAGAATTCTTTCCAAATATCCAACCTAAATCTCCCCTGGCACAACCTGGGGCTGTTTCCTCCCATCCTGAGAGAAGGGACTGACCCTCCCCTGGCTACGACCTCCTGAAAGGGAATTGGAGGCAGTGAGAAGTCTCCTGTGAGCCTCCTTTTCTCCAGGCTAAACAGATCCAGCTCCCTCAGCTGCTTCTCACAGGATTTGTGCTCCAGACCCTTCCCCAGCTCTTTTCCTTTCTCTGGACATGCTCCAGCCCCCCAGGGTCTTCTTGGAGTGAAGGGCCTACAATACATTAATATAGAGTCTTGCATTATTTCTCAAAGCTGGCTGGTGTAAATGAATCTGTTAAATAATTATGTTCTTATATTGAGAGTTTGCAGATGGTTCTCATCTTCCAGCTTCTCAGTCCAATTTGGGTTTTTAGAAGCTATGCATATACTGCAAGTACTTTGTGGCTGTACTTTGATTTATAGATGTTTGAGCAATACATGACGTTAACTGTATCTCAAAATCAAAGTCATGCTATTATCTTCTAGGATGTGTGCCAAAGTGTTTGATGAAACAGTCAGGAAAAGTTACAACTTTGTTTTAAAACTGATATGCTCATTCTCTGAGATATGGCTTATTTATTGCAGACCAATGCTGGCTGACTTTTTTGTGAAAGTTCCAAGCCAACAATATGTCTATAGATGTTCAGAACCTAAGAGCTACTGGGATGTAAGTAGAAACTTGGAAGCTTTCTGACTTTAAGTGTTTCTTGGGTTTTGATTTAATATATGTTATCAAGACTTCGGCTACCTATTTTAAGTATATGTAATAAATAAGTAAACGTATTATTAGGACTTCTTCATATCTTCTGAAGTAAGCTGAAGGAAGAGATGATGGTTGAACTTTAAAGTATAGGAGTCCTTCTGATATTGAAAGAGGATTTTTAGAAGTTGTGGCCTCATTTCTTTTCCTTGTTGCTGATTTATCTTTTTCTTTTTTGTGAAGAATATAGTTCACCCAGCAGAAGTAATTCTGATGCATGGTTATTTGTATTTTCACACGATTGCTTTAATAGATAAAGGATTCAGGCGAGTAATTTACACTTGCTCTTTTGCAATCTGCAGTTATGAAGCATGCAGCTGACAAATATATTATCTCTCAATACAATGGCTGTGTTTCCACTGTCATCTAGAAACTTGAGACTAAACTAGTTTGGTAGAATTAATAAAATAATAAAAGTTCTAATAATCTACTCCTGACTCAAACTTAGGACATGTTCTGCTAATCCCTTACTTTCTTAATGCCTTATTATACTGTAGGTTTCTGTGGAAATACATAGTGCATGAAACCTTACATTATTCTGAGTGGAACTTAAATACTGAGCTAACGTGCTGCAGCTGAAGGAAAGTGTTTTTCATGCTATTTAAATTTTTTTTAGTGCTTTGTTAATTTTTCTGCCTTGCCTGTTGCTGTGGTCTTCTCGTGCTGCTTTTATTTGCAGTCCATTCTTGCAGTTTCCTGTAAATTTGTCAGCAAGAGGAAGTGCTCCTGCTGCAGACACAGCTCAGCCCTGTGGTGAGACAAGTGAATTTATACCAGCAAGGACAGCATTCTGCCAGATGTTTGTGCCCTCACATCCCATTAACTAATGATAAGTAGGATTGCTTTTGACTGCCAGCAAGAGCTGTCTCTTGTCTGACAATGGCAGAAAAGATTGGCTGGCTTCCTCAGGCAGCAGTCCTGCTGGAATGAAATCCAAGTGTTGGTTCCAGATGCTTAGGTTCTTCCTTTAAAGGCTGAGTGATACCTTATAACATTAAAGAAATTGAGTATCTCTTTTGGAATGAAATTCTCCCTAGGCTAGTTTGGTGCAAGGCTGCTTCTCACCACTGATTTTTGTGGGGACAAATGAAGATTAATCTGAAAACCTTATACCAAAAGTTCATGCATAACAGAATTTTGCTTTGTGAAGGAGGGTATGTTTAATACTCTTTCACTTCCCTGGCAGACATGTCAATCAAATCCATAAAGTTTTAATGTATTTTCAGATTCCTTATTTGCAGTTTTGAGATCCAATCCTTCTGGTGAATGTTTGGTCCAGAAGGCTAAACTGGATTTTCAGTCTCCCAAAACCATGAAACTTCTAAACTTTGGTTGTTCCTTGGTGGAATATCTGCTTTTGTGCGTGTGAAATATCTGGGACCATTTTAATAGTGTTGGAAATCACCAGAGAAGTTGAAATGGGATCTTGGAACTTGAAATGAAAAATCCTGCTACATCTGTGAGTACTAAAATGAAGAAAGAGAGAGGACAGCATGAGAAAGGTTAGAGAGGAAAGGCAGTACCTCAGGTACATGTGCTGGTTACAGTAGGCATGCTTTAATGAGACTGATGAAGCCAAAGAGCATGGTACTGTAAGTTGTGGAGTTTGGAGGGGAAAACCAGGAGTTAGGTGTGTCATGTCAGAAAAGGGAAAGAGGAACTGAAGGGTTTTTTCCAGTGTTACGTATACTTAAGTGCTGTCTTTCTAAATCTAGTTTCTTTACTAAGTTGGAGAAATAGCTTGCAAAATATGCTAATGCAGGCTTAGAAAAATATGCTTAGATAACAGAACTCAGGGAGGAAAGATTGTTTTAGAACAGTGTGCCTTAAATGGGTAATTGATATTTTAGCAAATAAAACAAGGAATTTAATTCAAAAACCACTGAGCTGAGTCCTCTGTAATTATTTTCTGTGTGAAAAATCTGTCAAGCCACTGAGAACTGGATATTGAAGAGCACTGGGATCTTGTGTTCTGATATGCTGATTTTTTTGGCTAACAACAGGTGTGTGTGGTATTTATGGTTCAATTTCCTTTCCTATGGAGCCTGGCAATGGAAGGAGTGCAAATGGGTGCCCTATGGTGAGAGAACTGTTTTTGTAGCCCATACAGCCATGAGCAGTATGTGAAATGTTACTTTCTTTTGTGCTTTGACTGTTGAGCAGTTTACAAAAATAGATGTTGTATGGAGACTTCTTCCTTCTATTTTGGGGTACAGATTCATGTCTGTTTCCCCAAAAATATGTGAAGTAAATTTTGTATGACATGCTTATATATGTTTTGTCCATCATTCTGAAACTTGCTAGATGGTTTTGCCTCATTCAAACTTTTGAGTCTGGAATGTTGCTTAAATCTAGACAAGTCAGTGAAACACTTGAATCCTTTTAACAACTCTAGAGGAAAATAAGTGTAAAACAATGGCATTTATTCACCATCAGTTGGCGACCCTTGTGAACGATTGTGCACTGTCAGCCTCTTGAATTAGAATTTATTGTTTTTTGTGGTTTGTGTAGCATCAAACATATCGGCAAGACTTGCTCTAAAGCATGTCTATGCTGCAGAATTTTTCAGAATGGCTATTTTGATTGGCTTGGCTTGAAGAGGGAAAGACAAGCTCCAGCTTGGAGCTGTGGGGGAGAAAACAGATAAAATACTTACAGTTCTGTGGTGCAGTGCAAGTACCTGAGGCACAGGAGGCTCTTCAGGAGCACAGGCAACATTTCTGAGCTGTGCCTCTGCCGGTGTGGGAGCTGGAGTACACTGAGAGAAAAAAGAATTTTTTCTCCCATGGGAAAGTGCTTGATTGAAAGGTGAGTAGGAAGAAAGTGAGCACTGGAAAATCCCCTCTGCTTTCTAGCTCGGTGTCTGCCAGAGCCAGACGTTTGAGCTGTGCGGGAATTGATTTATAACCTCTCGGGGAAGCTGGGAAATCTGACAAAGATAGTGCTGCCCACTAACAGTGGGGGAAACAGGAAGTAACAAAGGAAACAAGTCATTGCCTCGGCGTCACTTTTGGCCACAGTGCAGTGCAGATGCACAAGCAGTTGGGGCAGGGTTTCTTTTCCTTTCGTGTGTTGAGCAGACAGCGGCCACAGCTGTGGCTTTCAAGCTGGGAGTACCCAAACGTGAGAGCAGTGCAGAAATGTTCCTGCCATGCCTGAGAGGGGTCATAAACTGTTAATGGCTTTGTCATCACAAAGGAAACAATCACTCGGTGAAGCTGTCAGCAGAAAAACGATGTGTCGATCGGACAGGGTCACCAGGTCAGTGCTTTTTGTGGCTCCTATTTCTGTCATCTTTTCTCCTTCAGGTAGAGAGCTGACTGCAACTAAGAGTAGAATATGGCATCTGGGCTCAAATACTTTTGGCTCATGCAGAAAATTAAATGATAAAGAATTGGAGGGGGAAGAGATGAGTTGGGTGTTGGTTGAAAACTTGTCTGGAAAAAGCAAGTTGAAGCAAGTTAGAGAGTAAATTTACTTATGCAGTGTATCTCAGCCAGGCTTATTTCTCTGTTCCCTTTGTCTTGTAAGATTTATTTTTTTTTTACTCTAGCTGTTTGTACCGTGCTATTAATCTTTCTGAGAGAGTATTGTGAAAGGGGCTGTTAGAGGTATTAAGAAATGGAATGTGTAACCAAAAAAAAATAGGAGAGATATGGAAAAGTATTTCAGAAGTACCGGAGAATTGTTACTAAATGGGCAAGAGACCTGATAATTCTGCAGAAAGCAGTTTTACGAACAGATGGTAAATGTTCAGATGGTTGAATCAGAGAGATAATCCTAACTCCAAATTGCTGAGAGCATATAGGGGAAACTTCTCCTGTTCTGCAGTGTGTAATGCTGCTTAATTTTTGGTAAAGCCTGATACTTCAGTCTCACTCTGCATGATTTAAGGAATACATTCATTTCTGTAAATTATGTGTTATATGTGTCATGTTATTTGTAGGTTATATATTCAGAAGTAAACTAGCATCTGGCTTAGCTAGGTTTTACTTCCAAGTAAAACTTAAAGGCTAGAGGTTATGAGATTACAGTTTTAAAAGTTCTCAGATGTAATTGGTGTAGAGAGCGTTGTTACACATTCAGATCAGGTTTAGTTTTTGTGCTGCAGCTTTGCAGTTTTTTTGTTTTTCCAGCATGACCAAATGGGGCCAGATCATAAATATTATTATAACAAATGAGAACTTTTAAAACAGCTACTGGCAGCTATAGTCTCAGAGATGAGGGTAATACTTTTTTTTGCCTATATACTGCAAGATGTGGAGATGATCACATTGCCATAATTTCCACTGAAGTTAAGCAAGAGCTGAGGACTCTTCCAGGATGCAATCCTTAATTGAATCAACTTGCATTTGCTCTAATTGGGCTGAATGCCAATAGCTCTTTGGGCCAAGAGGGGGTAAGTGTTCTTCTATAATGTAATCCAGATTTTTAATGTGGCAGAATTTTACTTTTACTCATGGAGGGACTTTTAGCCTGTAAAATCATGCCCTAGCCTTCAATCTAGTTATTCTCTATCCACTGATTGAGGGGATAGATTAAAATGCTTCATAGATGTATACATATACATGCTACACAATACCAGAAATCTACTATCCATTCAGAGTTTGAGCTTGGTAGCAGTATTATGATTCAGAAAACACTTCTGTATCTGATTGGCCTTATCTTGGTTACAGGATGAAGTGTGTAAATTCACTTTTTTTCATGCTGTTTAACTTTTAGGGTACTTTGAAATAAAAAGTGGCTCGTTGTGATAGTGTTTGAGAAAAGTATACTCACGTGATAGACTTGGGCTGACTTTATTGATACATTAGCAATACAATGCAATTCGGTTTGGTTTTCAGCCTGACAGACCAGACAGTTTGTATATAAGTAGTTACAATAGTGATTGTATAAGCTCTGTATCGTGCTCCAGAGTGCTGATTCCATCGTTCTGTCTTTCCAAAAGCACTCTTGAACAATGAAACACATCCTAGAAACTGCTGTTCTACTATTTCTCCTACTCCACTCCAAGGCCTTTCGTCTCCCTCACAGACATAGAATTGTCACAGGCATCACCTGAGAAACAAAGTGATGCAAGATCTTTCCCTGACTGCTACCATCCTCTTCTTGTTCAGAGGGTTCCATTCAGATTAATTCAATAGCCACATGCAGTGGGTTTGGGACTTGGTGGAAAAATTGATTAAAGGATATGCATCTAGTTCCTTGGTGAAAGGGAAAAGGAATGAAGTGTGCAGCTATTACTAGAAGCTTTTGCCAAACAATGCTTGGGGGATGTTGCCTTGTGTTTGTGACAGAAGACCAGTGTCAGAAGGAGCTTTGGCTGCACTGAATGAGCCCTTTCTGTTCACTTGGTTGTCAGCCTTGTGGAAGGGACTCTCCTATGCACCAGAGGTGAAAATGTATAAGGGGGCTTTGGCTCGTAGTGTAAGAATGTAACTGCATAAGAAACAACTGGGAAATATCCCTCTGGTCTCAGTAATGCCAAAGTTAACAGGCCCTGCACTGACTTCAGTGACTGCTATGGTGTGTACCTGCTAATGCAACATCCTTCTGTTCTGGATGAAATGTGTTAAAGTTACAACAGGAATATTAAGAGTTGAAGGAACCGTTCAGTGAGCTAAAGGCAACCATACTGTAGATGTTAAGACCTCAAAAATCTTTGAGCTTCCATTTTTTCCTTCTTCTCTTCCACCCCTACAGTAAAGATTCTGAAGTTAGATTTGTTTTGACAGCTTTCTCCCAGCAATGTGATGCAAAATAGCAACATCTGTCCTTACAGAGCTGTTTTCTACAGTCAAGAAAAGATGAAAAATCTGTCTGGGACAAGAATCAAAGTACTTATATGCATTTTAGCAGCCTAAACTTAAAGATTTCAATTCAGAATACTGAAGTCTTCCCTAAGTGTCTGCTATGTGCCTGCAAATGAAAGTGCTTGAGAAGTGTACAGACGTGATGGGGAGTGTTATAACCCACACTGAAATCCAGATAATAGGCTTAGCTGTCTCTAAGTCTGCTGAAAAGCCTGGTGCATTAGGTGGGCTCCTTAGTTCATGTAATATGTACTTGGTGGCATGGATTTCAGCTGTGTCTCCTTTTACTCACTTCTTTTTATTCACTTAACTGGGCTGGGGAAGTTCTAAGTTTTGGTCTCTATTTTCAGGACTTTCATAGTAAGTAGCCAAAAGTAAGAAATTATTGTGGAAAGGAGAAGCAGAACCTGATACTCTGTTGTCCTTTCCTGTCAGTGAAATCCTGTAATCGTCACACTGTAGAACTGGATTATTTCTTTTTCCCCTACTTGCTCCTCTGCTTTCATATTTTTTCTTTCCTGTCTGCCTTAAGATCTGGCTTTTCAGGTAGAGGAGATGAAGCCCATCCAGACATGCTTTAGAGAGTAGTCTGACTGGTACACTCCCCTATAGAAGGCAAACATGACTGGGACAAATATTTCTGCTTTCTGTATTTACCTAGGGTAGCCTAGACTTACTGCCAGTGTTTGACTTTGGCTTCCTAGAATTTTCAACTTACTGGTTGTTTTGGATACCCTCTCTGAGACATTTAACTCTGCATTTTCTGATAGGTTTTCAGCCTACATACAGAACACTGAAACAGTTTCACACCATGGACTGGGTGCCTCAGTCCTTTCTTCTGTTCTTTGTAGTAAAGGTACAGAGGATTGGAAAAACCTAAGATGAACTTGAAAACATTGGATGGCATTGGGACTAATGTTGGAAAAGTAGCATCAAAGTATATTTATCTGAATGAAAAGGTTTCATTTTTACTTAGTCTATTTTCTGAACATAACTAGAAACAGACTGTAGTAACTTAAGTTCTAATGTTTAAATATTGATGTGCATATTCTTAAAAGACTAAGCCCAGGACTTGCCTTTGCAATCCTTATTTCAAGGAAATCACTCTTAGCACTATTGATGTGGTTTGACATCAGCAGCCAGCTGGGTAACACTCTCCATTTCCCTCACTTCAACTTTTCTGCGAGATATGGAGAAATAATTTGAAGAATGTAGGGGGGATGTTACTTTCTGCTACTATTTTAAAATTTTTATTCTTAAAATCTTAAAAGGCATGAGTAGCCCCTTTTTGGACACACTGCTGTTGCTAGAAATTTTGTTGTGGAGGAGGAGGAAATAACTCAGCTTGGAAAGATCTCAGTCATTTAATAAGAACAGGGAGAAAACAGCAGAAGGAAGGATATAGCTGAGTAGAACAAAAGCAATTTACCTTTTGGTGAGCAGGGAGGTCCTGGGGGAAAATGGGGATACCATGGTGTCTTGATGTGTCTGCTATGAGAGCCTTTTTAGGGCCTTGGATCCTGTGTTCTCTGGCTGTACCTGCTTCATAACACTGGGGACCAAAACCTAATTTTTGTGACTAAGTCTTTTAGGCTGCCTAGAGAATTTAATTTAGTTTAAACTCTCCTAGTAGAAGTTGTTAGGAATTTCCACCCTTTCCTGCACATGCTTCATCAGCAAACAGCAGTTAGATCTAAATCCTAAACTGATCACTTCAAGATCCACTGCCTTGCATTTCTGTTTTTCCTAACCCATACAGTGGATACATACTTTGCTAAAACAAATCTGAAACACTTCCTTTTTCTTTTCAGAATGGGAAAAGCCATTTTAGGTTGGAGGGGCAAGTGCTTGGGTAGGGTGTTATGCTGGGGCTCTTGGATTCTGTGCTGAGCCTCAGAGTTTAGCTTACTGTCCCTTTGGGGTAAAGGAGGAATGAACAAGATCCATTAAATTTCAGTCCTTCATTGGAAGCTTATCAGTTCTAAACCATCATTCTTTTATCAGAAATTAGTTAACTGGAACTTCAGTAGTTTGCCTTTTACCAGCAAAGGTCTCTAGCCTTACACTTGATGATAACAAACCCTTTTATGTCTAGGTCAAAATTCCCATTCTATCCATGCATGATTTCTTTTCTCTGTGACAGAGTACGATTTTTAAGCCCAGTTCTGTTAGCAGTTGAAGAAAGAAAGGACTCATAATGATCTATCAGAATAAGCTGCTACCTCAGAAACAAATCTTTTTGGTTTAAGATGACAGCAGGAAGAGTACTAACTGCAGAGATGCTTGGTGGAGCATTACATAAATAATTGATATATAAATTAAATGGAAGCCTGCAGAAATCTGAGAGGAACTTCATTTGCACAGGATGCTGTCACATGTAACATCCAGTATGAGATTATATACGAATTCTTTAATTAGGAGTTAAAAAATAAAACATGTAAATATCAGGAGTAAGTAGTATTGGATGCTGCAGTTACTAATCTTTGGCTTGATTCCCTTGTACTGAAAATTGTATTTTCTGTCTATACATGTGCCATGTAGCGCTTGGGAGAAGAAACCAATTTTCTTTCCAGTCACCTGCTTGATTAAGTCTTGCACTGCTATCTGGAGTATTTTTAAAGCATAAATACTTAAGTAACATTTACTAAGCACTTTTCCTTTGTTTCAACAGCTGTCAGTCACTTTTGAGAGCTGTATAAAAATAAATCGGGGCTTTTTGCACTACATTTTTTTTATACATTACAAAGTTCCTGGAATCTTTGAACACCCAGTCTGTGTTACATTCTTGAGTGCTGAACCACATTAGTTGTTTGGAAAGCTTGTTTAAGGAAACAAGCTTTGCTTCGCAGTACTCATTCCTTAAAGTAAAATCTGAGTTTTAAACTGTTTTAAATTATCTAAATTGCAGAATGATGGCCTCGCAGGAGCAGGTCTGGCCAGTCCCAATGAAGGCAATTGGAGCACAAAACCTTCTGACAATGCCTGGAGGAGTCACCAAGGCAGGGTATCTTCATAAAAAAGGAGGCACCCAGCTGCAGATCCTGAAGTGTAAGTTGAATGAGGTATTAACTAAATTAAATGTTTTTAAATGCTTGCCTTTGGGGCTAGTAACATATTTAATGTTAGCCAACTGTTGAAGCTGTTTTTCCACTTTGTACTGGAATATCTATATGAAAGACTCATATTGAAAGATTTTCCTTTAATTGTCTTGCAACTGTAAAACTTAAATAGATTTTAAAAGATAATAGATATTGTGGTTGATTTTATTTTGCTTGTTTAGTTCTCTTGTCAGGTCCTTCACAAGTAAGATTTTCAAGACAAACAGATTCCCAGGATATGTATCAATTTCAACCACTCTTTTCTGAAAGAAATTAGTACTCAGATTTTTTTTTTCCAGTTGGTTATTTTGTACTGGAAAAAATATCCCCATCTCCTAGTCTTGTTGTGAAATGGAAATTTTCTCACTGCCAACACTGGGCTGTATTTAATAACAGTAATTTCTTCTGAAATCAGAATTTATTTACATGGGGAAAAGTTCTGATTTTGGGTTTATTTATATGTTATTCATTTGGTATCCCTGTTTATACTGAAACTATACTTAAATAGTTAAGGACAAACACTACTGTCTTTGATAAAGGAAGGAGTCTTGGCCTCTTTCAAAAAAAGAAAACAGGATATAATTTTACTGGCAGGATTATGTACTTGAGGTGGAAGAAAAGAGGGAGGTAATGTTTTTGGGATGGATGTAAATATGTATTTGTATCCTGTGGCTGCCTTCCTGCTATTGTTTATTCCACTAATACAGGAGCACAGGTGGAGGTCAGGCCTGCAGTCTCTGAGGCTTCTTTTGAAGTTTTCAAATCAGCTGCCTTTCAAGTGAGGGAATCAAATATTACCTTTAGTCCTGAAATTCTGCAAATGGACAGCTTCACTGTGTGACTGATCATAACTAGTTTGTGCTCATTTACAGTAATTCATATGATTACTAAAATCTTAAACAACAATTCTAAACATGCTAAGAGGTTCTAGTTGTTTTGCTGCCTTTGGATTTATATTTTGCTTACTTTTTGTCTTTTCAGGGCCACTGAGATTTGTGATTATCCATGAGGGATGTATCTACTATTTTAAGACCAGCACATCTGCATCTCCCCAGGGTGCATTTTCTTTGAAAGGTTACAACAGGTAAGTGCCAACGAAGTTGTTTAACCCCCAAGCTCCTTTTACTTAATTCTAGGGGCTATAGGTTTCATTTTTAATGAAGTTTAACACAGCTACATTTGTTGTTTGGGTTAAGCATTGATCTCATATCAACCAAGAAATGTATTCCTTTCAAATTGGACCTATGACATTTCCTGTGCTTGAATAGCCTTCTTCTTCTGTAATTTAACCAGTAAAGCTGTTTGAATTGGAATTGCCTTACTCCTGTTAGTGATTAATGCACACTGTACATAGAGATAGATGTGGATTCTTTCAGACAAACCATCTTTGTTCAGTGACCAGAAAGGAATCAGAAGAGAAAATTTATGGAGTTACTGGTTCAGCAACTGTAGTTAGTGTCGAAACAGTATCAACTACAGAGTGCTAAATGAGAGAATGCACGTGCAAAGTATCTGACTCATTTCACTACACATTTTAATCTTAATATTTACTTTGCAAGTTGAAGACAGAAATATGTGGCTTTCAAGTTAGCCAGTACTGTCAGAAGCTGAGTGCAGAGTAAGTACAAGGCCTGGTAATACAAGTCCAACCTTACTTTAGGGAATTGCAGTTGAAATTGATGCTAAGAGAGAGGGAATGTAGAGAAATATCGTTGTATTGATCCTAACCACTGCAATATTATTGTATTTGTATATGTATATCTTGTACTGTATAATGTTCTTAGACTTGTGGAATAAGGAATTACCTTTTCTTTAATTATGAGAGCTTTTCTAACAGAGCATGACAATGGCATATTTTTAAGGGAATGCACTTGTCAACATTGTAGCTAGTTAAAAATTCAAGGTTTTTGTAGAAGAAACCCACCATTTTGTCATGACGTGAGCTTCTGCTATCCCTATTAATGTGAACAATACCATGGAATATGTAAATGCTTGAGACCGTTCATTCCTTTTTATGTATCTTCATTGTAGCAGCCTTGTAGAGACCTTGTCAGAATAGGGACCAGGTCCTGATTAGTATAAGGCACAGACAAGCATTATTGAAAAAGAATTTGAAGTGAGAGTACTGTTAGACTGAGTAGTTGCATAAGGAGTTTTTAAATTTTTCTCCCCCCTAGGAGTCCCAAATGAAGAAATTCCTTACACACACAAAAAAGACAGCAGTTAAGTTATGCTTTTTTTGAATAATAAAAAATGTACAAGAGTGTTTATAAGGGAAATGTGTAAAAATTAAGTTTACCTTTAGTATTAGTTTTTCCTTATTTTCATAGGAAATGTTTTGATTTCTCCTCTGAAATAGTGACTTCTTGAAATAAAGGCCACAAGCATCCCGAGTATCTCTTGCAGTGTGTGACACTTAGGAATTAATGTGATTCATTAACTCTTGAACAGGTCATAGCAGCTGTTTATAAAAGTCTGGCTGGTGGATTAACAAGTGCTCTTCCTTTTGCATTGTCCCTTCTGCCACAATAATGGAGAATTACTGCAAATGCACATATGGAGATTTCTGTGGTGATTTTCAGGGCTTGGAGGTTATTTTTCATAAGGCAAAACTGGGCAGTAAAACTGCTTTCTGTCAGTGTTTATGACTTGCACAGCAGCATTGCCTATAGGTTAAGGCATTTCTGTATTGGTTGTTCTGTTTCTCAGGGTTATGCGAGCAGCTGAGGAGACAACATCAAGCAATGTGTTTCCTTTCAAGTTAGTTCACATAAGCAAGAAGCACAGAACGTGGTTTTTTTCAGCTTCTTCTGAAGATGAAAGAAAGGTAACTTTCTTCTTTTGCAATAGCATTTTCCTTGAAGCAAAAAGTGAATCTTGGACTTCCCTAAAATCTAAACGAACTGGAAATGCAGCTGTCACTGAAATTTGTAGACCTAGTTCTTTGGGCTCCTCTGAAAATCATGTCTGAAGCTTTAACTATTTAGTGTTAATTCAACTTGTAATTTAGGGAATGGCTGTGACATACTATATGGCATGGATTTCTTAATATTTCATAAATATTCCGTATTTATTTTTCACTAAGGAAAAAGTAATGATACATTGAGCCTTTGATAAATTGAGAAAACTGTTCAATGAAATCTCTCACCCATAAACATACTCTGAATATATATCTGGCTTTAGGGATAACAGCCTGAAATTTGCAAACTGAAAATTAATACTTCAGTATGTTCCTACAGTATGTTAGAGTCAAAACATTTGACTGCTGAGTCTTTTCAATAAAAAATCATGGATAAATACTATTTCAATGTATGTTCCCTGCACAGTTACTCTGTTCTTACAGAGGACAAGATACATCTGACTTAACGATTTAAATACTGATGTGTTGAATGTTGTATTTTTATTTTTGTTTAGAATTGGATGCTATCCTTGAGAAGAGAAATTAGTCACTACCATGACAAGAAAGAAACGTTAATAGAATTCAGGTATAAACCCTTATTCGTTATTGTCTTTTTATCCCTTTTGCACTTGCTCTTTACAGTGGTGTTTTAGGCTTTTTTGCCCCTACAATTAACTTTCTGTTAAATAAGAGGCACAGTAAGACTCAAGAAGAAAAGCTCTTCCCAGTTTATACTTTAAATAATATGAAGAAAAACCAAATCTTTAAACAAAGAGCACTTTCAATATCAGCTTTGTGTAAAAGAAATGAAATCTTTTAAAAGTCAGCAGCAACATATCTGACTGTTAATTGGGAAATAGGAACAGATTGTTTCTGCTTGTCCAGCATTCCTTTCTAGTGCTGCAGTCCTGCTAAACAGAAGTAACTCTGTCTTTTCTTTTGCAGTGACTCTGGTTCTGATGCAGACAGTTTCTATGGCTCAGTAGAACGTCCCATTGACATCAAGTATTCCCATCATTCAGCAGATAATGAAGGTGACAGATTTGGATACTCATAAATAAGGCTTCTTTGTTGCTTATTTATTTCTTCTGAATTCTGCAGGAATTATTCCTGTAGCTTAAGTAAACTGATCCAATTGGTAATTGGTGGGTTTTTTTACCAGGTGTGGTCTCTGTAGTTTTAAATCAGCAACAGGTATTCTGAGCCATTAACTGTTTTTACAAATAAACTAAAGGATTTCAGATCTTTTAAGAAGGTTAATTAAAAGTGAGGACATGACAGAAATTCACATGTGAATGAGGACATTCACAGCATATTTCAGCAACTGAGTTCCTAGTCAAGAATTATGTTTGTGAAAACAAACATGAGAAACCTTGCCTTGAGGCTCAGCAGAGATCCTTTTCTAGGCCTTTCCCTGTCTGCCCTTCCAGATTTCTGAGGGCAATGTTGATGGGAGCAAGTACTCATTTCCTGAAAGGAAATTCCTGACTGTTCTTCCTGCCTGGGACGAAAAGGCAGGAATGGGTCTTGTTAGGAAATCCGGTTCCATTGCTGCAGGCAGAGGAGAACAAACTCATCAGCATTTCATGTGGGGCTGTAGTTTAGTCCTTCTGATTTATGGGAGGGGAGGGTTGTATGCAAGGTCAATGATGGCAAGAGGCCTAGTAGGAGTTTAAACTAGGAAAATTAGAATAACTGATTTTTATCAGATACTCTTAGCTATTTTTAGGGTATTCCTCTGCATATTGTCCTTCAGGCTCCTCTTATAATTGATGAGAAATTACTGCCTAGAATTAACTTTTTTTGTGGGTTGGCTATTCTGATTTACAGTTAAAACCAACATTGAAACCACTTAAGCCATTTGTTGTGGTGCTTTTTTCTTTTGTTGTTTCTAGAGCAAGGCAAAAGAATTAAAATTTTGTAGATCACTAAGCTTGTTTAATCTTCCATATTGCAAAATCATAAATTTTTCTGTGGTAGGCTTAAATTCTCGGGGCTATGTTTTTTTTCAAGTGCTTTTGTTAATACATCCATGTAGTTGTATGTCTGCAACTGATTTGAACTTCTCTCAGGAAAGCTGGAACACTAGAAAGTGTCACCAAAAAATAAATTTTAACTTGTAAGTTGAAAAAAAATGTAATATGCAGTGAACTTTATTGTTTTCTGTTATAAGTGATGGCTTTTTAAATAGACATAAAAATTTAAGGAAACACCTAGATAGCAGAGAGGTGGATCAAAATTAGTACTTTTTTTCATTTTTTTAGAAAAAATACCTGAAAAATATTTGTTTTAAGGAACTCTAAGTACTTGATACTCTTTCTTAGGTTCCAGGAGTATTTATCAGAGTCTGACATACTGATTTTTATCTGCAGATTATGACCAGGAGGAAGAGGATGAGTCTTATTTGCAGCCAGATACTTCTGATATAGTGAAAGATGGTATGTGGTTTCTTTGATTTCACTCACAAAAGGCCCCATGAAAGGCCCCCAGTGAAGGCAATATTCATGTGGAATGCCAGGCTATTATTTTGTATTGGTCATTACTATTCCAGCTGGCAAAATAACTGAAGTAATGCAGAGGTATCTAATCTTGAAGAGGTATTTAGGGTCAGAAGTTTGTAATAACAGCAGTAACCATTTACAGAAAGCATTACATGCCTTTAGGGGTGTGTTTTCTTGCAAGCCTCCTGTCTGTATCAGTCATCAGTCTGGAGCAGCAGTAATGCTTTTAAGGAAAAAACAGGCTGCAAAGTGAAAAGTCTTTGCTAAGTCATCATAAGCCATGCCTGAAGAAAAATATCAGGAGTTTATTACCTGTAACTTTCATAATTATGCTGAAACTTAAATATTATCCAGCATATTGAATACTATCAGACCTGATGCCAGTGAAGTATCTTAGATCACACAGAAAATTGATTTGAGAGGTCTCTTTTGATGACATACTGTATTCCCCCGCAGTGTTTCAAGTTTTTTTGTTTTCTTTCTGTAGATATGGTCCTTCCCCCTGCGTACCCACCTCCACCTGTTCCTCACGTCAGGAAATCTCCCTTCTCAGAAGTGAGGGCACATTCCTATGCTGGCACACCAACTGCACCAGTACCACCACCACCTCCTAAGAGAAGCTTACCTGAAATCAAACTAGAGCCTCCCCCTGTGCCCCCTTTACCTGTGTTCAAAAAGCCTGCGAGTGGCAAAGGGTCTCACCCACTGCCTCCAGAGCCTCTGCCTGCACCACAAGTCCTCGCTCCTCCGGAAGCATGCGAGAAGCTAAAAAGCTTAAACCTTTCCCCACGGACTCCTCCTCCTCTGCCAGGCAATAAACCCAAGCTGTCACAGCTTGTTGAAAAGCTAGCAGAGTCCAAAGTGCCACGGGAACATGGTAAACCTGGACTGTTTGTGCCACCAGTGCTCCCAAAGCCACCTGTGCCAAGCCACCAGCCCCCTGCAGTCAAGCCTAGAACAGAGAAATCTTTATGTCACCAGTTACAGTAAGTACCAAAACACAGTGCACTATTGTTTTTCAATCAATCACTTATTAGCTAACAAGTTTAGATGTACTCAGATTCATTAGCAACATCTGTGCCTCTTCCCTGCACTATCCTTCTCTTTGTTGTGCTTTTTTTTGCCTGTTATTTGAAAATCTGCAGTGAATCTAGTTGATCTGGTTGTACTTGTTTTGTGCAGGAACTTGGACTAAATCATCTCTAGAGGTCTCTCCTTACTCAAATTAATCTGTGATTATCTAAATTAATCTGCAAGTACAGCTTCCAGCTCTGGGGCCCCCAAAACAAGAAAGATGTTGCCCTGTTGAAACTGGTTCAGAGGAGGCCACTGAGTTGATCCCAGGGCTGGAGCACCTCTCCTTTGAGGACAGGCTGACAGAGTTGGGATTGTTCACCCTGGAGAAGAGAAGGCTCTGGGGAGACCCCTAGAACACCTCCCAGTACCTAAAAGAGCTGGAGAGGAACTTTTGACATGGGCATGGAATGACAAGACAAGGGGAATGGCGTGAAACTGAAAGAGGAGAGGTGTAGGTTCAGACTAGATTTTGGGAATAAATTATTTGCTGGGAGGGTGGTGAGGCACTGGCACAGATTGCCACATAAACTGTGGATGCCCCATCCCTGGAAGGGCCACGTTGTACGGGGCTCCAAGCAGCCTGGTGTAGTGAAAGGTATCCTTGCCCATGGCAGGAGGGTTGGAATGTGATGGTCTTTAAAGTCCCTTCCACCCTAAACCATTCTAAGATTTCATGATTTGGGGGTAAACTGAAACTTCACTTCTATTTTACTATTCCTTCAATTTTGTGTATATTTGTTTTGCTTTCCTGATGAGGTATCCTTCAGTTTTCATTCTGTTTCTGCCAGGAGATCACCACCAGATGGACAAAGTTTTAGAAGTTTTTCATTTGAAAAGCCAGCACTACCCTCCAAGCCAAGCCAACCTGATGATAACTCTGATGATGATTATGAAAAAGTAAGATCAAGCAGATGATCCATTCTAAAATAATTTTCCCCCCTTGTTTATGTATACCTTTGGGAACATTTTAAATGCATTATTTCAGGACAAGGGTAACTTTCTGAAATCACAGTGCTATGTGGTTTTTTTTTTTCATTTCTTTTTGAGCTTTAGTGATTGTCTTGATAAATTATGGAGTTTAAGATTGGATATAAAGGAGAAAGAAACATAAAGATTAAATCACTGTTAATAATTTTAGATGATGGCTGCAGCTTATTTGCATAACATGTTGCTAGGGTTTTGAGTTGTCATTGACTTAACAGTGATTTATTTTCTTTATATTTTTTACAGGTTGGGCTGCCTGTTTCGATATTTCTTAATACCTCTGAATCCTTCGAAGTTGAAAGGTAAAGTGATTTTAAAATAGTTCCTTAGAAGTACAACAAAAACTTGTACTGAACCATAGTCCAAAGATCATTTTGATAACTTGTGTTTAAAGCATGCACTAAGATGTTTAATATGCAAATCACTTTCTAGAGAAGTTAGTGCTCATATATCAATTGACAGATGAGAATGCAATGTGATTTGGCTCCATCTGGAGAAGATAGTTTTGCCAGGATGCTGGATGGGACCAGAGAGCCAGATGATCTCTGCTGCATTGCTGATTCAGGTGCTAGAACAGTGACTTTGTTTCTGCTATGATCTACTATGAATTATTACACCCAAAACAGATACTTGTAATGAGAATTTTAAGACTGTATTAATCTGCGTGCTAACAACATGTCATGCACGTGAATAATTGTAATACATGTCATTGTTTATTCTTTTTAGGATATTTAAAGCTAGTAGCCCACAAGGACAACCACAAAATGGATTGTATTGTATTAGGAACTCATCTACTAAGCCTGGAAAGGTAAGTTGCAATTTCTGAGCCTAACCTCCAAAAAGCTTACTGATTGAGACATACTGCATTTTATATACGTCAAAGCACTTAACAATTTAGATATGATCTTTTCTTAAAGCAAGAAAATATGAGAGATTCACTATCGTAATGTCAATGATTGTAAAAAAATTTTGGCTGAATTTTAATTAATTCCTCAATAATACCTTGACTTAGAGCTTGGTAGCACAGACTGAATTTGTTGCATTTTTCTTCTTCAAGGTATTGGTTGTATGGGACGAACCTGCAGGAAAAGTGAGAAACTACAGAATCTTTGAAAAGGTCAGTAGCTGCACTATGTATGCATCTCTAGATTATTTATGTCTATGTGTATAAAATAGGAATGCATATTGTTAAATATCAGAATGAACAAGTTAAAGTCTAAATATCTGACAGTAAAAATCAGCTGACTTATAAATATCTGGTTTAGGATAAGAGTTTGAGTACTCAGATCCGGACTTTCTAATTGCTGTGTCATGTAGCATCATAAATTTCAGCCCCAGTCAAATCCTACTAAATTCCTGAGTTTAATTTGGACTTACTTGTGTGACTGACTAGTTTGCAAAGGAATAGTGAGTCCTGATGATTATGTTCTGGCCCTTTTTTCTTCAGACATTGAGCTGGAAACATTACTGTCAATGGTTACATATGTTTTTGTTCTACAACAGGATGGCAAATTTTACCTGGATTCAGACATCATGTTTTTGAACATGGGAAGTTTGGTGGAATACTACAGCACTCACATCTTACCCAGTCATGACAGCCTGATTCTCAGATGTCCTTATGGTTACTCTAAGCCAAGGTGACGTGACAGCTATGGTTCACTGACACCCCTGAGGACAGGACTCCTGCTGCTGTTGGACATCCCACTGTTTGCACACACAAATTGAGTCCGTTTCCACCATTTATTCTTACATGAATTGTTATATAAATTCCATTTAATGAACTTCTGGTAAAACCTTAAAGTCCAGATCAGCGGATTTTATGGTCCTCTACAAAGATTTGAACTGATTATGCTGTGAAAGCTGTCCAGGATACCCACACCTTTTATAAAATTGCTGCTATTACTAATCTCCTTGGAATGTCGAAGATGAACATGAACAAAGAAGTGGTCTGAATACAACTGATCTAGAAAATGAAAGTATGTCAGAATTTATTTGTGACAGGGAATACTAATACTCTGACTTGGAGGCACTACTCCTAAAGTCAGCATTGGTGCTCGACTGAGATATTTTGTATTACTTGTATAGTTGATGTGTACATTATGAAGATTTCTGTGCAAATTATTTGATTTACTATAGGTAAAGATAATCAGGAAATTAGGCTTTTTTTTTAAGCCACCTCTTACATCGTTGTACCTTCTGAGTACAGTAATCACTATCAGATACCATCTGGCTGGTATGGGTGTGGCATCCCACATACTGCCTGATGACGTGCACTTCAGGTAAATGGGGAACAATATTGATTTGGCTTTCATGGGAGCCCCATTACCAAGTTCTGAACTAGAAGGGTTTGTGCCACTGGTATTTTTTAAAGGGTATGAGAAAAGAGAAAGGGCTACTTGAGTTTTTGGGGAAGGGAGTCATTTGAATGTTCCAAATTCCAACTGGCAGTTTTATCTCACGTTGCCATAGTCAAAGGTTCTTTAAACAAAGCAGAAAAAAACACATGAAACCATGATTGTGATGCTACTATCAATCCATAAATCCTTGTGGTCACTCTTAGGAACAGGCTGTCAGCCCACTGAATTACTTTCTGTTCTAGGGCAAAACACACTACCCTAGTCTACTACCACAAATTTTTCTATTACTATAATTTCTACTTAGTTTGTAGTTGCATGCAAAACAAAATCTGTTTTTAATATACTATCAATAAAGACATTACCAGGGTGCTTGTACCATTTGTTCCCTAATACTTTGGGGACAGGTATCTTAAATCCAAAGGTTTGATGTTTATGCCAAAATTACTTTTGGAGAATAAATTTATTCTAATAATCTTTTAAGTAATTCTGTTGATCCAAAATACTGTCATAATGGTCTTGTACTCTAATAATGTTTACAGCACTTAATTACCACAGTAATAGTAGTAAAAAAAAAAAATACTGCCACTCCTGAAACAGAATGTATCTAGATTTTATCAGTCTGAATCTGTATCAATCAACTTTTTTTTTGTTACCTTTTCAAAGTTTATACATGCCTATTTTAACCTGGTTACCATTAGATGGTCACAACTTTAAAATCATAACAAAGCCATTACAGATTAAGAATTTGCTTTTTATGAAGACAATAAACCAGGATTTAGTCCCTAGGGAATTTTCCTTACTCACCAGATGGAATATGAGGATCATACACAGGACTTGAGGCAGGAAACTCTGCCTCTATCTTTTCAGAGAGACACAGACATATACAGTATCAGTCTTTTGATCTCTGTTCCTGCCATAATAGGGCTTATGTGTGTAAAGAATGTGAAGTTCTTAAAATTCAGATTCTGTTGAATATTTTAAGTCTAATTCCTTTGATTTTAAATTAGTAGCCCTGTAGTGCACTACCCTGACATGATCCTCTCTAAAGAAGGCTAAGCCAAGGCAGCATTTTAAAAACTTTTTTGGCAAATAGTTATATGTACATCAGAATATGTTCAAGTTTCTTGCAATATTCACACCTAACTGTCTGGAGAGTAAGATTTTCTCTACTTGGGAATAATTGACTTCATTGTGTCATGACACAATCATATTTATAGTTATGCTCTCTTTGGGGCCCTGTTTAGATATTTGATTGTTTTCTCAACCTTACACTCAGAAGATTTTTAAATTGTAAATATTCATTTAAACCATAACACTCTCTTTACCTGTGTAATACAAGAATTGCAAATATGTAAATTTTTGTGTTAAATCCTTTTTATATCTAAATGTATAGATTTCTGAAATGGATAAACTTTCAATGCCAATCGACCTAGTTTTGTGCAGTTGTCTTTAATTTCATGAGGGCGTGTTCTAGTGTTGGGTTGTTTTTTTTGTAGCTATGTTCTTCTAATAGTGCAGTTAGAGGAAATAATTTTCAGTGCCTCTAAGAAGCAAATATTCATGTTCTAAAAAAACTGCAGTCATTTACATTCTTTCTTCCTCTTGTTCCTACATACTAATCTAGTCTGTTTTATAACAAATCAGGTGAGTTTCTGGTGTTTGTAGGGAGGAAAAACACTAGAACACACAGCCCAGTATGTCTCCTATATTTCTCACTAATCTGCCTCTCTTCATTCCTTCACCACAAAGCAGCCTTTGCATGTACAACCTACTACAAGCTCCTTAGCTTTAAAATAGTTTGTGGGGAATTGTAAAAGCAGTATTTGATGTGCATAAAGAATGTAGTTCATGAGTTTTGTAATATCCAAGTCAAATCATTGATACTAGTTTGGAAAAAGTCTTGCCTTTTGTGACTGAACCTCCAGATAAAAGTATTACAGTCACATTTGGATGGAGATTGCAGTTCTAGGGAAAAAAATTAGTGCTTTTGAAAATAAAACAAGGGACAATCAATGGCAGCATGTCATAAAAAGTGAACCAATATCCGAGCAATTTTTCTATGACAATAAAGGTGCTTTGTGTCAGCAGTCAAGCTCCCCACCTCAGAACTTCAGTTTTCACAAGAATGTGAGTAAGTAGCAAGAGTATTTGTAGCCTTAAGTGGCTTCATCCTTTGGAACGTGCAAAAGGAAGCTAAAGATTTTGGAAGCTGAAAGTGTGATTATGTAGAATTTGGGGACATCTGCTGGTCAGCCTGTTCCACACAGGGATCCACACAACAGGAATCCAGCAGCTGAGCATATGTGTGGAAGTCATTTGGGACAAATCAATCTTAAGTGACTTGAGATAGAAACTAGAGATCAAAGCTAACTTCAAGTGGAAACTTAATAGGCTGGGTCTTTGAAACTTAAGACTCTTTTAGCTCATCTGTCTTAAATAAGTAGCAATATTGTTTGGCAAAATTGCTCATCTGAATGTCTTCTAACCTAAAGAACAAAGAGATTAATTAATCTTCCTGCGTTTAAAGTATTCTTAATATACTTTGAGGTAGAATTTACATAAGGGACATCTGAGCACCACCTAAATTTATCCACATTGTGAAGCATTAGGCAGCTGTTCTGAACACTAAATACTTCACCTAGCAGCAAGCAAATTGCATGATGTTGCAATAGTTTCCATCTTATGAAATACTCACCTCCTTGAAGTCGAGAAGGGCTTTTTTCCCCTAATGGTGGGGATGCTTGAGATGCCCATAATTACAGACCCCTAAGTGAGAAGGCTTATAGTCCTTTTACTATACTCAAAGTACCAAAATATCAAATACCAAACAGTACTAGAACTTGAAGACAGAGCCTTTGAGCTCACTTTAAAACTGGATGGGCTGAAGTGGTTATGTTCAGTAGGTTTCAGGTATGGAGTAAACCTTGAAGCATAGCCACCTCCAAATCTTCCTTCAGGGCTCCCATTCCTGTATCTCAATTACAGGATCATCATTACTATCCCTCACTTGCACCTCCCTCCTCACAGTATCTAGTTCTCAGGAAGTTGGTAATTCAACCTCTCAGGCTGATGATGTGGTCCTGGGAGGCATGCAATCTTGGAGATATCACAGAATCGTTTTTAATGTAATTTTACTCACACATATCTCTCCTGGAGTTGGTTTGCACAGAAATGACAGTGATAAAAACCATGTGTAGGATCAGATCACTGGATATATAAAACAAGGGAAAAACATTTAACCCTTCTTTGACTTAACAACTTCTCTGCCTTTTACCTAAGACTTCATACAAGCTCCTGCTGGGTACTATCCCAGCACAGGTGGTTCTTGGACTGGCTCATGTGCACTGAAATTCTGGCCTGGAGAGCCTTTTGCATAGCTGGAGTTTTGCACCTGTACTGAAGGCCAGTGAAAGGGCCACCAGAACAGCACAAAAAACATGAGAGTCTGTCCCATGGAAAGTTATTAAAGGGTTTATTACAGGGCAAATATGGAAAGGTGCTCTAGCTGTGGCTTCACAAGCTGTCTGTTTTAGGCTTCACTGATTATGTTGTGCTTTAATTTACATTAATTTGCACTGTGCTAACATTCATGCTTTTTTATTTTTCCAAGAAAATTACAGCCACACCCTAACCATGGGAGTACTGCTGAAAATGTGCCATTTAAAAATTAAATGTGACTTTAGGGAATTAAAAATTTGATATTCTAATATTCTAAAGCTTCTCTCAAGATTAATTAACTTTCTCATGTATATAATTAAAATAGTAACTACCTTAAAATATTTTTCTTATACTTCTCAGCCCTCCTCATTAGTTTGAACTTGCCCTGAAATATTTCTCCTTTCTCTGCTTTACCCTCTTGAGTCTTGTAGTTCTAAAGTTAGTTCAGAAGTTCTATCTTCTTTTAGTGACATTTTTCCTTCTCCTACTATTAAGGATGAAGATGTCATTACAGAGCAGCTAAAAACAATTTCAGCTGCTCTAGTCACACTGGAATTGATGTAGAAGCAACTAGCAGAGAACACAGAACTAGAAGGTGGATGATAGGAAGCCATAGATGTTGCAATTAAATTAATTGGTTTTAATTAGAAAAGCATTTTGGAAAAACAATCCCTAGCCTTCACAAAGAATATTGTAACATTAAAAGAGAATGTTGCTTGCTGGAGTTCCTTTGTGAAAAGCAATCATTGCACCTTTGGTTCTGTTTAACTATAACTACTGTTAACCAGCTTGAACCATTTACATTTCAGCTAAATCACGTATAAAAATTTCCCTATGTCCCCTGAGCATAAAGTCAATATTTTTCAAACTTAAAGCCAAAGTGGCCTCTCAGATTAAGATTGTATAAAATTTGGCGACATTTAGTATTGGCCTGTTCCAGCTGCTCTGCCCTTTCGCCCACCTGCTGTTTCAGTTCTCTTAATTTTTATTTTTTTTCAGCTCAAACAAACTTCGGATGTGTTTTTGTTTGGTTGTGGAGAGAGATGAAAGTAGACCAGAGTACACTTTTTTACTCCATGTAATCTTTCTATTGAACCTACATGAAAATTCTTTCTACATGCTATTTTCAGTCCATTGGGAAAGTTCTCCTTCCTTGCATAAATGAACAAAATTCAAAAAAGAGCTCCCTCTGAAGAATAAGAATTCATGTGCTTCAGACATAACCTTACATACAGTGACCAACTTTAGTAATAATAAACTGTGAGATATTATTTCTGGTGTTGTGCACAGCTGAAAATAGGATAACCCATTACATAACTTTGAAAAAGGCATTTAAATTCAAATATTAAATTATATAATTATTGAATCATTAAATTCAATAATTTCAAAGACAAATCCCTCATGAGCTTTTCATTAGTAATGGTGCATGTGTGTAAGCTCCCTTGTCCCACTTCCAGCAGAGTCCTGGGTGCCAGTGAGAGAGACAGCACTCAGAGGGCTGTTCTTGGGGTATTTTATACAGGTAACTTGTGTTTGTCCCCACACCCCTCCCAACACTCCAACTCTGGTATGACCAGTCAGGGACTGGTTTTTACTTTGCTGACACATGGAAATTTCACTGCTAAGACTCTCCTTTTGAAGGCCCATGGGAAAAGCAACAAAGAATTCACATACTGGCATTGTTCTATTTGGAGGATCCAGAACTTTTTCTGGGAAATAGATTAGGTCTGTGTGAGATGAAGACTAACGATGACAGTAGGCAAACAAGTCCTGCCCAGTCGACAGACTGTCACGACAGACTGTGAGACAGAACGAGAGAGAAAGCTCTACCTAACTGCTACCTTACTATCAGTTCCAGTTTATAGGTGAGAAAACTGACCTGGAACTGCTTATGTGGAATAAGTGCACCCCATATAAAGGAAAAGATAAATGTCCTAATGCCAGATGTGGGACACCAACCTAGTGCTGTGCTTCTCTCAGGTAGCTGAAAGCTACCTGAGCATCAAGAAGTGTTAATGCCAGATAAAGAGGTCAGGTGCATGAAAATAATTGTACAGTAATGTTTTTCTGATATCTAGTAAAGCCACATGAAAATAATTTGTAAATTAATACATTCACATTGACTCTCTTATTTGAGACTCTATGATGTAAGCTGAGTCCACTGCTACTGCTGCTGGAGCCTGCTGAGGAGAACTATTATTTGAAAGCCAGTAACCATTCTCCAGTACATGTGCAGATGTGCATATGGCAAGTAGAAGCCTACTGGCAACAAGGTCCTTTTCCCAGAACCCTCACCAGCAGCCCAAAATCTTGAAGGAATCAAATACTGCAGGCTGAGAAACTACACTGTAGTTCATGTTGTACCTTTTGTTGTAGCTGTAATGCTGCAAACCCAGCCGGTAAGAGTTAACAAAGACAAGTTCTTCATGTCTTAAATAATGCAGAAGTGCTTTTTGAGATTGTCGTGTCTTTTTTTCTGCAGCAGAGCACACAGCTTTAGTACGTGTCAGTATTAATGAGCCCTCCCTTGAGTTTCTGCCCATGTAACCCTACCTTTGCCAATGCACCAGCACCGCTCTTCCTGCAGCTGGGTAGAGGCAGGTCAGGAACCTGGGCAGGCCAAAAACTGAACAGGGAAGATAAACACAGTCATGCATCAGCTGTCACAGTCTGAGCCTGTAGAGGGAGTTGATTGATTCAGCAGAAAGCTGGCCTCCCACCCCCAATTTTTCCTTCAGATTAGCCAGGTGAAACAGTGGCCTCATGATTATGGGAGATAATGCAAGGGGCAGGGGGAAAGCTGGAAGGGAACAGTAGGAAACTGTGCCCTTGGGCAGGTCACAAAGTAGGACAGCAGAAGAGAAAGGTAAAGGAACAGCACTCATCGGCAGCACAACAGCCAACGGGAGCTGATAAAAGGCATCCTTTGATCAGCTCAAGCTGCTCTTGTCACTGCACCCTGCAGTTACACAAACACTTTGAGCCAGCACTGCCAGAGAAAGAAATGACCCTGCCCTCCCCCAGCCCTGGGCACTGCTGCTGCCCTCAACATCCCCATCCTTCCTGCCACTGCTGGTCTTAGAGCCACATACTGAGCTGGAGAGGAAATCCATTAAGTTTGAAACAAAGCAGTATTTTTTTGCTGAGTTAGTTCTAACATAAATTCATTCTCCCATTTACTTTTCCAGACAAGAGAGAGAGCTCTGTGAGGTAAATGCCTTGGTGAGAAAGGGAAAGAAAGGAAGAAAGATGCCAAGATGGAGAATTTTGACAAGTAATCAAAGAGAAGACACTGCATGGGGCAGGTGGCTGGAGCCTGCAGGTGTAGAGGAGGGACAAGAGCACGCTGCCATGTATGTACATACATCCACTGGGTTTACAGGGTTCAGCACCAGGCAGGTGAAATTAAGTTAATCTGTCAGGTTTACAGCAACAGTTCTTACAAAAAAATGTTCAGATAAGATTTGCTAATCATTAGTAATTACACCAACACATGTCCAATTGTGGGATGGTTTTGATTAGGCAGATCTGTGTCCAGTAGGGCCTTGTCAGATGTGCTGTAATCATTCTGTGGCATCACCTGAACCACTACTTTTGGTGGCTGAATTCACAGACAAGTTTATGGATATCTCTATGGCCTGCTTTTAGGTAAGTGGAGTGTGTTTCCTCGGTGGTTGGAGCAAGCTAGATTCCTCCCATATTCCACAGGAGTTGTATATGGATCCTGAAATCCATCAGGTTCTACTCACTCTTCCCTACATATGGATAACTTGGGGATGAGGGTTGTAGACAGCAGAGGAGAAGGGTTTACTGTTTCTGAGAGCTTGTTCGCAGACCCCCAAGTCTTCATTTGTCCCGTGGCAGACAGCATTCTGTACAACACGCAGATGCGTAGAGCAGCAGAATTAAAATGACACAGAAACGATAGTAAAAATAGACAGAAAATTGGTAACAGAAGTAGTTAACTTTACAGTTGGTGCTTGCTGTGACTGTAACAAACGAGGGTTATACCAGCCACACAGCTCTCCCAAGGATTCAGATCTAAGGAGGTGATTTATAAAGCTCTCATCAGGCTGCTATGTACAAGCTGTACGATGTACCTGCACAATTCCTGAATCAAGCGCGCGGCTTCTCGCTAGCCTGGCACTTGACATCCGGAGGATATTCTACTGATTAAACACCTTCGACTGTGACAGGTGTCTCTAGCCCTCGCCAAGGCAGTTCTCAAGCCTGAGTCCTGCCCTCCTGGATCGCCCTGGCCTTGCTCTGAGCTGACAGCGATCGGACACCGCCACCGCAACGCGATAAGGAGCCCTTATCGCAGCGCGTCCTCGGCGATTAGCGATGTCTGCCTGCGCCTATCTCCCGGCCCGCTCTAAGATAAGCTTCCCAGGCGCTGCGTCGCTCCTTTCCGCTGGCATCCAGCGCCGCAAGAACCCCTTTCCCTATGTCCGAATGCTCTTCCCAGCCTGCTCCCAGCCGCCTGGGGACCCCCCGGCGCTCCTGGAGCCGCGGGACCCGCCAGGGGCGGCCCGGCCGCACCGCCCCTCGCCCCCCGCTCGCCTCCGCCAATGGAAGAGCCGCTTACTCGCCGGGCGCACGCCCTCCCGCCAATGGGCGGCGCCGTTGTTGGGTTTGCGGGCTGTGGAAGCCGCACCCTATCGGGCGGGGGCCGCTCGGTGCCTGAGGGGGCGGCGGGAGCGGCGGGAGGCGGGGACCGAGACAGCAACAGCCTCGTCAGGGGACCGGCCGCGGCGGCCCCTTCGCTCTCGCCCGTTCTCGTCTGTCCTCGGGTGAGCGCCGCGGCGGTGACGGTGCGGAGGAGGCTGAGGGGCGCAGCCAGCGGCGGGCGGGCTGTGAGGGGGAGACGGGCGCTGCGGGGAGGAGGAGGGGGCGGCAAGGAGAGGCTGGGGCGCAGACACTGGAACCGGCTCATTAAGCCAGGAGGGGAGCGGAGGAGGCTGTGTCTGCCTGGAAAACGTGGCGGGGTGTGCGGAAAAACCATCTGCGCGCAGGCTGCCTGCGGTGAGGGGCTGCGGCGGGCTTGGGGTCACCGGGGAGGCGGGGGCAGGACGAGGGGCTGCGGGTGCTGGCCGGGATGGGCGGCGGGCTGAGCTGCGGGGACAGGGTGCTGCCAGCCCTGCCTCAGGAGACGCGGTGCCCATCCCGTGCCCGCCGGGATGCTCCAGCCGCCGCAGGAAGCGGCCGCTCGGCGTTGGAATCTCCATTGCACCCAAGCGCTGCGTCTGCCGGCGCTGCCCCCGCCGCCCGTCTGCTTCACCTGCCCCTTCTGCCAGCCCGAGAGGTGACCTGCGGACTGTGCGGGGCGAAATGCGGGCTTTGCAGAATCCAAGTCATCGTCCGCAGAGGACGTAGGAGTGAAGGAGGATTTGGGATGTATGTGTGCGGTGTTGGGGATTGGCGGGGCACCAGCAGCAGAAGGGCAGTTGTTTTGTTTCCTCTGCTAGAAGGGGTATCTACGTTTTAGCGTTTCTAGGGTCTGCTTTTGAGACAAAATGTCACATGCCTTTCTGCACGTAATTGTTGCACACTCGCTGTGCTGCTTTTAGGGTTGATTCTTAATCTACGTTGGCTTTAGATAAAACTAGCAATTAGGGAGGGGGAAAATCCAGTCAAGCTGGAAAAATATCCATGGCTGTGTTGAGATGGGGGCTAGAAATAGCACTGCGTTTACATCTTTCATGAGATACTGCCGTAACTCTGTGGTGTAAGCTCATTGCTGGTTTTATTCTTTGCTTTTTGGAAAGTTGCTGTAGATCACAACATTATCGTATACCAAAGGTATTCAGTTTTTATACAGAGCTTTCCAAAACATGTCTACCTTGAGCTTATGAATTCTCAAACTGCAACTGCTGCTGGATAATTTTTCTATGTTCTGCTGAAAGCTACAGGTATCTCCCTGCAGACAGCCTGTTTACGGCGCTGGTTCTTTTAACGTGACCATATGTGCCAATGGAGTTCTTGACAGCCCTTAACTGTTACAAATTTGGTTTTTGGTTTTGTTTTTGGTTTTGGTTGTGTTTTTTGTTGTTGTTGTTGTTGTTTTTAATAGAGGAAAAGAATTTATTTTAAAGGCATAGAAACTATTTCTAAGATAGGCTTCCATTTTTCTTAATTAAAATAATGGTGTAACAATTCTCTTTCTCAGTAAGGAAATATTAAGAGCACTTGTGTAATAAGCAAGGAAAAAATGCAACTATGGACTAGACTTCTGAGATAGGTGCTTTTGGTATTTCTTTATATTCAGTAAACAGATTTGATGCCATCAAGTTTAATATAATCTTGAGTGAATGTAATGATCTATATGATTTCCCTCAGAGAATTTAAACTTATGATGGCTTAAAATTTAAATTTATGGTGGTTTCTGAGAAGAGTTTTGAGGAAGAGGCATTCACAAGTTCTTACATCTTCACTGTAGCAAAATAATACATGCATTACTGTGTTTGCGTGTTTCAGTGCCTTGTAGTTTTACTGGAGTTCTGTTTTCTGTATGAAATTCCATGCTGAGAATAGTGCTTTTTAGCCAAAAGCTGTTGTGTTGACTGAATCTGTTTTTTCTATGGTTGATGATTATAACTGGGAAAAATCTGAATGTGCTTCACCTGAAGCAAGTATTTTTGCTGGCATGTTGTGCCAATAAATTCATTAGAGCATGGTTCACTAATGCTGTGGAGTGAAGAAGGTCATTTACTGAATCAGTATTTTTCTGTGACAGTTTTTTTAGATGTTTCCAACAGAAAATGACTCAACTCTTCTCATTCTTTGAGATTCACCATCAATATTTAATGTTATTTTGCATGTATGGATGGGCCTCTGAGCAACTCGGTCTAGTGGCAGATGCCTGTGGCAGGGGGGCATGGAACTAGATTATCTTTAAGGACCCTTCCAACCCAAACCAGTGTGGGATTCCGTGTATGGAATTGGATCATCTGGTGACATCAGGCAGAGAAAACCCCTCTGAACCCTGAGAGACTTTGACAGAAGTAGGGCTAAAGCTACTTCTGCCCCAAGTCTTGGTTTTTGAAGTGTAGTTTCACAGCATGAACTGCCTTTAGCAAATCTCATCCAACATTCTGTGACTTGGTATAGGAGGAAAAAAAATGAATTTTGGAATAGCCCATTTTTTAATAAATAGAATAAAATAATAGGACTGAAAGTTTCAAACTAGGAGAAGTTTGCTTAGCATGTTGATTGTTGCTATGCATACAACTTCTATGTGACAAGTGCTTCCTGAGGAGCCTAGGCTGTAGATCTTATACCCACTGCTTTTCTGACTGGTAGAAATACCTCTCTTAATTATTAAGGAGTTGTAGCAGTGGTGAATAGTGTTGCTGTGCAAATGAGCCAGTCCTGCTTTGAGGGAAAAATGCATATTAATAAAACTTGCCCACTACTTCAATGAAGTAGAGTGTATCAGTGTTGCTTTTGCTGTGCAGTGGAGACACCTGAGGCATGAGGGCATGAAGAAAAAGCCATGCTGATTTTCTGACTTTGATGTCTCCTAAATTAGAACTTACTCTTAGACCATGCTGCACCACAGAAAGTGATCTGTGAAATAGCACTGTACCAGTAATTTAGACTGCAACTAAATATTTCTTAGGCAGTTTTAGGGTGGTATGTGCTTTATATTTGAAAAGTGATTGAAAAGATTGAGCAGATGTGAATTTTAAGATGTGCTAGTTTACTCTGCTGATTCCATTGTACAGGTCATTTGACATCTGCTGAAGAACCTGTCTGAAGCTCTTCTGTAAAGTTATACATCTTCTATAGTAACAGATTCAAAAGCAGATGTTTTAAAAATAGTAGAAGTCCCTAGATTACTTAAGTTAGGCAATTTTCATTCATATAATTTAATCAGCCTCCTCAGGGGAATAGGAAAATATTACCTAGTCTTGGTACTTATTCAGCATTTCTCTTCCAAAATATTCTGGTTTTGTAGGACTGAGAGCAGTAGCTGTACAAACCTGTCAGTAGAGAAAGGTATAAAATGTAAAGCATGTGAACCAGTTTCTGTCCTGAGGAAAGCTTTTCATTAGAGGTAGTAATGCTTAAAAAGTACTGGTTATACAGATTTTGATCTGTAGTAATTTTTACTTTAAAATAACCCTTTTCTATGGCTACCTTGTCTTTCACTTTAAAGTATCATGTATACAATAACAGGGTTCTGTAGGAATGTGTGATGACATCTGTCACCATCTCAGTAAAGCATCTGTTGTTTATTGAGAATTATCTTGATAATCTTTAGTCAAATTGTAAGTAGTTTGACTAAAATTAACCTGACTAAATTGCCTAAATTTGAAGCAAGTAATTGGTTTCTTTCCTCAGCAGCAGTGGATGTTGTTTACTGTGGTCTTGTCAGTTCAGAAAGTTTAGTGGTTGATCGTTGCAAATGTTGTAGGGGAAGAGACTCCAGGAAACGCCCTTTTCAGAAGTTCTGCTTTTCAAATCAGGTGTGAGCTGAGATGGTGTCATTTGCCATGAGGACTCAGGTCTAACATCCCAACCAACGGTCCTGGCCTTGAATAAGTTTAAGTATTGCTGATACTCTGGGGATTTCCCAAGTCTAACTGTTCTTCACTTCAGGGCAAGTAAAGGTTTAGTGCACAGATGGATTTGAATAACTACCACCCGTCAGGCTGGCTGACCAGTGTGTGCATGCTGCTGCTGCTGCATTGACTCTGACCTTTCAGAGAAACTGAAAATGTTGTCCTTGAAGGTGTAGCCAAACAGGAGTAACAACTTGTTCAGTCCCTTCCTAACTTCCTCCCTTTGACCTTGCTTATTAGATTGCATTCTGAAGAATGATCTCTGCCTGCTCTGCTGGGTTCAGTTTTTATCCAGTGAAAGATTAGCCTTTCAAACTCAGATCAGTTGCTCTAACAAGTGGAACATCAAAAGAGTTTTTCACTGTCACTTATTTGAATGGTTTTCCCTGCCGATTAATGAAAAATTAGCATAGATGAAAGCAAATATCAATTCAGTTTTAAAGCTGATATTATGAGCTACGCTTTTAAACTGGGATTCGGCGCATGTGTGCTCTTCAGACTAATCAAAAATTCCTTTGCATTTTCAATTGACTAATATAGTGGGTTTTGTCTTTTTTTAATTACTGATTTTTGTACCATATGTTGCGTATTATTTTCAGATCTAGACTCAGGAAGTCTGAAAAAATAAGGAGTAAAATATTTCAGAGTTTTGAGATTTTGTTTTTCTTTCATACACCTAATTGAAATGCTGTAAAGGAGTCATGGTAATAAATGCAGTTAATCAGTAACAGTTTATGGTATTTTTGATGCTTTCAAATCAAATGAGTAGATGAATGTTGTGATACAATTATGTTCTGAAGACAAGGGGCAAAAAAAAGTCCAGGTTTTTGGTTGGAATCGGTAAACGTGTAAAAGCAATTTTGGATTAAAAACTGTAATTTTACTTGGAGCCATAGAAACTTAGTTTTTTTGGATGTTGTTTTTGATTTGTTTGTACAAATTTCAAATGTGTCGTATTGTTTTCTATGCTTTTTATTTCTATCTTGTTTTTGATCTTGAATCTTGAGAGGTCTGATACACTATTTCAGTTCTATTATAGATTTTCCCAGATTAAACCAAAAAGTGTTGAGCAAAACCTTGACCCATGAAAACTGTCTCCTCTGTTGGCTCTTTTGTGTTGATGTTGTTGGGGTTTTTTTTGTTTTGGTGCTGTTTTGTGTGTGTGTTACAAATGACTGAGCATAAAGTCACCGTTGGTGCATTGTGACTGTGGAGATGACGGATAAAGCACACCCCGAGTTTAGTGTTTTAGCAGATGAAGCAATTTCTTCAGGTATTGTCACTGCAACATATTGATGAAAATCCATGTACACTTGTGTCCATTCCACCTAAAATTCATTGAAAGAACACACTGCTGCTGTTGTACATTAGCTGAGAGGTGCTGTATACTTGGCTTTTTTTTCCTCCAGAAGATGTTGTCTAGCAAAACTTTGTGTGGTGATCTCAAATCAACATAGCTTAAAGTATTCCAGAATTAAAGGGACTTACTTTGTTTTTCCTCTTCAATTTCTGAAACTGTTAGCTATATCCAGCTGAATTTAACAGGCTAATGGTTACTTCAAATATAAGAGGTTTCTGCCAGTAGTGAGATGTGATGGCCAAACTTGTGCTTCTGCTGAGAGAGGGGCATGGCACCTGATTTGTTCTGGGAAGCAGGAGTGTGGCTGTGTAGATGTCACACACCTGCCAGCCAGTCAGGGTATGGGTGGCTCTGATCCAGTCCAAGTGGTTTTTTGCCACTTGGATGGCCAGCCTTGGTGAACCAATGCTCAGATGAGGGGAGGAGGGAGCACAGGACTCATGCAAGATGTAGGGGGCAACATGAAAACTTAAAAAGGATAAATAGGGAAGCACATTTCATTCGTTTTATCTTTTTTCTTCTAGTTGTTTTCAGTTGCTGGAAAGGTTTCCATGATTTTCAGGTAAAATTCTACACAGCTAATGTGTCACTTTATTTTTAAATGTCACTTCAAATTTCCATGTGATTTGAATAACAGATTCAGTGTAAAGCACAAGATTCTATTTTGATTCCAAAGTAAATTTTCTTTCCTTACTGTGGATATTATTTTTAAGTCTACTAGTGCATAGCAAAGTGTGTGTGTGGGGTTTTGGTGTATTCTTTTCCCCCACCCTCTTGGGCTTAGAGTAGAATTTATTAGATGGTGAGTCTTGAAAGATATCCTGGTGATTTCAGTTTTAACTGATAACTTAGAAATATTTCAGATTAAATTTATGTCTTTTATAGGTGAATTAAGGATAAAATTGTGGGTTTTTTTGTAAATTATTTTTCATGAAATGTTGGTGGCCAAAAGAATACAGTTAAAATTTATTTAGATAGATAGAATGTTTATGGTACAATATTACAATGGTTTTGAACCTATTAATAGGCAGAAAAAATAAATTAATAATGATCTTAGATGTTTGCTTAAATCTCAGCGGTGCATATAAATATATGGCTTTCCCCTGTTTAGTTATATAGGGATTTTGGTGAGAAGTTAGTAAATTGTTTAGAACTTTCCCAAAGCAAGTGAATCATACATGATGGAGAGGGATAGAAGATATCAGTCCTCAATCCAAAGGGAAGCTGTTTCATGTCTAATGTATCAAGGAAGATTGGTGAGTGGGTTTCTGTTGCAGCAGACCTCTCAATAGGGGTAGAAATGAGCCAAGACACACTCTCATTCAACAATATGAAAAGAGTACTGGTTTATTCTTCTTTACATCTTTGCCATTTCTGACTGACTACAGCAAACTCCTACTGTAGGGTCCAACTGCAGACTCTGACTGCTGGACTATGACTGCAAGTATTGGTTTGCAGACTCTGAATGCAGCCTTTCAGCTACCTCAGCTGTGACTGCAGGCTCCAAGAGCAGGCTCCAGCTCCATCTGACCCAGACTGGCCCCATAGCAGATCTTTCACTGAAGCTCTCTTCCTTGTCTCGTTCTTCTTTGTGTTTCTTTGGATTGTTCTTTCTTCCTCAGGGCTCCTCTATCTCCTCCAAGTCCTCTTCCTCCAAGATCCTCACTGACCAACCAACCCCTTTTGTCACACTTATCTATATTAGTTAGTCAGAGCTGCGACCAATTAAGGGCAAGGCTATTCCTCTTCTTCGGTAATTTGTACAACTGTGACTTACCAGGGGTGAGGTTGCCTGTAATCCCTTCTTCTACACCTACAGGTTTCTATGCCTTGGTCTCAGAGAGGACCATCCTTTTGTTCTTTGATTCTGTTGCTGCTTGTAACTCAATGTCTGTCTGTGTGGTTTTCCACTTTGCTTTCAATCTGCTTTAGAATTTGCACTGATCTTGACGCTGCTGAGTTGCATGGATCATCTTATACCGAGTTTCTTGCCTCTCTCCTGAAAGGAGAATTTGTGATTGCAGCGTAGGATAATGGTTTTGGCAGGTGGCATGTCCACTTCTAGATCTGCCATAGTCTTCGTTGTTGACCTGGGACACTTTGTTTGACTCAGTTCCAGTCTGTTAATGGAGATGTTGGTTTAAGGACAAGGAAAGGCCAGTGAAGGTGCCTATGCCCTTGCTTCACACTAGTGGAATGACAGTCCTTCCAGTATCCTCCTATTTTCCCTCACTGCAGAATCTTGGGGAGGAGCCAAGATTAGGGAACACAGTGAACAGTTTGCTGCACAACTTGGAAGAAGGTAGTCTCTCAAACTGTCCTCTGGCCTGCCCAGCCACCAGAAAATAAAGAGCATTTTGGCAGTGGGTCAATGAAAGCCAGAAGTGAACAGAAGGCTGGGAAACATGCTTAAAATCTGAATGTCAGCCAGGAAAGCTGGACTTGGGCAGTCTTGCAAATTATGAGGGCAGCCTTATTAATTGAACATTCTGGCTGGTGGAAAAGTTGCCTGAGGCATAGAGTCTTTACGGGTCAATATTTCCCACCAAAGTGGGGAGACAACTCTTCATACCTCAAGCAAAGCTCACAATGTCAAAATTAAACCTTTGTAGCTGCATTTGCCTCTTCAGCTGCAGCTTCAGTGGGTTTGGGATCTTATCTAATGGGTGGATTAAAACACTGAGATAGCTGCTCTCCCAAAAAGACAGAGACTTCTATTGTTCTTCCTTTTAAAATCAGTCATTAATATAATTGTATGTGTCCATTTTGTATTTAAGCATTTATTACAACAACTCTGAAATATTAGAAATGTTAAGGTTGCACATTTTAAAACATGGGAGTAATTAGGTATTTAGGTTATCCTGGATTTGTTTTTTGGGGTCATTACTATGCCCACGTATATTGTTGAAATATGTTAGTCCTGTGCCGACTCTATTTTTCAGCAATTCATTACACCTCCAAGTCAAATGGGGGCACTTTATTGCCCATTTTCAGTAGTATAGCTACTCAGGTTACTTAACAAGAATGAGGCGGATTTCAAATGACTCTTTCTTTGCAGACCTTTAATCAGACCTAGACACCTTCCTGAATAATTCTATTTATTGGTACTGGTATGAAAACCTGTTGTGATACAAAATATGTATTTTGTGGTAGAAGGAAAAGGTGAGGTAATTCAGTCTGAAATCTTATATTTGCTGCTTTGTTTCTTGTACTACAGTTTTTGTTTGTTTAATTTAGTCCTTAATTAGATGTGTTTATCGTTAATGAATAAGACGAATTCAGTTAATTTAACTGAAACGCAAATCTTAATTTATTCTTTCAAGGATTTGATGATCTGAGAGAGTAATCTGGTAATTTTCCCCTCCCTCCTCTCTGTTGCTATGGTAATCCTAAATTGGAACCTTGCTTCTGTAGACCTTTCTTTTCCCCCCTTTTCCCCAAGTAAGTTTTGCCAAAGCTGTGCAGTCTGTTCTCAAGCCAAAATATTGATAATACAGGTTTTCTTGTTGCTTTTTTTTGTATTTGGCTCTCTCATTTGAGGTGAAGCTGAAATTAAGCAGCTTTAACTTGCCTTTCCTTTCTCTAGCTCTTCAGAGACTTTGTGGCATTAATTTTTTAATTCATGTTTCAGACAAACATCGGTTAGGGGAAAAAGAAGAAAAGAAGGCTCAACTAAAGCAAAAAGACCCAAATGTGTCTGAGTGTCATGAAAATCTGTTTATAATTGTAACTGCAGAAGTGAACATTCAAGTTGCCAAGTCCATAAGTAGTCTAGCATTGAAATGTTCTTGCAGTTCCAGTTCACAGCAGTGTTCAGGGCTTATTTGATGAGGCTTTCAGCTACTTTCGGCATGGCTGAACTGATGCAACAGTAAATGCAGGTAATTCTGGCAACTGTATAAGATATTTGTGTTCTTACTAAATGTTGAATTTTTTTTTCCCCATGTAGAAACAAGTGGAGATACAAGATCTAGCAGGGTTGATAGCAAATTGAAAATTTGCAAGTTGAGCATTGGGAGTAAGCAGAAAGCCTGAATAAGACTCTTCATGTGTCTTGTCAGAAGGCATGGGGGTAATGAAATAAGACTAAAAATAGTTTAGATATTTGAGAAAGATTACATTGAAAGTTTGCCTTAATTTTCAGTGAAGACACTTTGAACACATGCACATAGGTCATACTAAAGTGAAGTTATAAAGATGATTTCAATGAAAATGAAGCCCAACTCTCAGGGTGGAGGTTAGTGGAACTATGTAACATTTACTCTACAATTTTGAAGTAGTTGATGTGTGTAATTATAGGCTCAGTTGCAAGAATTGTTATTAAATGGCAAGGCAGAAGGGTATTGGATGGCTGGAGAACAGTGAAAGTACTCACAACATTTAGAGGAAAAGGTGATTTGGGATAGTAATTGCATCATTAGTGTGACCTTAATATACAGAGATTTGTTTAAATTTAGAATGAAAAGCTGTTCTGTGTGGAGGTAAGATAAAAAGGGTATGAAGTGATACAGCTCCTAACAGAGGAAGACTTGTCAGAGAAATCTAACACCTCTTTTTTAAAGATCCCTGCCTTCTTGGAAAGGATACATGGTTAGAGCTGACCTCTTGTAACTTAGAAGTCATATAATGTGCAATATGATTCCATGTGAAAACTAGAGGGATGTTTTTGTGACAATTGATGTTGAATGGTGACAGGATGTGTCAAGTATGGATAGAATCTGATGACCAGTGGATGATGTATTGGAACTGTGGAAGTGGTGGAATATGTCAGGACCAGTTTTGAGATTTAGTGTTTTCATTAAAATAATTTACCCATTCCTACTTCTTGTGCCAATCTCTTGATCTTCATCAGATGTAAAGTGTCACCAATACAAAGGGTTTTGCACAGAGCAATGTTGAGACTTTAGGACGTGGCCAGGAGGAAAAGGAGTCAAAGAGCATTGAAAGAATTGTAACACTTCAGGATGACACACCTGCCAGAGTTAACAATGGAGATCAGTATTAGGGTTACAAGTAGGCTGTTGTTGCTCTGCTAGTATTTTTCTTTAAAAGAAGTAAAGGTATATTGGCTTTTTCTGGTAGTGGTGAAAGCTTACCTGAAAAACTATATATAATTCCTATAACCCACCATAAAGTTAAAAGGACAGTTGGACTAAAAGAGGTCCAGGGTCTGATTCCTGGAACTCAGAGAGTGTCTTGTTTGATCTGGGGAAACAAAACATGGAAGAGATTGCTCTTCATAAAAATGAGTGAAACAACACAGACGGGTAAAAAGAGCTTTTTATACTTGAGGTACAAGAACAAATGGGTATAAACTATCCAAGAATAAACCTAATCTGGAAATTAGAAAAGATGGTTCCTAAGCAACGGAGGCATAGGAGTCTGCAACAGCCTTCCCTTAGGAGTAGTGGAATAAGGTTGTCTTTAAGATGGAGCTGGTTAGCTTATATAAGGGGAGGGGGAGGGGATGTAATGAAGTTTTCCACCTTACCTTGGGATTTGAGCTACTTGACCTGCAATATACATTTGTTCCATGATTCCTGTCTTTAACTGAAGATGGTACAGAAAATTGACCAGATATTGCCCATCTACTCTGGGTATATGGGTGATCTCTTTCTTGACAAGTACACCAGTTGCATTCTGAGGTATAAAAATGCTTATATCAAGGGATAATAAATGTTAGACAAGTAGGATGTTTTAAATATTGTTTAATAGAATATGCTACATTTTATTTTTTCTAGTGGCTATATATAGTTTTGTCTTAAGAAAGCCCAAATCAACACAGCATAATTCAACAGATTTCATAATGAATCCTGTATTGTTTCCTCCTCTTTTTGTCCTGTGTGATTGAAGGGAGCTGCCCACAGCACGTGCACAGCTGTGTCATTTTCTTCATCTTTCTCTGAGAATTCTCCTTTGAGCTGTTTAAAAATAACTCCCATTGGTCCAAGCTGAAGGCTTGACTTGGTGAGAACACTCTTTACCACATTGCTGTGTGTTGTCCTGTTCTTGTGTATTGTCCTAGAGACACTGTCCATCTAATGAATTTGGAATCTTATTTTTTGAGGAAGCATTGTGCTTTTGATTGCACTGAGAGACAGTCCTGTATCTCTGCCTTTTTAGAAACTGGTGGTTTTAAAGGATACTTGACAGAGAAAAGGGTTCTACTGTGTTCTGCCTGACAGAAAGACACTAATTGGCAAATTGAGAAATTAATGTTGCCTGAGGTTGCAATATTTCCCTAATTTATTCAATTGTTAAGACATGTTAAATCATGATTTAATTCCTGCTGAGGTATTTCAGACCCAGAAGGGAACTTGTAAACACTCATTTATGCAATTATTTCATCTGTATCAGTAACTTGTATTACTGGATGTGGTTTTTATTTGTACAGAAATACAGTAACTGCTTTGTATTTTTCTCTTCTCCATCTCTGTTACTTATTTGTTCTAAATGTTCATCGAGAAAGCTTCATTTTAGGAAGGAAGTTCAAGCATGGAAAGTAGTTTGGATAGGACAGGTTAGAAATTTAATGATGTTTGAAAGTTCCTTCCTGACTGTACTTCATGTGTTTTATTGACTTCCCTTCAGCTGTTAGTTGAATTTCCTGTTGATTTTTGGGTCTAAATAATTGCCAAAGCAGTGTCTAGCCCTCTCTGTGTGCTAAAATGATTTTTCTTTATTCATAAATTTAACAGTATTCTAATGTTTTCAAAACTAATGTAGAAGACTAAGAACCAGATCTTATCCCTTTAAATTGCTGTATTCACACATAATGATTAGTATGAATGGTAAATAATTACATGGGTGTAATGTCAATGACTTAAATGGTACTTTGCACATGTTTAAGTGTTAGTGTTAGCTAAGTTACATCCCTAAATACAATTTTGGGAGAGCAGTGATTGACAGCTAAATAATAGTTAATACTTTAAAGCTTGAGTAAGTGTTCATTGTTATGTGAATATTGACTAAATTGCATTTAACCTGTTTTATTATTTATACCTTCTGTTTTGTCATTTATTGTGGAACAAGTGTGGACTAGAGAGTCTCACTTATTAAAAGAAAAAAACCCCGAATTCTGAAACTGTTAGTCAGTAGTCTCCAGAGCATGGATGACGTAGCAGACGTCATCTCAAGGCTCTTCTAATGAGAATTTGTTTATAAATACTGGTATTTTGAAAGAATGTATTAATATGTGTGCAATAAGAAAACTGTACAAGGTGATTATCTTGACTTTTTCTTCTTGAAGTATGTTTTTCAATTAAGACTGTATTGGATTTGTCATGGTAACTGAAAAGGTGTCAGATTAAAATAAATAATGTTATTGCCTTGGAGTAATAGAAATAATTACTGAAAAAGTCAAACAGTTATTTTCTTCTAATTTGTTTAATGTACATGACATTGGAAACTTAACAGTTTCCTGCTTCTGGTGAACCGGGCAATGTTTGTTAACTGATAATATACTATTAAACACCAGAGAGAAGAAAAAGCTTTCTGGCAACGTATTAATTTTTAGATTTTTTTGCTTTTCAGTTCTTTCATCTATATGTCAAAATCGCAGTGGAGTATTGCTCAGTTGTCTTAAATTGAAATAATATTTTATTTATTGTGTGGTCTTGGATAGCATTCCCTGCAGATATGGCCTATGCTATAGCTAGATCTGAAAGGGATGCAGTCAGTGTCAGAATAATTTGTATTTTCAGCAGCATATTTAGATCTGGCATTTTGGTCTCTTATTTCATGAGAGTCATGTCAACTTTTTTTTAATATTGTGTCTTGTTAGCTGGTGCCATTTTTTTTTCAAGCAACTGTTCTTAGAGGTAATTTTTCCTGTTGACACTGTGTCTCACAAACACATAAAATCTTAACTGTTTTATAAAGTGAAGGTGCATGTTGCAATGCAGTCTGATCTTTGGAGGATAAATCAGACAAATCTTATTTCCCTCTCTTCCCCCAAGCCAAGCCTTGTTGGTTTAGATCAGTGTCCCTGTGAAATGATGTTGAGGTGTGGCTGGTGGGCACGGTGGGGTCTGTAGCTCCTGCACAGAACAGAGTCACAGCAGGGAGACACAGCAGTGACTGCCCAATGGCTGGTTTGGCTTTTGGTACCATCCATTTCTCCTAGGCTGTGCAAGTTCTAGAAAACAGAAACAATTTGAGTTAATTTGAGATAAGTCTTGTGTAGCTTGCTTGAGGCTTGGAGGAGAGCAGGGAACTTGAGGATGACATCGAGAAAGTTCAGGGGTAAGGTTGATAAGAGACTCATAAGAATAATTTAAGCTGGTGAGATATATTGCTATTGTGTGTCATTAGATATCTTCGTAAAGCTATCTGAATTTTATCAATGTTGATAGAGGTTTGGGAGATTAAAAGGGGGAAAATGAAGTATTATTTGTCTATTTTTACTGATAGAGTTATGAAATTCTGTAGTGTCTGGTGCTAACAGGAAATAAAATGGTGGACAGGTATGACAAAGGAGAGAAAATGAAGGTTGATTTAGTCTGGAGAAGACAAGAGAAAAACTGAAATAAATAGAAAAATATGTTGATCCATTAAGGTCAGAAACAGGTTTAAAAATCTGGATTTTCTTACACAGGGGATTTCTCTAAGATTTTTTTTACACATATTATGTTTACACACTTTTAAAAGAGTCACATTCTGTCTTAGCCCATGAGACTTTCTGCTGTGAGGTATTGTTACAGTTAAGAACTTAGCAAAGTGCAAAATAAGATTATACATTTTATATCAGTTATACTTGGAATGTTATGTATATCACTTTTGTCATGGTGTAAAGCATAAATGCATATGTTGCTGCAAGCGTGTGTGTTATTCCATTCTTAAAACTACACACAGGCCATAGTTCACCAGGATATTTGGAGAGTTAAACCATTAGTATGAGTTTGACAGTTTTTGCCCCTTTGGACAAAATTTTGACATTTGCTTATGAAACCCCAAATGGCTCTGACTCTGACAGCTACAGAAAGTCTTTGTATACAAAAAAGAACACTATAGAATCTCTTCCTAATGAAATCAGGGCAGTTTACTGAATAAGCATCAGGCTTGATATTTGAACATTAGAATTGCTGGACTTGTTTTGGTTTAAAATAAAAGGGAAAAGCTTTAAGATCTGAATCTTCTAAGTTCTAGCTTCAAAGGAGGTGAATTTGAATGGCCAATGTAAATTACATATATCTTGTGTGGGACAGACTTCATAGAATATACTGGTTTCTGGATATGTGTAGAAAGGTAACTTAAAAATGGGTTAGTAAATGTCATTAATCATGGGGCTCTGTAGAATACATTTCTGTAAGATTTCTGTTGTATTTCATAAACCTTGTCAGATGCTTTGTTACTGAACAACTCTGACAAAGTTGGAGTTGCTTGGGGCCTAATATGCATTTAAGTATGTGGATGTTTTAGATACTGATGAAATCCCTTGAGGGCAGGAACTTCTGGACAGATGTGAATGCAGGTTTGGATTGGCAGGGCTTGTTTACAAATTCCCTCCCCTGCTCTGTCTGGCACCCCCCAGCATGGCCACACAGACGGATGTGCAGACTCAGCCCAGTGTGGGGATGGCTTCCCACAAGGAAGAGTGGAAATAGTACTGTGCTCTGGAGAAAGCATGATACACTTGGACTATGTGGAAAGAAAGACTTAAGGAGTAGATTTTTCAACGTATAAAATACTACTGTTGTAAAAAAAAATACCACAGTTCAGCTTTAATGCAAGTGATTATTGTTTCCATTTGACACAGTTGTTTGGCTCATCTCCTTAGAGACCTGCTTACCAATTTCTAAGATTTTGTTGAGATCAGTTGGACTTCATATGGGCAGAAACTGCTGGCCTGTATCCAGCTGCACACTGTTTGGGAAATAGCTGTAATAGCTGGGTTTAGAATTCTGGCTTTGAATGCTGCATACATGTCATGGGGCTTTGCAATTTTTGATGCCAGTAGCCTCTCAGTGAACTTGAAAGTACTGCACATACGTATTTTGGCAATAAAACAGTGGCAGTTGGGTTTCTAGAAAGAGTTCATTTTACAGCTTGAGTCAGGAATGAAAGCACTTAGTGCTGTGTGAATTATTCAGGATCCTTGTCTGACTCCTAACTGATTTGACAAATCTATATGTCCTTGATATTCATTATTTTAACTTAAATCTATGTTTCTGGAATTATAAGCACCATGCTGGCTGAGTGTGATTTTTAGAACACAGTGGGGAAAAGTCTCTGGTCACTACTAGTCTAACATAAATAGGAGTATTGGTACTGTATTTTTAGAAGTTTCTAGGTATTGGTGGTGGTAATGTTGAAAGATGGGAGTACATCTTGTCTATGGATAGAAGAGTTGTTGCTTGAATAAGGATCAGAATAAAAAAAAACAATAAAGGTGTTGTTATAGCCAGTGGAGGTTTTTTTTAGATAACCAATAACAAGACAGATACGTAGAAACACTGGATTTTTTCCTATTAATCTTCAAATGTTTGTCAACTAAAATAATCCCTGCCTAAAGATCGTCTTTAAAATGAATATTATCCATCCATAATCTGGAGGCAGGGTTATGTGTTGAACAGGAGCCTTTCATGTTTTACACTGGGACTTGTATTCCGTAAGTCCATAATGCCCAGAAGCACAATTTCAGTTTTGTTCTTTTGGGTTTAGTAATGATTTTAAATGAGTTTTGTAGAACATTAAAGCCGTGCAAAACTGTTGTGACCTTTGGATACTTTGGTGTGCGTGTCTGTCTTTAGGTAATGTCTGGGGATAAACCTTAACAGAGGTTTTGTGTGCTTGGGACTGGTGCTCTCAAAGCCATGTGTGTGGAAGAGAGGAGGGAGAGCTGATGTGCATCTCCTGGGGTTTTGGAGTCATGGCTGAGAACACCCGGAATGGAAATGTATCCAGCCTGGCCTCCAGGGGAGGCAGCCTTTCCGATGGGCCAGCTCTGTCCCAGCAGTGTGAGAGTAGTTGTCACTTTACGTGTCACTTTACCTGGGTTCCGTGTGTGAGGCTCGACAGCCATTCTGGTTCTTGTCCTCCTGCGGTGCAAACAGAATCTGTGTGCCATGGCTGATGTTTGTCCTTCTGTGTTTTTGCATGCTGCTTTGTTCTGTTCAGAGGGTTCAGTAGCCCTCTGCAGACCAGGAAGGTCCTGGTTCAAAAGTGAAGAAATAGATCTCATAGAAAGTGTGAGAATGGCCGAGATTCCTGAAATGTTAAAGTCTGGGCTGCTTCTGATTCTGAAAGTGACTTCACTGAAATGGCCATTAAACACCGTGTTTATGTGGTTTGCAGTGACTGGAGAAAGTGGACTGCTACTTTTCTCCCCAGATATAATTCTGAAACCCTGCAGAGCAGAGTAAATAACATCTTTTTCCCACTGTCAGGTGGAAACATGAGAATCTGAGCTGGAAGAGAAATTCTGGGTTTGCATGATGTTAATTTATGCAGCCATATTTAGTTGGGTAATACTTGCTTGACGAGGGAGACGGTGCAGTCAGGAAGATGGTTTTCTCATGGTGTTTCATCTGTTACCATGTGGGTGTACATGACCCTTGAGGTTTACCCAGAAGTAGGAAACTGCATAATTTTGGGGTGGGGAGCACGTTCACACTTGCCTGTGAAAAAGGAAAACATAGATAAGCTGCTCCTAAAATATAGTTCGTAGGGGTTTCTTGACATACTATTTCCTAATATGGAAGGAAGAACAATTTAATGCTGGAAAATAAGTTCTAGTAACACTTTAATTCATAGTTGATATGTTTTAATCTTTAATCAGAAACATTCTGAGAGATGGAAAAGAATGTTCTTGGCTTTGGGAGCTGTGCAATGACATGAACTTTCTTACTGTCACTTCTGAGTCTTCTATGAAGATAATGTTAATATCCTTTGTATAGGGCATGTATTGTAAACACTCTCCAGAAATGTTTAGTGTAAAGTGGATAAAAGATGATGTAACCACTGTCTTCCTAAAATTTTTCAGCTACCTGAAGGATTTACCAATATCCAGTTAAGTACTATGCAAAATAATTTTTTTGAACTTGAATAATCCTGGCTCTTTGCTGTCTATTTGGAAATAGAAAGAAAATATGTATGTGACATTCACATTTCAAAGCTATTTTTATGTGCAAGTGCGGTATAAATAAAATCTCATATGGAAGGTTTATGTCAAGATTAATACTTAGGTTTGCATTCTCCAAAGATATTTGTTTCCTCTTGTATACGGGCTTTTTAAAACTCTGTCCAATTCAACTGTGTTAAGAGAATAAATTGTATCATAATTTGTGTTATTTTCTATCTTTCTCTCCTTCCCCCATCAAAACTGGTAAGTGCTATAAAAGAACAGAGGGGTGCCACTTAGAAAAATCCAGGCTGAACGTGGAGAAAGTAATGAAAAATTCAACATCTCTGCTGCCTTCATGTGCCTGATTCAAGCCTGCTTGAAATCTCTAATCTTCATATTAAGCTTCTACCTTATTTATGTACTTTGATTCACTGTGTTCTTTCTTTTACTGGTAACACACCCATCCAAACATTTGTGCTGCTTATATATCAAACTTGCTGGTTCCAGCATAATGCGTGTATACTCTGTAATCATGTAGCAATTTCTGAGTTACTTGGATATTCTGCCAGGAAAAAAAAAAAGGCAGAATTCATGCATCTAGTAATGAATATTCAGGTTAGTTCCATCTCAAAAATCTCAACTAACCAGTCTCATAATAATGCAGGGTTTTTACTTGTGAGGTATGTGCTATAATATCTCTAAAGTTGTAGGTATATCAATCATGAATTCATCAAGAAACTTGAATTTCTCCTTTTGACAGTTTTCAAGTGGCACATTCTGTTACTTAGCCTCTTCATCCTTCTTTGTGTGCTTTCCTAATCTTTTGGAGCAGCTACACTAAATCTTTATAACTGTGTTAACATTTCCTGAAAAATATAAAGAAATTCATGGGATTCTTAAATTTTATGATGAGGAGGGGTTATTACATAATTTTGAGTAGCAACTAGTGCTGCCAGAGTATACTTAAGATTTACAATGTCCTCGCCTCACAAGTCTATCAACAAAATGGAATATTGTATAAAAAAGGACAGGTTTAGTCTGCCTCTGATTCAAGTAAAAATGGCATCATGAAGTATAAGATCTTTAAAAAAAAAAAAAAAAGGCGGGAGCATAAGTCCAAGTCTCTGAAAACTAATTATCACTGTTGATGGATAGGCAAGTTACTTTTGTTTTGTTCCAAAACTGTGTATCTCAGAGCGGGAGCAGAGAAGAACACAAGAAAAGTTAATGGTTGTAATGCCTTACTATCACAAAATTAGCTATCATTTTGTACAACTTCACTTTAGTGCCGCTGTTCCTTATTGTAGTATGTAAGGAACATATTAACACTTTTTCAGCCTGGAAAGCAAAGCTGGTTTGCTTATGTACTTTTTGTTTGTCCTTGCTTGAATAGGAATGTCTTGTCTCCAAATCAGGATGTATAAGAGCTATTATAAAGGTTTAATAATTTCTGGTAAATGAAGAAATTGAACTAGAATATTGAAATTTTGCAGTCTTTTTTTCAGAACTCTTCCATAAAACTCACAGTCAGAGAAAACTGAAAAACAGAATCTGACAATTCATGTGCTTGAATTTTAGCATTTAAGTTTGTTAGTAGACTTCCTTGATTGAAACAACACCAGAAACTTCACTCTTTATTTAACTCCAGTAGGTCTGACTCACATTCAGTTTTATTGTGGATAAAACTCCCATACAGAATCTTTTCTTACTCACCTTTTTTAAACATTACAGCTTCAGCTTCTTACCAGTAATAATAAATGGAATTTTTTTTCATTTAGGTGTGGTCTTTTCCGTATTAGAGATGGGATAAACAAGCTGAGTCTTGGTGTCTTTGTTCCTGTGTGTCCATAGGCAGATCAGAGGGATTCTGGGCAAGCCACCTTCACTGGTACTGTCTCTGGGGTTTGTATAGTCAGACTGTAGTGTGAAGTTCCCCTTAACAGTCTGTCATAAATTCTATGGCTGGCTTGAACCCTTGGGAATACAGTACTTTTAAATTTGCTCTAACATTGTCAATGCAATTGTATTTAAAACTAACATGACCTGGTTTGAGGTTTTTGTATCAGACCAGTTTAAGAATTTATCCCAAGACGTCTTCTGTTCCAGAGGGTAGTACCCAAATGAGTAACTCAACAGATTCTTAATTCCAGATTCAAAATTTTTTTTCAGTGTTTAACCTAAATTAACATTTAAAAAACCCAACCAAATCCATAAAATAGTTTGCACAAAGTGAAATCATAGCATTAACAAGTCTAAGGTGATGTTTTTTTACTCTTTGTATGTAACTTAAGGAAAAAGTCTAACTACTTTTTTCTCCCCTGTAAATAAGTCAAGATGCCAAATGTCATCCAGCTGTTCTGAAAGAAGTTACTGTTGCAGAGTATTTCAAAGGGTTAAATGACATTGTTCTGTTCATTGCCAACACGCTTCAGAAATCTCATCCCTTGCTATTCAGTCTCCATGAAAATAACTGGATCCTGGCCAAAATGGGGCCACTTTCCTAAGCACTGCTGCATTCAGTTGATCCTTTATACATTGTGATACTGATATTTTAGATGTGAGGACTTATATTTACTGAAATTTCTTGCATTTTTAAAGTATCAGGGAAGTATCTGTTCCTGTTGAAAAATGAGTTGTAAATTCTTCTGTCATTTGTAGGAGCTTTTGTTAGTCAGAGTGCTTTTTGAAAGGTTTCACAATGGTGAGCATTATAGTTATTCCACATTTTAAACATAAGTTTCAGGTTTTTTGTATTTGTGATAGTATTGGGTGTATGTGTGGGATCTGTTTTTTTCCCTAGACACTGTTCTAGTATGACTTTCATGTCTTGTTTTAGAATGTCCAGTCCCCTTTATTTAAAAGAAGGGGAATGCTGTGCAGGTAATACTATCAGAAAAATTGTAAAACCTTATGGGTAAAGTGAAACAATGCTAATGCACAGTGCTGTTGCACAGTGGAGGAGCTTGTTCATTTTGCTTATTTTGCTGAGCCTTGAGGCCAAAACCAAGTCTTGAGGGAAGGAGAAAGCTTTTCTTCATCTTGTCACTGTACCTACAGCAGCATATTTTAGCCAACTTGAAACTGATCCTGTGTGCAGTGTTCAAAGGAGCTCTGGAGTCTCTGCCTTTTGCTGAAGCTGCTTCTGAACTCCATGGTTCTCAAGCAGTGCTGCAGCCTCCCCATTGCTGTGGGGAAGAGCCTGTGCTGTGTCCTCTTCCTCTTGAACTGACCCCCAAGTTTACAGTGGACAGGTAAAACCTTGTCCTCAGTCACAGGTCCTGACCTAGTTCTCACAGCTAAAGCCACCAGTGCAACCACTGCACATCTCTCTGAAGCTGCTGTTCTGTGAAGCAGCAGGGGATTGTTCTCTGGTAAGTGCAGATGGCTTTCCCTCTGGGGGCTGTGTGGAGTACTCTTAAGGAATTTGGGGACTTTGATGGCTTTAAGGGTGTTGTTTCATTGGAAAATGTGGTTTTAAATGCTTGTATATGGCAATTATTGACATTTTCTTACCTGATTAATTACATTGGCTAATTAAACATCTAATTTTACTCCAGTACATTGGTGACTTTCTTGAAGAAACTTATATGTACGTTTGTGTCTTTTTACAAATCCAGTCTTGTAATTAGAAGTCTAGCATCTTTTATAACTTCGGTTTAAGGCCAGTGTTCATTTTTGGGTCAGACATGCTGATCAAGATTTGTTTTTTGGATAAAGCTGGGGCGCTGCCCTTGGAAAGCTGATGATCTGATTTGACCTGTGTTCAAAAATCTCAGGGCAGTGGCTTATTGGTGTGTTTGGTGTGAGGCTTGGGAAGTGCATGTGGGTTCACAGAAACCTAAAAATAAGCAGCATTTGGCTTAAACCTTTTTATTTGTATGGACCAGTGACCCTCATGGAAAAAATAAATATCCATCTATTTTCTGGTACTGCTGCCACCATCCATTTTAATTTTAATGGCGTGAAAATATTTTAATTTTACATTGTCTTGGTTCTTTCAGCACAAGTGGAGAATGAAAGTGTGAATTAGTGACTTGACTCACTCTTGTGCTGTATTTGTTCAGTTTGTGTCACTGAGTCTCTGTGACATTCGTGGTAAATTTTATTGTCCCAATAAAGCAGTCTGGAAAAATACTTGGCACCAGTGTTTTCTGTTCAATAAATTGTCAATAAGGCATAGAGTGATGGTGTCTCCAGTGCAGCCCTTTTTGTTCTACAGGCTGTTACATTTAACACTTGAAAACATTAACCTGAGCAAGTCAGTTTCCATGGAGTAAATTGCTAAATGCATCAAAGAAGCCAGTGAGACCTGCTAAGGTATTTTGAAACTTTTGTAGGTTTTGTAGCTGAAATTTCTCTGGTAAGGTATGCCTGAATGATTCAGGAATTTGCATTTTGTGCTACTGAAGATCATTAAAAATAGTAAAAGATATTCTACCTGTTTTGACAGAAAATTTGTCCTGATAGCAAGTCTAATCAGTTTGACCTGAGTGTAGGAGAAGGATTAAGGAGGATTTTTGGTTCCGTCTCTGAGTCTGACATTCAGTCTCCAGCTGTCACCAACTTTCTAGCAGAGGAAGGTGCTATAAAAAAAGGTGTTGGAAAACTGGAAGTGCATTGGAAGCTGCAAATAACATGAACATATTGTGCCTGTGGAACTCATTTTTCCCAAAGCCTGAGAAGGAAGGGCAGGTTCATACATTACTGAGCAGATTCTGATCTCAGTGCATATACAGGTAGTAGAAGAACTATTAAAACGTGTTATACAAAGGTTTTTAAAGCAAAGTTATTGACTCAGTATTGTATGTATATGATTAGAAAATTTCAGTCTCTGTTCAAGGGCAAATGTGTCTGTTATTCACTCCCAAGTGTTAAATGTCTCCATACTTTTGTCAGCAGGACTGAAAGACCCTGTCACCTCTGTGACCAGTTAATCTTTCTGGTTCACCAAATAGGTCAAGCTACTGATCCTACAAGTTACACTTCTACTCTCCAGATTATTTTTGTAGCCTTTCTGTGAACTCTAATATTTCATGTCTATTATTGAAGCAGGTGAAATAATATTCTAGTGATGGGATTTTTTTTTTTAAGTTAAGGAAGGTTTTTAATTCCTCTACTTCTGTTTTTCTTTGATTTTACTATTACAGTAGAACACCTGGTCACAGGATAATCTTGGTGATTTCTGTGCAGTGATCTGAATCCTGTGATTCAGTGGTCCTGAATTCCCTTCTAATTTTACCTTTTCAGCATTGAGTATTTCTGGCGTAATTTTTGTCTCCATTTGTACTCCTTTGCATTAGCTGTGTTAAAATGAGTTTTATGATATTACACTACCATTAAGTAAAAAACCCACAGAATCAAGAAACTTTCTTGAATTGGGAATCAGATTTCCGAAGTAAAATTGCAGGCAAATCAGCTTCAGTAGTATTTGGCAGTGTAATTGTGAGGACTCATTTGCGGGGCTCTTTAAGTGCAGGTTCTAATCTCATGTTGGAGTAACTTCATAAAATAAATTTACCTGAAAACCATGAGGTTGATCTGAAGAGTAACACTAAACCCCGTGTTTTTCACTGAACTGTAAGAATTTTTTTCTGGGGCTAATAGACACTGAGAGAAGGAGAAGTATGTCTACTACCATAAGCACCATTAGTGTTCCTCTGATAAGAAACAATGGAAAAATATATGATGAGCTTGCAGAAATTATACTTGCACTCTGTGTCTGAAGAAATGCAAGAGACAGTGGTGAAATTGTTTTGTCATTTGTGTGCAAATTTTGTGATACATTTGTGAAACTTAGAGTTTTATCAGGAAAGCTTAGATGTCTGTGGTTTAAGATTCTGATTTAGAAAGTTTCTTTGAGTTTTATGAACAGTGTGACATTTTATGTTTTCTGTTATCACTTTCCCTAATCTTTAATGAGTTTATGCCCCTGAACACTTCCAGAAATGCTGTATGAGAAATGTATGGAACTAACAGATAAGTCTCTGAGTAAAAGAAGTGGAAGTAAGGTAATTTTGATGTTGAGCTAATAAGTAGGTTTGAAACTCTTTGTTTTTCACAAAATCTTTTGATGCTAGAAATAGCAGTTCTGTTGTTTTTGTTTTTTTTTTCACAAACTGCTTAGCAGGAAAATTGAAAAAAGAAAGGACTGGAAGAGGTGAAGTTAAAAAGCCAGAAAGAGACGAGGGACCTTGTCAATAGGAGGTATAAGTTAACTGTTTGAAGAGGATTTTTTTAATATTGATTTTTTTAATCATAATTTTAATATTTAGATTTGGATTCCTTACCATTTAAATTAACTTGGACTGAGCTGTTAGTTGGAAATTTGGTCTTTCCATCATAAATTAATATATCATGTTAGGGTTTAACATGAAAATTGTATCAATAGTGAGCACAGGCTGCAACTGTACCTTCCAGTGAGGGGAAGAACAGCACAGTGTGCTGCCCTGGTCCTCCCTGTGCGTCATTCTCAGCTTCCTGCAGTGTCCAGTCTCGGGGATACAATGCTTTTCCAGGTCAGGAAGGAGAGTTGAATGTTTCTACAAGTTTGATACTTCTGGTCTCTTAAATATCTATTTTTAAAAGCGGGGGGGAAAACTCTCTTCATTTTAACTTTTTAATTGATTTTTATGATGGCTTTTCCCTTTTGTTTGCAAGGACTGAATTATGAATTCTGACCCATATATACTGAAACTTCTGCAGAATTTAGACAGCTGTCTTTAACAAATATCCTAGCTGAATCTGCCCACCTCAATTCTGGCATAAATCTTAGGTGGGCTTTTGCTAAGTAGAATCATAGAACATAAAAAAGCCCAGGTAAAAAGCTTATCTGAGCAAACCTGTTGTAGAAAAGGTAGCCTAGATGGGGTTATCCAACACCCTGCCCAGTTGTGTCTTGAATACCTCCAGTTGATGGGGATTCCACCATTTTCATGGGGAGAAGGTTTTAGTGATTGTTCTCAGTGTAAAAAATGTCTTACCTATATCAAGGTGAAACCTTTTCTGGTGCAAATTGCACCTGTTACCCTGTGTCCTCTCCATGTGGCTTCTTGTGAAGAGAGAGCTTCCATCCATTTTATAGCCAGCCTTTAAATTCTG